>NW_018164444.1:61827037-61838025 GCF_001263595.1 Phalaenopsis equestris | reverse complement strand
TATATATATATATATTGTATTAGAGTTTTGGATAAATTAGTTTTGTTGAGTTTATGAATTTGAGAGACGATTCTAAGATTTTTGCTCCCAAGAGTGTTGTATCATCTTTCTTTTGCAAGTAGTATATTTATATCTTGAGTAGGAACATGAGGTGGAACCTTATCGTCGCCCTAATGTCGCCTAATCGGAGTTTCAACATTATTTTCATCCGGGACAACTGTCAATGAATGCGGTAACTTTGTCTCATAAAGGCGTAAGAAACAAAATACAATAGCTCAAAATAATGTTGAAATTGAATACAAAACCATCACCAATGATGCATGTGAATTGTGGTTATAATAGGTTTTGGTTAAGCTAAAAAAAACTACAATTCTTCAATGAAACTATATTTTGAAAATAAGATAGTGATAAGTATAGCCGACAGTCCTTCCCAACACAAAGAAGTCACCATGTTGAGGTTAATCACCACTTTCCAATAGAGTTATTTGCATGTCTTTTATTCCTACCTTATAGAAAACTACGGATATCCTTATAAAAGGACTGTATTTTGTTTTTCTCATGAGCATGTTAGAATTGATTGATGTGTACTCTCCAACTTGATAGAGGATACAAAAATAAAATGAATGCATGAATGAGATCAAAGGGGGGCATCGGTTTGATGGAAGGAAAATGAAACCCATCCCTAGAAGCAAAAGAGTAAATGGTTATTCCAATTGGTTGGTAAATTTTTTTTAAAAAAAAATCGAAATTGCATCTAATTTTCTTGGGAAAGTACCATATAAATTAAATGTGCAAGAATACCAACCATACTATAAATATTGTTTTCTTCTTGATCAATAATAAGTTTTAAAAAAATTCTCTCCAAATTTAATAATAACATTTCAATGACAAGCTTTCCACAGTAATAAAGGCCAATAAAGAAAGAATAAGGCAAGGACACAAACCTTTAAGATCACCACACAAACTCACCATGCCAACATTCATCCACGCTATATCTGTGGAATCCACCTCCAAGGTGATCATGAATTCCACCTCTAGCCATGCATTGCAATGTGTGAAGAACCATTTCTATGTTTTTGTTGCCTTCACTTTCCCTCCCTTGTTCATGCAGTTTCTTGGATTCATAAAGCATGAGGCATATCTCAACAGGTCTAGGGAACTTCGGTGCAGCGCCAAAACCACCAAATTTTGGATCATATCTACTTGATAGCTAATGATTGACACACAAAATGAATAAATTCAGAGAAGATTAACAATGAAGGCGTAGATAAAAAGTTTCATGTAAAAAGTATATGTAAAGGAATGACATATCTTTGTTAACTGCAGCATGACCACAAAATGCATTTTTATGCCAGTGAAAATGGTGTACAACAGATTTTTATGCTAATGAAAATGGTGTACAACAGATTTTTTTAAGGTTTAAAAAAGAAAGCTGATCATCGTATCTATAACCGGCAAACATCATAAATATATTTAGGAACTTGACATACATACCAGTTAATTCTTACGTATTTACATATCTAACACCTAAACTTCAATTTTTACATATATGTACTTCAGCTATGCATGAAAAGATGTATTTCATTTTTTAAAATTTAAAATAGTGATTTTTTTTAATATGATATGAAAGAGTTTGTTGGTAAAAATGTGAAAAGTAAAGTTTAGTTGTTAGATATGTAAATGCATCGGAATTGGGTGGTATGTATGTAAATGCCCCATATATTTATTTTAGTTGCTAGGGGTTTATTGTCAGTTGCACTATTTTGCTTTCAAAAATAGTTTTTTGGGAATGTTAAGTTTTGAGCTACTCTTAGCAAAAATGGTTACATAAACTAGAAATAGCATAGCACATAACACTTACAAGGGAGTGAAGAATTTACAAAACTAGCCAAAAAAGAATTAGCATTAGGTTAGTGATGATCAATGTTTAAAAACGAACCAAAAAACATGAATGAATGAAGAACGAGCTCAACCCAAACAGTTATAAAAAATATAAAATTATGATTTTGATTCTATAATATTTTGAGAATAGCAAAAGCAAATGGTTTTCAAAAGGCTGATTGCCACATAAGTGCAACTCTTGCTCTTGCATAATCAAGCTCTTAGTTGGACAAGGCATTTAGACACGCTAACTGCATGACAAAATGACACACGAAGGTATGAAAGTAAAATTAGGTTGAGATTCTTGCAACTGTTCAAAAAATATCAGCAAGAAGGTTGGGTTAGGATATAAGAAGCTTGGCATTTTTAACAAGCCTCTCTTCCAGTTTTCCATCAATATTTCAAGGTGAGAACCCACAAATAAGCATTTATTTTCCTCTCACACCGCTAATTCCTCACAGTTTACCCTCAAATCCTGAAACCCAAATCTCAACACTTACCATGCCCGTGCCCTTATAATTACAAGGTTTTCTCAACACAAACTTCATCGCATTGCCTTTGCAACTTCACTTAAGGGTATTTTTAGACTGGATTATGCTAAAATTTTGTTACATGATTATAACTGGATCATGAAAGGAAGGCCGAATACAAATTGTTGTAGAACAGGTGAGAAAGGAGTGGAAGAACATGACCAAACAAGCTCAATTGACAAATGCATTTAACAACTTATGTTCAAAAGCTTGCAGATTGGCAGTAAGTTTTGTTACAAGTGTCCCACAAGCAGAAAAGTAAATTCATGAAGGTTACATAGATGCTAGAAGACTAAACGTTAATGGTAGGCAATCAACTGATATCAATCCATGTCATGAGTCATCTTTAGGTACCTCAAGATTCAAAAAACCGCTTCTAAATGATCTTCATTTAAATCAATCATATGTTCTCACTACACTAACAGAGAAAGGAATGTTAGATCTTGTATGTGATTGATAAATAAGTTTTCCCACAAGTCTTTAAAACCTTCATTTTTCAACTGGGGTGTTATCCTCTCCTTTTGATGCTAGTCCATTGAGATCCATATGAGTATCTGTTGGTTTACATTCCAACATTCATGTCTCCTTTAAAAAAGTCAATGATATATTTTCTTTGAGATATGACAATGCCTTCTTTGGATCTAGCTATTTATATTCCCATGAAGTATCTTAAAGTTCCAAGATGTTTTATCTCAAACTTAGAAATCATTATTTTTTTAATTGTTTCATGTTCCCTTACGTCATTACTTGTTTCTTTGGATCTAGCTATTTATATTCCCAGGAAGTATCTTAAAGTTCCAAGATGTTCTATCTCAAACTTAGAAATCATTATTCTTTTAATTGTTTCATGTTCCCTTACGTCATTACTTGAAAAAATAACATCATCTGTATATATAATAAGAATAATTATCATACCTTCTTGATTTGATTTCATAAATAAAGTCTGATTAACTGACAATGATAGTATCCATCGATAAGAATAATCTTGGTGAGCCTTTCAAAACATGTTCTGGGAGATTATTTCAACCCACACAATGATTTATTTAGTTTGCACGTTAGCAGATTATTTGTGATGTTCTTTAATCCTGGAGGTATCTCCATATACACCTCTTCCTTAACGTCTCAATTAAGAAATGCATTTTTAATATCTGGCGGATGTAAATGTCAGTCCTGGTTGACAACTAAGAATAATAATACTCTTACTATGTTGAGTTTTTTCACTAGTACAAATATATCCTGGCAGTCGATCCCATAAGACTGAATGAACCATTTTTCTATAAGCCTAGCCTTGACGGTAATACTCTTATTGTGTTGAGTTTTATCGCTTCACATAACACCGAGTGAACCCTTCTCTACAAGTCTAGCATTGAACCTTTATATGCTCCCAACTGCTTGTATTTAATAGTGAATACCCATTTTTACACTACAGCTCTTTTCCCATGTGCTGAATTTGTTATGATCCATATACCATTCTTTTGCAAAAACTTCTTCATCCATAGCTTTTTTCCAAGCAAAAATAGATAAGATTTATTGGATTGAATTTGAGACCAACACATTATCCAAGTTCTAAACAAAAGATTTTTAAGAGGATCATAATTTTTCATTAGTCGCAAATTCTTTATTGGGTATTTTGTGCATTCTTGTGCTCCTTCCTCTTGGTGTTCATGATGTGTTGACCCAAGCTCTGTGTGAACATTGTGTGAATATTTAGAGTGTGTAGAGTTGGTTCCGTAATTTGCATTCCTGATTTTGCATATTGTCTCTTATATGCTCACTAGGTTTTTCTTTCTAGTGTAAACACGAAGTTCTTGGTTCTTAGTATGAGCTGTGAGAGAATTTAGTGAAGTAATATGTTTATTTTCAAGTTGATTTGTAATAGTGGAAACAAGAGTGAGTTCATCAGATATATAAGGGAAGTGAGTTTGAGGTTCTTATATGGTATCTCAAATATGATATTTTCTCTAACCCTCCCCCAAAATGTTAGATTTAGGGCAATATGGTTGATTTTCAAAGAAGGTGCATCCATGGATTTGTAATTTTTTTTGTATTTCTATAGAATAGTATTTATATCCATTTTTTGTTTGAAGAGTAGTCCACAAAGATGAATTTGATTGACTTGGGATAAAGTTTGGTCTGATTAGGTTGACGTAGATGAATAAACACAATGTAATCAATAATTTTTAATGGTAGGTTAGAGGCAAATGACTAAATACATGAGTAGGATTTTATGAGGGTGTTGAGAGGTTTGTTAAATTTTAGCATTCTGCTAGGTATTTCATGTATAAGATTGGTGAATGTGAGAAATGTGTCACCTCAGAAGTGTTTGGGTACATTGAATAGAATCAACCGGGCCACTTTGAAGAGATGTACGTTCTCTCAGCCACACAATTTTGTTGGAATGTGTCAATACAAGAGCTCATATGAATGGTACCATTTTTAGATAGAAAAAGGCTGAGAGTGCAGTTATAGAAGTCTTTTGCATTATCGATTATGAGAATTTAAATTTTGCCCTGAAATTGGGTGAGGATCATATCGTGAAATATTTTAAATATGTCAGCAACTCAAATTTTTCCTCACGAGAAAGGTCTAAGTGATTTTAGTGTGGTTTGTAGTCGAGGTTTTGGTAAACTTGTCAAGTATGTTTAACAAGTTTCACACTGATAAGAACTAGGCTTTTTATTGATAATAAATTGGGATATATTTTTTTAATATATTGAAAGTTAGGATGCCCAAGGTGCAAATGTCATAACATAACTTGACTCTGATGAGAAACAAACTCAGAGAAAAGACTTGAATCAGAGGATTGTATATGATGGGATGATCCTTTTGAAGTGGGAGTCTTAGTGAGTATATAAAGTTTATAATGCATATCAGCATTGTCAATCACCTTCCCCGAGTCTATCACTTAAAATTCACAAATTATGGTAGAATTTAGTAGCACAATTCATATCACGAGTGAGTTTACTGATAAACATTAAATTTCAGTGAAGTTTAGAAACATAAAGTATAGATTGAAGAATAAGATCTTTTGTGAGTTTCACATTTCCTTGTCCTTCAAAAAATAAGAGGGAATCATCTGCAGTTCTAACTGCAGCATGGTGTTTGCAAGAATGGAATGATTGGAAAACAGTAAGATCACCTGTCATGTGATCAAATGCTCCAAAGTCCACTATCTAATACTGATTCTTCCTGTTGAGAGCAACAAGAGCAAATTGAAGACTACCATAATATGCTAAAAGGCTGTAAAAGTCTTAGAATATTGTCCCAAAAGCCTTGGGAGAGCTTCAAGTTTTTTCTTGTTGAATGGACTATGTTCATGAGACTTGTCTTCCTTTGATGTCGAGTTAGCTTGATTATCCCTATCACCTTTAACTTTGTTGGTCTTCCAGGGTTTTATAAATTTTCCAACACTTCTTCTGAGAATCCCTATCACCTTTAACTTTGTTGGTCTTCCAATATGCAGGGTTTTATAAATTTTCCAACACTTCTTCTGAGATTATCGAGTTTTTTGCAATGCTCACACCACCATCTATTCATCTTTGATTTGTTGTCCTGTGATGATTTTTTGTGCATAAATCGAGTTGTCATGTAATGAGATTACTTGGCATCATGCGTTTCTTCATGCTATCTTCTTTCCATACTTCAGCAAAGGCTTCATAATTGAAGAAAGATGTTTGGTTCTCATGATTCTTCCTCTCACTTCATATAGTTCCTTGTTAAGTCCTAGAAGGAACTTAATAGTTCTCTTATGCTTAACAATGATTTTGTAAATGACAGAGTCTTGAGAGGACCTCCATGTGTATGTTTCATAGATATTTAGTTGAAACTAATAATTGGAGAGAGTATTGAAATATCGAGTAACATTCTACTCACCTTGACGCAGGTCATGTAATCTTAGCTTCAATGTAAAACTATTCAAAGGTATTATCAACACTTGAATAGGTTTCCCTTGCGGCATCCCAAATTTCCTTTATCGTTTTGTACAAGCGAAAATTTTCTTCAATTTTAATAGTCATGGAATTAACAAATGATGACATGATCATGTGATCTTCAATCTTTCATGTCTGATGTTTAAGATCAGTAACTTCTTGTATAAGATTTTCTTCAGTGAGATGATCATTTTTTCCCTTACCATAGATATACATGAACACAAATTGAGACCATTGGAATAAATTATTGTTATGTAGTTTGTGATTGGTGATGTAGGAATAAACTTCAGATGTTGTTGAACCAAACATCATAGGTTCGGGTTTAGACGAACTTCTGAAGAGGAAGAAGCAGCTTTCAAGTCATATTTAGTCATCATTAGGATTTCCACTAAAGAGATGAACTATTTGTTGTCAACACAAAATTTACACAAGAAAAAGAAACTGTCTACTGTTGATACAGAATTTTCACCGTGGAGAGAAAATGTATGTCGCTGACATGGGAATTCCACCACATAGATGAACTTCAAACCCGGTTGTGGCACGCAACAGGTCATGGGCTTCCACTCGAAAAAGAAAATTTCAGCGGCAGAGAGCATATGATTTGCGTTGGAGAGATTGACTTTGGACCCAGTCAAGTGAAATTGATTTCCACCATAAAGAGAAAGTCTCTTGAATTTATGATTTCTGCTGTAGAATCAAAGGCAGAAAATCAGATAATGATTTCCACTGGACAGAGAAAATCGTGTATTCGCTACATGCTCTGCATGAAAGCAACGAGAGTCAAAACCTCACGCGCACTAGCGTGAAATAAAGCAGCAGAAATCTGCAGTGCTACATGCTCTGCATGACCGCACTAGCGTGAAATAAAGCAGCAGAAATCTGCAGGGAAGGAGTCTCGACCTCGTGCGCTTGTGGGAAACAAAGCTGTGGAAATCTATGGGAGGCAGCGGAAGTCTGCAGGCTGTCACGGACTAACTTTCGTCAAGTCACCCAAGGAGGCTTGCAGACTGTAGGGAGTATTCCAACGACTGAAAGGAGATCTAGGGTTTCTTTCCTAGCTCTGACACCGTGTATAATATGGAGGAAAAACTTTCTTATCTTCCCATTAAACAAATAACAAATATATATACAACTTAGACTAATCCTCACACAGTGGGAGGGAAATTCAGATCATCATAACAAAAAAAAAATAAAACCCATTAATGGATAATTAAGGGAGAATAAATATTCCCGCTTAAATATAACAGTGGACCCATAGTTTCCTAAACCGGATATGCATATCAACAATATTCATTCTATCATTTATTTCTCATCAATTGTATTTATCATTTATAATTATAAATAAGTGTTATTGAATAAAATCATTCAGTTCTCTCCTAACACTTAAAATAATAAAAAGAAAAGAATAACGCATATATGAGACAAGCGAACATAAACAATGCTGGACATAACAGAAAATTTCGACTTTTCCAAACTTCGGTGAGTTCAATAGCACAAATATACTACTGATAACTAAAAAATAATAATGTTTTGATAAGTGTCTAATATGCCAGTGGTATTTTAAGCCTTGCAGAGATAAAAAAAGGTCTACTAAGGCCAAAATTATCTGTGCTTGTTTAAATATCAGTTTTGAAAAAGCAGTCAGATTTTTGGCACCTGTTCAGAGCATAGTTTGACTACATCTTGTGAAATTTGATCTGGGAGTCTTCTGGAGCTAGCAGCAGCAGACAAGGCTTTAGATAGTTCTTCAATTGCAAGAGCTCCACCCTGCTCCAGTACTTCTCTTTTACTTTCCCATGCTTCTTTCACCTTCCTAAAGCAAGGATGACGCTTAGGGACATTTGGGATCACTTTTTTTTATTATTATTTTTATTTTTAATATATTTTGATATTGTTTTTTTATGTTTTTATTAGAAATAAAACATATTTGACAATTCAATTAAGTATAGTTCGTTTTAAAAACACTCAAAACACTTAAATGTTGTCTTGACTGTTTTCAAAATCATGTTTATTTATTTTTAGAAATAAAAAAAAAAATTGAAAAGACAAAATAAACAAATATGCTTTATAAAACAAAATTGATGCCAAACAAACGCTTATTAAACCAGCTCTCTCTTAAGAGGGCATGTTTAATTCTCACCTAAGAACTGTCTTGAATCCAGGTCGCCCAAAATTGTCATCAGGGGGGAAGTAGGTGCCACCCATGAAAGGCTTCAAATCTGGGGAAAGAAAAACACTTAATGGCCAACCACCACCACCATAAAGAGCTTGAACATATGTCATATACACCTGGTAGCATAACTTCAAGACTTAGAGCTCTAAAATCATGATTTCTCATAGTAGTTACTGCACTTTAACACAATAACAAATATTTGAAGAGAAAAGTGTCAAAATAGTACCACGACTCTTTGCATAAGGCCATTTTATTCCCAAAGTCTTTAAAAGTGCCAATTTAGTCCCAGACTCTTTTAATAAGCGTAAAATAGTCCCCACGAAAGACTATTTAGCCAAATTTAAAGACTCTGGAGCTTAATTTGACACTTTTATAGAATTTGGGTCTAAAATGGCTCCATTTAAAAGGTAAACTATTTTGCTGACACTTTACTCGATATTTGAACAAAAAATAGAGTTAGAGCTACAAGTTTTTTGACGTAATATAAAATTATTAGTAACAAACAATGGCAACATAATTTAAGTGGTTGTAAGGCAAATATCTAACCTGCTCTTATAGAATGGTATTGTCAATTTACAAATATAAATTTTATTCATACATAAAACACTTTTACAGAGCAACAACAACAACAAAGCTTTAATCCCACTACGTGGGGTCGGCTACATAAATCATTTTTCTCCATTGCATCCTATTTAGTGCTATATTTTCATTTAGTTCTAGTAAATTAAGATCATTCTTTATACAATAAGCCCAAGTCTTCCTAAATCTACCTCTGCCTTTCTTAACACAAGTCAAATCTAAAACATCTACTCTCCTAATCGGATCATCAGATGGTCGACATTTAATGTAACCAAACAACGGCTTTCTCTAATTTTGACCGTCACAGGAGCTACACCAACCCTATCACTGATATATTCATTTCGCATTTTGTCTCAAGCCACTCATCCACCTAATTATTCTCATCTCGACAACACTTAACTTATTATTATGCTTCTTTTTTAAAGGCCAACCTTCAACGCCATAGAGCATTGTAGGTCTCACCACTGTTTTATAAAATTTTCCTTTCAGTCTAAGCGATACTTTTCTATCACACAAAAGGCCCAAAGCATTCCTCCACTTCAACCAACTAACTTGAATTCTACTATTAGCATCCTCATCTATATTATCATCGCTTTGAACAACATACCCAAGATATCTAAAACATTCACACCTTTTAATAATTTGATCACCCAAAGTCACACTTCTGTCACTAGAGCTCTACTACTAAAATTACATTTCATGTATTCAGTTTTAGTTCTACTTAAATGAAAGCCTTTAGACTCCAATGTAGACCTCCATAATTCAAGTTTCATAACTAAAGCAAAAAGATATGGGCTTAAAGCCGATCCCTGATGTAATCCAACAGAAATAGGAAAGTATTTGGTCAATCTTCCTTCAATTCGAACACAAGTAAAATCTCTAGTATACATATCTTTAATGACTTGAATATAAGTCATATCAACACCTTTCTTCTCAAGAACTCTCCAAAGGATATCCCTTGGAACCTTATCGTAAGCTTTTTCTAAATCAATAAAAATCAAATTTAGATCCGCCTTATTATCTCTGAACTTCTCCATCAAACCTCTCAATAAATGTATAGCTTCTATAATAGACTTGCCCGACATAAATCCAAATTGAGATAAATGCCTGACATAAATGCGTCTTAATCTATTTTCAATTACCCTCTCCCATAATTTTAAAGTATGACACATCAACTTAATTCCTCTATAATTTACACACTTTTGTGCATGCCCTTTATTCTTAAAAATGGGGAATACTCTTCCTCCATTCCTCAGGCATCTTTTTAGTTTTTAAAATAATATTAAAGAGTTTAGTAAGCCAAGAAACACCCAAATCTCCTAAATATTTCTATACTTCAATTGGGATATCATCGGGTTCTACAAACTTTCCACCCTTAGTTTTCTTTAAAGCTTCCTCAACATTTTTTTTACTAATGCGACGGTAAAAATGAAACATTTTATTATTATTCACGATATTAAGATCACTAAGATCGATCGTATTTTCAGAAACTTCATTAAAAAGTTTATGAAAATAACTCACCCACCTATGTTGAATATCTTTTTCTAAGAAAAGTACTTTTTGATTTCATCTTTAATACAGTTTACTTGAGTTAAATCTTTACTTTTCTTCTCTCTTTGTTTAGCTAGTTTATACATATAGCTAGTTTATACATATATTGTTCACCCTCTTTAATATCTAATCTATTATAAAGATCATTAAAAGCAAAATTTTTAGCGTCACGGATTGTTCTTTTAGACTGTCTGCGGGTTGTTTGATACTTTTTCCAGTTTTCTAAGCTTTTACATTTAAATCAATTTTTATAACATAACTTCTTATATTATATCTTTTCTTGCACATTATTATTCCACCGCCAACTATTTTTATTTATAAAAACTTTTTCTTTTGATTCTCCAA
>NW_018164444.1:61810807-61826468 GCF_001263595.1 Phalaenopsis equestris | reverse complement strand
AGACCCTATATCTAAACCTACTTGAGGAGCATAAGCACTTATAATATTAAAAATTTTAGTATCAATGATAATCTTAAGGGCTAGAATTCTATCACCAACTCTATTAATATTTACAACATTATCTTTCAAACTCTTATCAATAATTACATCTACATCATTTCTAGTGCGACTCTTACCAGAATACTAAAGTTTAAAACCTAAATTATCAATCTCCTTAGTCTTTTCTCCAACTCATTTAGTTTCTTGAATACATAAGATATTAATTTTCCTATGAATCATAATATCAACTAATTCCATTAATTTACCATTGAGAGTACCAATATTTCAAGATCCTATCATAATATTAGTTTCATTAGTTTTATGAACTAATTTTTTTACCCGCATTTGTCCGTAATGTGAGAATCATTGCTTATTTGACACTACACCCAGACGCCGGTGTAAGCGGGTCTCTTTCACTGTATTCAAGTTATACAGTGCGTCGCTTTCAGGGGACGCCCTAGCACTTACACAATGATCAAAATGATTCATGTCATGATTTTTTTCGACAAGTTTTACACTGGTTGTCGACTACCTAACGCAATCGTCCACTTTTACAGAGCAAAAATAAAATTTCTAAATAATATAAAAAAGCATAATTAACTTCTAAATGATGTTAATATCATGAAAAATTATCAAAATGGGCACTTGCATGGCCGTAAGCTGAAATTTTATAGCAGTTAAAAGTTTTAAACAGTCATGATTCAAAAAAATTTTTTGCTAAGTATTAAAATTATAAAAACATTTTTGCTGCAATTTTCTTTGAATCATTGAATCTTCAAGCCAAGTTTTTCCGTTAAGGAATGAGATAAACTTTAAAAAACATTTTTAAAACAAATTTATTTGAATTATTTAATCTTCAAGGAATGTGCAATATGAATTCACCAAGCCGTTCTCGCCCGCATTTGAAGTCAATTGCCAGATGATTTCAGAATATGGACGTTAATGACTTTCATGGTGCAGTTTTAAGGAAAAATAATAATCAGGTCATTTAAATCTAGCATTTGGGGGGTCAAAAGAATGTAATCGTTGCTAACTTGATACAAAAAATTCTCTTTACAATCTTTAGAGTTAATTAAACATGAAAGTTCACATTTCTAACACTTCAATAGCATAATATTAACACAAAATATGACGACACCAATCATATACGGCTACAAAATAAGCAAAATTAAATGAATGAATAAGCTTGTGATTTAGTGAATCAATCTCAAGAGAGAAATTTCAGATTTTCTAATTTGGTCATGACAAACAGATCACAAAGATTACTCCAGCTAAGGCTTGAATTAAAGAATTTTATTATGCTAATGGATGGGTAAGGATGAGATGAAAAAAATCCAAAAATATGAATTAAATGAAAAGTAAACAAAACTACAAAAAAAAATGTAAAAAAAAAGACAGACAGAGTTTTCATCAAAGACATATTAAGCCTTCTTTAGTTTAAAAAAAGAGGAGGAAAATCATTCAAAATTTGGAGAAAGTGAAAAAAATATGGAACAAATTAAATCATCAAAGAAATATTTATGTTTCTATGATTTTTTTTATAGAAAATTATTTTTCATTTTAGAGTTTAAATGATTAGCAAAATTGTCTTGAGTGTTACTGGGAGCAGAAGCAACAGTAAGTTTCAACCACGATTCCGGTCAAAGAAAAAAAAAACAATCACCGTCTTGTTCAAGCTATTGACCATCTACGAAGTAAGTCAGTAAACTACTAATGAGGCTCAAAGTCCGAGAAATTAAAAACGTATCAGTTTGACCTTACCAGTGAATAAGTTGCAACATTAAAGGGCGAATATATTTTACCACATATGTTACTGTTAGAGAGCTAGATCATGAATAGATATAACTATTTTGGATGACCATCCAAGCATCCTAACATATGTGTTGAAGATTTCAAATTTTTCAACAATATCTGCAAATCATTAACAATCTCCAAACAGGAAAAACAAAAGAAAGCCTGAGCAGACAGATAACGGGACTTTTTAAAATGAAAAAGAATAAAAATAAGACAATAAAGCACACGTAAAGCATCCCAAAATCTACAATCCCTTCAGTTCACATGGATAAAAAAAATATTTTCTCCAAAATATTATTCCATGGATGAAATAGAAATAATACTACTTCTTGCATGACCAACAAAATAACATGACTGGAGTTTTGGAACATGGAAAATAACAGAAAAGCTTAAATCTTGCTGATTTCTCTATTAGTAAATTAGATAATTGCAACCTATCCTTAGAAGCACTAGCTTTATTCACCTTATCTACATCAGAAAAGCTTGCATCCCTAATGTTTTCAGACGATGAATAGATCTTTTTTAACCAGCAAAACATCCAAAAGTTTCAAATCCCGCATGTTCTCAAGGAGACATAAACATTAGCCACAACAGATTATTCAAATGGCGAATGACTCCTTTCAACATAGCATATAATGAAACATAAAGGTATTTGTTAGGTATGGCTCATATACCATATAACGGACAGATCTTGGAGCAAAGCTGAAGTATTTGTCCAATTGGAGGAGTTTTTCGTTATGTGGGTACGGTACAAGGGTAATTCTGTAATTACATATTATATTTCAGGGTTATATATATGTTTGTTTGTAATCCTAGGGCTTAATTTTGTATCCTGTACTATTTTTCTGAATTGAAGGAAAAGCAGTCGCACTGCTCCCGATGACGTAGGCATCTTTGTCGAACCTCTTTAAATCTTTGTGTTTTCTTCTGGATTTGTGTCAATCCTCATTTTTTTGCCCTAAATTTCTCAACAAGTGGTATCAGAGCAAGGTTCTAGGGCAGAAATTTTTGGCGCAGGGACGAAGAAGATTTGGCAGAGGAGTTCAGCTAGGGCTGCGGCAAGGGCTTCGACAAAAGTTTGGTGAGTTTGGCGATTCAGACTAGAAGGAGCAGGCAAATCGTTCGCACCGTTCGGTGCGTGTTCGCGCGACAGTTAGCGAGGAGTTTGGCAATGCAGAGGTGAATTCGGCGATGCAGAGGCGAATTCGGCGAAGAGGCTTCGGTTCCGCGAGCAGCTCCTGCGATCAGCTCGCGAAGGAGGTCCGCGAACAGGAGTGAAGGGTTTCGCGAACAGGCGTGAAGGGTTTTGGTGCGACAAAGATAGGCTTCGGCGAATTCGGCAAAAGTTTTTGGCCGAGAGGTTCACGGTAGCGTTCTGCGACCAGGATCTGCGAGCTTTGCGTGATAGAGGAGTTCGACAACGTAGGGTTCTGCGAGCAGGATGCAATTCAAAGAGGAGCCCGATTCGCTACTTCTTCTACTTCTCGAAATAGCGGCAGTTCGGGAAGGAATCCCGGCTTCCACAAAGAATTACTGAAGCAGAGAAATTTGCAGAAAAGTTCGCTACATGATTAATTTCATATGGTAATTTCTGGTGCAAAATTTGAGGTGATGAAGTTTGATGGAACTGGTAACTTCAGATTGTGACAAACAAGAGTGCAAGATTTGTTGGCACAACAAAAAATCTTGAAAGCTTTGCAGGCAATAAAACCAGATACTATGAAGGATGTTGAGAAGAATTGCAATAACGAGCGGCAATAATCATACGTTTATGTTTGACAGATGAGGTTATGTAACACGTAATGAATCTAAAATCTCCAAGAGAGGTAATGGAAGAAATTGTAAACTCAATTTATGTCTAAATCTCTGACGAATAAATTGTATCTGAAACAAAAATTATATGGGCTGAAGATGTAAGAAGGCTCTGTTCTGGTGCAGCATATGAATGTTTTCAATCAAATAATCACAGATTTATCACGGCTTGATGTGAGTATTGAGGATGAAGACAGAGCAATAATTCTGTTATGTTCATTGCTCTCATCCTATGAACACATAGTGATTACTCTGACATATGGGAAAAAAATAATAAAAGTTGTTGAGATTATTGCAACATTGTTGGCTTACAACCAGCGAAATTAGAATGCAGGGGAAAACTCGCATGGTGATAGTTTATATGTCAAGGATAATCAGGATCGTGGAAAGAAGAAATAAAATGAAAGTTTTGAAAGATGAAATTTCAGATCAAAGTCTAAAGGCAAAAAGACGATTCATTGCTACAAGTGCAATGAGTCAGGTCATATGAGATTGTCCAAAGCTCAAGAAGCAGATTGAGGAGAAACGTGATGCATCATCCAAGTCTGTAAATATGGTGCGGAGTGACAATTCAGATTACGGTGATTGCGATATACTTTCAATTTCATTAACTCAGTTTATGGATGCATGGATTCTTGATTCAGGATGCTCCTATCACATAAAACCTAACAAGGAGTGGTTTACTTCATACAGGTTAACTAATTCTGACTCAGTCTATTTAGGTGATGCTAGATGCTGCTATATGGTTGGTATTGGTGAAGTCATAATTAAAATGTATGATGACACTATTAGAACATTATGTGATGTCAGACATATTCCAGATTTGAAGAAGAATTTGATTTTCATGGGCACTTTACATAAAAATGGTTCTATTCCTAAGGCATATGAGGATAAGGAAACCATCAGAATTGTTAAGAGTGTATTAACTGTGATGAAAGGAAAGTTAACTGCAGGGAATATCTACAAAACTGTTGGAGAGTACAGTTGTAGGTGAAGTTCATTCTGTTGAGTCAGATGATGATAATACAAAGTTATGACACATGCGTCTGGGTCATCTTAGTAAACGTGGGATGACTGAATTGCATAAAAGAAAGTTGTTGCATAATGTTAAAAGCTGCAAGTTCGATTTTTGTAAGTTTGTGTTCTTAAAAAACTGACTAGAGTCAGTTTCATAACTAGAAAACACAAAACTGAAGGGATTCTTCATTATGTGCATTCTGATGTATGGGCCCAACTAGAGAATCTTCATCGGGTGGATCTCTGTATTATGTTACATTTATTGATAATTTTTCCAGTAAATTTTGAGTGTATTTCTTGAAGCAGAAATATGAAGTCTTCTCCAAATTCAAGTTGTAGAAAGCTGAGGTGGAGAACCAAACTGGCAGAAAGATCAAGTAATTGAGATCTAATAATGACACGGAGTACACAGATTCACAGTTTTAGAAATTTTGTGAGGAGCATGAGATTCAGATGCATTTTTTAATGCTCAAGACACCACAGCAAAATGACGTTGCACAAAAGATGAACAGGTCCTTAACTGAAAGAGTAAGATGCTTGAGACTGAATGCAGAGCTTCCTAAGAGTTTCTGGGCAAAGACTATGAATATGGCATGTTATCTCATCAATAGATCACCTCGGGCATCTTTAGGTGGCAAAGTTACAGAAGAGGTATGGACAGGTAATCCAGTTAATTTCGATTTTTCTGAATTTTTTGTTGTTCTGCTTATGTGCATGTAACTGAAGATGAAAGATCAAAATTTGATGCAAAATCCAAGAAGTGCATCTTTATAGGCTACACGAAAGACGTAAAATGATACAAGTTTTGGGATCCTATTGCAAAGAAGATGGTGATCAGTAGAGATGTAGTTTTTGATAAGCAGTCCATGTTGCAGCAGAATCAAGACAATGTGCAAGAAAACAGTTCCAGTTCAAATACAGTGCAGATGGATCTAGAACAACATCCAGTAGCAACTGAGACAATTGAAAGTTCAGAACTAACACATAGTGATTCCAATACAGATGAATTGCAAAATTACAATCAAGCCAGAGATAGACAGAGATGCATCAATATAAGTGCTCATAGCAGATTGTGTTATGAAGTCTTAGTCTCTTTTGGACTTTTAATCAACAGTGATGACCCACCAACTTATCAAGAAGCTATCAACAGCCAGGAGAAAGAGAAATTAATGGGTGCAATGGTTGAGGAGATGAAGTCTTTGCAGAAAAACCACACATTAGAGCTAGTTCAGCTTCCTGAGGAAAAAAAGACTATTGTGTGCAAATGGGTGTACAAAAAAAAAATAGCAGTATCAGAAAAAGAAGGGAAAAAGTTCAAAGCTCGATTGATAACAAATGAATTTTCACAGCAGAAAGAGATAGATTATGATGAAATATTTTCTCTTGTAGTCAGACATACTTCAATTAGAGCAATGTCTGCATTAGTAGCTAATTGAGATTTGTATTTGGAGCAGATGGATGTTAAAACCGCTTTCATGTATGGTGATCTGGAGGAGCGGATTTACATGGAACAGCCGGAGATAGGTGCAATGGTTGAGGAGATGAAGTCTTTGCAGAAAAATCATACATGGGAGCTAATTGGAGCTAGTTCAGCTTCCTGAGGGAAAAAAGTATTGTGTGCAAATGGGTGTACAAAAAAAAAACAGCAGTATCAGAAAAAGAAGAGAAAAAGTTCAAAGCTCGATTGATAACAAATGAATTTTCATAGCAGAAGGAGATAGATTATGATGAAATATTTTCTCTTGTAGTCAGACATACTTCAATTAGAGCAATGTCTGCATTAGTAGCTAATTGAGATTTGTATTTGGAGCAGATGGATGTTAAAACCGCTTTCATGTATGGTGATCTGGAGTAGCGGATTTACATGGAACAGCCGGAAGGGTTCACTCAACCTGGACAGGAGTATCTGGTTCGCAGGTTAAAAAAATCGTTGTATGGGTTAAAACAGTCTCCAAGACAATGGTACAAGCGATTTGACTCCTACATGATGCAGATTGGCTACGGCTCGTCGTTCGCGAACAACTTATGTCAAAAGTCTTCATGATAGTTTCATTATTTTTCTGTTACTGTATGTTGACGATATACTGATTGCTGCAAAGAATATGCATGATGCCCGTGGTTTGAAAGCTTTATCGAGCAAGAAATTTGACATGAAAGACTTGAGTCCTAAGAAGAAGATTCTTAGAATAGAGATTCATCGAGATAGAGGCTCAAGATGACTGTATTTATCTCAAAGAGACGATGTTGAGAAAGTGCTAGATTGGTTTGAGATGAGCAAAGCAAAGCCTGTGAGCACTTCATTGGCAAATCATTTTAAGTTTTTTTCGGAACAATGACCTAAAATAGATACATAAATCGAAGAAATGACAAATGTTTTATATGTCAGTGCAGTTGGTTACTTGATACATGCAATGGTACGTGCTTGCCCTGATTTGACTCATGTTGTTAGTCAAGTCTGCAAATACATGTCTAAACAAGGAAGACAACATTGGGAAGCAGTCAAATGAATTTTCAGGTATTTGAAGGATGCTGTAGGACATGGAATTATTTTTGACAGTTAGCGAAATGATCCTTTAGTTGTGGGATACGTGGATTCAGACTATGCAGGTGATTTGAATGACAGAAGATCTATAACTGGGTATGTGTTTACTCTTGGTGGAGGGTCTATGTGTTGGAAATCAAGAATTCGGTCTATTGTGGCATTATCTACAATTGAAGCTGAGTACATGACAGTAGCTGAAGTTGCAAAAAAAGTCTTATGACTTACTGGGCTAGTAAAGGAACTGGGTGTTGACAAGGTGGAGTTCAGTTGCATTGTGATAGTCAACATGTTATTTATCTGGCTAAGAACCAGGTGTACCATGTGTGAACTAAACATATTGATGTCAGGTATCACAAGATCAGAGAATTGATTACTTCTGGTGACTATTGTAGAAGTTTCATACTGATGAAAATGCAGCTAATATGTTGACTAAGTCAGCTACTATCAACAAGTTCTTGCATTACATGGACTTATTGAATGTTTGCAGTTGCTAGACAGCATGGTAGCCCAACCCACTTCGGTGCATGTGAGAAACTTCAATGTATTTTATTTCTCTTACGGGGTTGGATATTCGTCAAGGTGGAGCTTTGTTAGGTATGACTCATATATCATATAAGAGACAGATCCTGGAGCGGAGCTGAGCGAGCTGAAGCATCTGTTCAATTTGAGGAGTTTTTCGTTATGTGGGTTGAGGGTGTGAGGGCAACGCATCCGCAGTATGATACAAGGGTAATTCTGTAATTACATATTGTACTTCAGGGTTATATATATGTATGTTTGTAACCCTAGGTAATTACTATGTTGTATCTCATATTCTGTATCTTGTGCACTTTTCTGGAATAGAAAAAAAAGTCGCTACTCTGCTCCCGAGGACATATGCATCTTTGCCGAACTTCGTTAAATCTCTGTGTGTTCTTCTGGATTTGTGTTGATTCTTGCTTTTCTTCGCCCTAATTTCTCAACACATTTGAATCTTTATAAATATTCAAATTATATATAAACATTCTATTAGATAGTTTCACGCATTTATTTAAGGACAAAATTTTAAAAGGAGCATGTTTTTAGTGAAAAATAGGCGAGGAGCCAGAAAAAGAAATTTACAAGGGAGCATATACTCCTCCTTAGGAGGCGTTTATAAAAATAATAATAATAAAAAAATCAAGGGGTTTCTTGAAAAATTAATTTTTTTATTTTTTTATATGTGATATATTTTATTTTAAACAATATAAATATTAATATATATTACGTATGATTATAAATAGATTTGTTAATATTATTTACATTAATGAAAATATTAAATTTGTTAATTCGTTTTAACATTAATTATATTTTTTTATTAATATTCAATTAATAAAAAATAATTAAATAAATTAATTAACTAAACAAATGTGAAATTCATAAAATTTATTTCATATTAAAATATTCTTATAAAATAATATTTATGCAAAAAAAGAAAATCTTTTACGTCGGGGTGGAATGACACCTGAGACCAGCGTACATCTTTTACGCGGCTAGAAGTATACATTATAATTGAAGACGATATAGAAGCACACCACCACTCTAGACGATAATATTGAAAAAGAATTTGAAGAGCATCAATTGTGGTGCACTTCGATATCATCGCCTTTGGTCGTGGTATACTTCTAGCTGCTTAAACACTTTGTTTAACATGACAACTGTGTCAAAAACATCAGCTGCGACATCGACCATTGAAACCCCCGTCTCAATATATGTTGGGCTCAGGCCTCATTCTACCCCGACATACAAGAAAATATTTTTGTGTAAATATTATGTTACCATAACATTTTAATATGAAATTAATTTTTAAAATTTCATATTCTTTAATTAATTAATTTTGTACAATTATTACTTTTATTAATCAAATATTTAATTAAAATTTGATTAATACCAAAATTAATAAATAAATTTAATATTTTCTTTATTTTAATGAATATTAACACATCTATTTATAATAGTACTTAATGTATATTAATATTTATATTATTTAAAACAAAATATATCACACATTGAAAAAAATGAAAAGTTAAATTATTATTATTTTTTATTTCTTTTTACCTTAGCTCCTACCCTCACTAATAAATATGCTCCTTCTAAAAATTTGGCTTTTCTATGATAACTTTTTTTAGTGGTAGGATTTGCCCAACTTACATTTATGCTAAGCCTTTATTCAAACAATGTATTTTTCATAATAATTATATGCAATACACTATATTAATTCATAGTTATACTTTTGATCCTTATGTAAAATTTATGACTTGCATGAAATGATATTTTCCTTCAAATACTTTGAATTATAATGAAATTATTTATTTTTCTAAGCTTCATAGCTCCCTGAATTATCACTTCATCTGTTGTTATACATAGAGAAAATAATGAAGTTTAACATGAGGGGGGATCTTGCTTTGAATTTGCTTCTTCATATTTTGATCTTTAGTTTTGGAGTAACTTATAAATCATGTTAAGCTAACATTATTATTGATTTTATGTTTTGCATGTCAACTCTAATGTTTACTAGATGTTTCGTAATTGATTTAATGAAATAATTTTGCATGTTTTCGTACAATTTACTTGTATGACCTTGTTGCACTTCCATTGAGTTTGGTTGTGTTGCATGTTTTTATTTGGGTTATTAAGATGATTTTGTTTATTCTCGGAGCCGGATACAGTCAGGGCGCCACTCGTCCTCAGATACAACCCTAAGAGGGAAAATTGGGGACGCCGATGACTGTCTTGATAGAAAACACAGCCAAAACTCAACCCTGACATAAGGAAAATACATATATATATATAGTAGATAACTAGAAGGAGGAGGCCCCTCCCCTTGAGTAGCAGCCTTAGCCCATAAACATGGACTGGTTGGCACTGCTCCCCTCTTGGCTGAACCGGTTTAGCTGATCCAGTCAATTCAACCCTAATCAATAGAATACTTGCAAGAATGTCCGACGAAAACAAGAGAAGACAAAGTAGGCAAAAGTTGGCTTCAATATGCTGGCAATAATCAAAATAGAGGAACATTCATACTCATCAACACTGATTAACCAAATTTCATATTTCAAGTATCTGGCCTATAATTTGGAAACTTTCTTATCAATAGTCCTATTAAGAGTTACACCATTATTATTTTTAACCATGGTTGTGAAAACCGAACCGGAGGTCAAATCGGAAGAAGAAAATGTTCAAGGTTTACTGGTTTGACTGCAGTTGAACTAGAGGTTGAACCGGATAATGTAATAAATTATAAATTTATTTAAATATGACATGAATGATATATTTAAAAAAAATTGATTACTAAAATATAAAAAATATATATACAAATATTTAAATAATAAACACCACAATAATTTCCAAAAAATTATTCTAAAATTTAATAATTACTTTTTAAAAAAATTAAGTATGAAATATAAAAAACTCATTACGATAATTTTGAAAAAATATATGTAATGAATAAAAATTAAATATTATTAAAATCTAAGAGTAAAATCTTTCAAAGATATGTTGGCTGCTCTTCCTCCCATCCCTAAATCCGTCACTTGGCACTGAGGAATTGTAATCATTTCTTTCACCAAACTCCATTTATTAGTTGTTGGTTTCCACTTTCCAATGTCATTTATCTCCATTGGAAACCCCTCTCCATTGCAACCTCCCTATGCAAAGCCCACCTTATCTTTCCAACGCCACTTAAGTATTAAAAAAAATACAATTTTCGGTCAAACCGGCCAGTTTTTGCCGGTTCAACCCGTTTCAATGTCAGTTCAATCCAGCTCGATGCGGGAGCGGTTATTAAGCTAGCCCGAACCCGACCACTAGCCGGTTCACGGTCGACTGATCGAACCTGCAGGTTTGCAGGTTCGGTCTAGTTTTCTAAACCATGCTTTTAACAATTTTTTTTTCTTAAATACAGACTAGGTTAGTTTTGTCCTTTACACATGTTTTCCTATCCCTGCATCCCTCCTTGATAGTGCTTTCCCAGCTCGCTTCTCTGCAGTACGCATCACCTGAGTCCTTTTTCCATTAAACATGTATCCGACACAACTTATCTTATAGATTCTGATGAGACTTTCTCCTTTTTGTGCAAGTAAACAAGGCAGAAAATCTCAATAAAAGCAAGATAAATTTCTTTTTTATTATAAAAGGTTAAGACTATTGTGGCATTTCCATGCATATAAAGTAGAATAACTTCTCTTTTATAGTACCATATTCAGATTACACTAAACAAGGACAAATGGAGAAATAATAATCCACAAACGACACCCCAAATAATTGTAATAAAGCTTCCGGTGAAGATGACCATGATGATGACATTTTCTACATAAGATAACAATGCATGTCGAATAATAACTAACCAAAAGTCCTTAAATTAAGTTCAATGTTCCCATCCCCTGACCAAAATTTTCTCAACTTCGCCTACTTTACTGAAACCGACCTCAATCCCAATCCTTTCTAAGCGCAATCAGTTTGCCAACAACACATTTGACGAAATGTCCCACAAGGCCAAAAAACAAAAAAAGCAAAAACCAATGAAGAGATAAAGCTCGGCGTGGATAAGAATCAACTTATCTACCGGATTGTGTGCGTGTTGAAGAAGATAAGGGCTGTGCTCAGTGGCAAGGCGGTTGGTGTATCTCGGGCCCGTTTTGCTCGATTCCTCCATTGAGAAAACCCGTATGCAGCGAAGGATTCGCCGACGAGCGGTGGAGGTGTAGGGGAAGGGATGTCGGCGGGGGAGGGCTGAAAATCCTGCGAAGGAGAGATGGTGAGAAAGAAGTGCCATTGAGAATGGACTCCCGGAAATTAGTTAGCCCGACAGTGGCTGCGGCGTGCGTCTGGGTGGTGTAAACGAGTCTGAGTTAAGCCCGAGTTAAGTTTGATTAATTTTATTGAGTTCAAATTCGAGTTCGTGTTTAAGTTCACGAGTTAGACTCCGCTCACGTGTCTTTTTGTTTTTTTTTGTATAAAAAGGAGAAATAATATTAATTTAAAGTGATAGTATGATAAAATGTTATATAGAATGAACTGTTATGTTATAATAAAAAGTGGTTTCATATAAAATACAAAATATTATTTTTAAAATAATTTTTATAGTTTAAAGATAAAGTATTTAAATTTAATATATTTTTAATGTATTTTATATTAATATTTTAATAGGAGTTAGCTCATGAGCTAACGAGTCAAGTCGAGGCTAGCTCAAACTTGGTTTGCTAGCTCAAACTTGGTTTGTTAGCTCATTCAGCTCAGTTCACGCCCCACTTATCGAATTGAGCTCAAACCGGCTCACGAGTCAATTTGACTCACTTACATCCTTAGTGGGTGGCAGCTAGGTGGAACCAAATATTTTGAGCAAATTTTTATTTTTTAAATTAGAAAGATTTACAAACACAACACACAAATTTTATGTATTTACATATCACATACATAAGCTTCTGTATTTACACAACACACAAGGGGGGTGGGTCTCATATTTATAATAAATTTAAGTTATATTATGAAATATTAATAATTCCCTTTCTTTACTATTGATCGACAATCATAATTGTCAAAGTAGTCATTACTTTCACCAAATCCTTCATGATCGAATAGTCATTTTGCTCGCTCCTTTACTAGCCAGTCGTTTGTTCGCTTATTCGGTCAGGTTGCAAGACTCGATCGGTTAAACGATTTGCTCCAGGTCAACTGAGAGTTCTTTGTTCTCACCGGGGTTGCTTCTTCTCGTGTGTCCAGTTCGAAGCTATTGGATATACTTCAATACATTTTATTCGCACGATTAAAAGTCAAAGACATCTTTTACATAGTGCTAAAAAGTCCCCTATTTACATATTAAGCGCCAAACTTCACTATTTATAAAAATAAATATTTACATCCATGCCACTCAATTTCCATGTTTTCACATATCATACACCAAAACTTCAATTTTCACATTAAAATATACATGAAAATGTTTATTTGATATTTTAAGAATTAAAATAATGATTTTTTTTAATATGATGTGAAAGATTTGAGTGGCATGAATGTAATAAGTAAAATTGAGGCGTTAGATATGTAAACACATGGACTTGGTGGAATGTATGGAAATGCACCCTTATAAAAAATAACACTTCACTTTCATTAATGCATGAAGCACTTATTAAGGCCGTGCTTGGTAGCATCATGTTAATAGAATTAGCCACAAATTTTACTTAAATCAAGCCAAATATATCAAAAAAAAAAAAGGGGGGGAAATTAAAACCAACGTTTCGTTAAATCAAATTTTCAAGAGTTTTGTTTATTTCTTTTTGTATGGTTGCTTTATGCATATTTTACGTCATAAATTTGGATTTAGTAAATTCAATTATGAGGCAGATGTCACTTGCTGCGAGCTACGCTAGGGCAGACGAACGGGAGTTTAAACTCATCAATTCTCACTAGATTCGGTCTCCCGAGGAACACTATTAATATAAGTGGTCTTCCTAAGTTGATCGATGCGGCAGATGAAAGGGAGGGGAGGATTTCACGGGTCGCGGAGAGGAATCTAGGCAGAGAAATGAGGGCATATAGTGTCTTTCGACATTATTAAACGCAGATCGTGTGGGCGACCCCGCGATCCGCGTCTAATACCTATTATTCTAGATTTAAAACATGTGAATTTATCGGATTTATTAAATGTTATTTAAACTAAATCTTATATGCAAAGGAAGTTTGGGTGGTAGGATATATTTATAATTAAATAAATATATGAAAAGGACATAAGGGTTATAATCTAACTTGATCGGTTTTAAATTATAAACTCTATATAATATCTCTTATATTTAAAGCTATAAAACTCAACCAATCAATAATTTTTTAATGTGATTTAGACATATTTCAAATAAAACTAAATCCATAAAACACACTTAAAAGCAATAGATCAATTTCGTTCTAACAATAATTTAAGGAAATAATATTATTGCTCTCATACAATTTCTTATATAATAATTTGAATTTGAGATCACTTTTTATTTTTAATTTTTATTTTTATTTTTTTTACCGATACCCTAAAGCTAAAAGGTTTATTAACGATACCTTCTATTTTTACAGTGATATATTCCATTTTTATTTTGAAACATTCCATTTTTAGAGTGTTAATAATTGTTTGTCATACCTTTTGTCGTCTAGAGCAACTAAACATAATATATTGTCGGCATTCTTCCTCTCTTCTATAAAACAAACAACAGTAATAACACTGTAAAAATGGAATGTTTCAAAATAAAAATATATTTTGTAAAAATATATCTCAATAACAATACAATAAGATCATAATAACATCTTAATAATACAGTAATAACACCGCAAAAACAATGCAAAATAGACGTGTTATTGGTGTGATTTTTATCAGGCGTTTGTCATTGGCGTGTTTTTTGCAAAATAAAACCGTAAAACTGCGCCAATAATATAGTTTTTTTATTCGGTGGTGTTATTGTGATATTATTTTATATCGTTTTGCGGTGTTATTGGAATGAAGCTTTGGTGTTATTAGCGTGAAATTTATGCGGTGTGTTATTGGCTTGTTTTTTGGCATTGTTCCGGTGTTTTTCGGGTATTATTTCTGCAGTTTTGCGGTATTATTTGAGAGTTTCCGCTGCATTGTTGTTGTGTTATTATGATATTATTAGCACGGTATTCCAGTGTTATTGAAGGGTAACATAAGTGTTATTGTGGTGTTTTTCTTCTGCGGTATTATTAAGACAGTTATTTGTGACCTTATTTGGGAGTTACTCATGTATTATTGGCGGAGAAGCCGATGTGTCATTGTAACTTCTTTTAAATGGGGTGGTGTTATTAGAAGGAAATGAATGTATTATTGTGGTGTTATTGAAATAATATTTGAATAAATAATAATTTATATTCTTATTAACTGTTTTTTTCCTTATTTTGTTAACAATTCTACCCAAAATTAATATAATTTTTTCGCTTATGCAATAAACAAGCCGACTTAAACTCGTTTACTTAATTAAGCTCAAGTCCATACCCAAGCTCAAACTAATTGTCTGAGGCTCGAGTCGACTCATTTACGCCTCTAGGCACGTGATAGTTTAAATCACTTGGTTTAAGAAGATATTATATAATATATGAAGGTTTTATCTTAATTTTACTTTAAAAATGTTAAAATAATATTAATATTAGATTCACAAGGTGTTAATCGAATTTTATTAGGTTAGATATTCAAATGTATATGTTATTTTTACAATTTAGGTGTACATAATATATTTAAATGTACAATTTAGGTTTTAGATATTTAAATATATATAAGAATTGGGTGGTATGTGTTAATTTGATTCTGTGTATTTCTATATTTAGCTAAAGGCTATTATATAAGGAATATTTGAGAAGTTTATAAGTATAAAATCCTTAAAAATTATACAAGTGGTGTTTCTTTTTATTAAATTGTTATAGAGGTATTAAAATGCATTTTAATGTTATTTA
>NW_018164444.1:61810199-61810430 GCF_001263595.1 Phalaenopsis equestris | reverse complement strand
CCAAATCCAGATCGAAGCCCGCTGGTACGACTGAGCATGAAAGCGACTTGGTTTGATTTCTTCTGTAACATTGAAAGAGGGGACCAGTCGCATACGACATCTATGAAATTTATGGATTCGTACGAAAAGTAGAATGCACCCTCATGCGCCTGAATTTCTTTCTCTCTGTCCTCCCAACTTCACTTCTTTGAGTTTCGATCAAAACTGCATTCAAAAGCATATCCTATTTCA
>NW_018164444.1:61805986-61810099 GCF_001263595.1 Phalaenopsis equestris | reverse complement strand
AATTAATTAAATAATTTATCAATTTCACGCAATATTAAATGAGCAATATAAATATTTCCGATTTTTTTTTCTGCGGAAATTACATACAGACCACCTTAAATTGCTATTTACAAATAAATGAGCCGCTTTGACGTCTATTCATACTTTTCATTTTATCGAATTCGCAATAGTTTGATCGTGACACACTTAAATACATCGGTTCAAAGGTTAGAAAAAAAACTCAATGATGCTTAATTTGTAAATATTGATATTTCTTGTGGTTTGTATGTAATCATCCAATTTTGTTCTTTATTTTATTTCTTTTTTACTCCTCTAAAATATATAACAAAATGAATTTAGGCATTTTTCATTAACAATTTTACGTTGGACTTAATTTAAATGTTGCTATATAGAACCTATTTTAATTTTTCAATTTTGGATTTAATAAATATGAATTCATAGAATTTGCAAAAAAAAAAAAAATAAATAAATAAAAATTCACTCTTTAATGCATTCATTTCTGACACCAAGTTGTTATAAGTGCGAATACCAAAGTTTGTGTTAGATATGTAAATACATAAGAATTGTGTGGTATGTAAGTAAATTTCTTAAATTTTGTTATATTTATAATTTTGGTTGCACTAAAATATTTTTATATAAAGAAGGCCGGGTCTTGTCCATCACATAGAAATTCAAACTATAATTGTTCACATGTAATTGTAATGATGATAATATGATTAACATGTCAAAAAGTTTGTTGTTCACGAACAGTTTGTGCTCAGATTTTGTGTTCAAATCATTCATTGAGCAAGCGGGTTGAACATAAAAATACCGTTTTTTTTAATCTTGTTCGACTTATTCATGTTCGGCTCATCTTAGCTCAAAATAATAAAAAAAGTTATATATGTTATTTATATAATAATATATTATATATATTTATATTTAATTTTATATCTCTATAGCTCTCGTGATTCTCTATCTTTTATTACATAAGACTAATGGAGATTCAAATTTAACATTTTTATATTTATTTTTTTAAATTAAATTAAATTAAATTAATTAATTTTGAGTTCAACACAAATAAAAATATATAAATTGAGCCGAACACCCTATTTATATTTGCATAACCCTCACCTGGATTCTCTTCAGGTTTGCTGCTCATTATCCCAGTGAAGAGTAAGTCTTTCTCCATGTAATTTGAAGACCCACGTCTTGTTTTTTTGCGGTACACGCATGTTCTTATATCATTGCACCAACCTCCACCCTATATCATTAATAAATTTTAAATAAGCAACCATAAAATCTTATATTTTTTATATAAATGACAAAATAATCCCTAGGCCCTTTATATTGGGGCTGAAAGAGTCTGCAATGAGAACTATTAGAACTCACTTTTTAAATAATTGATAACTATTTTAATAATTCTATAAATTTTGTGAGTATATGTTCCCCATGTAAATAGTTAGACTACCTTTGCACTTTACTCCTACACCTTAAGATAAAATTTCAAATTCTAAAGAACATTCTAATCAAATTATAATGAGCTAAGTCCTTTCACCTCTAAATTGACGAGCCAACTATTTGCTCCTGCTCCAAACCCTCGATCCAAATGATAACCTGGCAAGCTTCCATCCAAACATACTGCATATATATAAAAAAAAAATATTAATAAATAAATTATTTTTTAAAATATGCAGCCAAAAATCTATATAAATAAAAAATTTTCGCATGAAGAATAAGAGAATTAGAGAGCAATTAAATTCATTTTAATTAAATATCATCGCATACGAAGGCTTCTCAAATAAACGTAAAAAGTACTAAAATGATTTCATGAGAAATTATATAACAAAATACATGCTGTTTATAATACATCACATAACATATATAAAATGCAGAAATTTTCCAATTAAATTTAATAAAAAAAAAAGAAAAGGAAACCAGAATCATACCAGCTCCCGTTGCTGCAGCAGATTGAATAAGAGTAAGCGGCACCTGTGCAGGGGCGCTTTGACCCACAGAGCTATAATTAAAACAGAGTACCTTTCTCCATAAAATTATCAAAATAACCCCAAATATCCAAAAAATTTTCATGAGGCCTCCTCCGCTCTCTCTCTCTTTCTCTCTTCTCCTTCACCCTCTTTTGCATGCTAATGAAGAGCCGAATTGGCACCAAATTGCAGAAGATTGGCCTCGACCAAAATAAGGAAGAAGTAATGATTAATGCGCATTTAACGTACATTTAATTTTTTTTTAACTAATTTACCGCCAGCTAATTAAGATGATGGAAGGCTGATTATCATATGGATTTCAAATCTTAAAGCATATAATTATTTGAATTAAAAATTGAGATGCACAAAAATACAAAAGATTTTGCGTCGGATTAGACGGCACGGAGAAAATAGTTTGACCTTAAACTCTTTATTTTTTTTATTAAAAAAATTAAAAATTAGGTGGCCACAATAAATTACTAACGAGCAGAATTAGAAGATATGAAGTTATAGATTCATGAATTCACCCACAATTTTCGACCTCTTTTTTATTTTATTATTATTTATTATTATCTATTTTTTTTGGCGCAATTGATTTTTCCAATTTTATATATATATATATATATATATGTATGTATATATATATATGTATGTATGTATAAAAGAATTGGATGGTATGTATTAAAAGCAATAAAAAATAAGAAATTATATTAATTAGTAATTAAATTCAGCATAATGCACTTTAATTTGACGCGATTTTTTCTTACTCTGAGAATCGGTACCCATTAATAATTGTGTGGGGGCTCTAAATTTGAAGGTCTTGCCAAAATAGTCAAGATTAATAGCTGGCTTGCCATTTGTTTGAGCCTTTTTGTTTTATTATTGGAAGACTTACATACATACCACTCGAGTCCCATGCATTTACATGTCTAATGCCTGTACCTCAATTTTTAAACTATGCACAAAAAAGTATATTTTATTTTTTAAATGTTAAAATAGTGATACTTGTTATGTAATATGAAAATTTTGAGTGGTATAAATATAAAAGTCAAAGTGGATGAGTTATATAGATAAATGTAAGACTTGGGTGGCATGTATGTAAAATATTTATGATGATTAAAAAAATTAATAATTATAATTTTATAGTAAAATCTCATGTACATAAATTTACAAGATTTTAGAAGATACATGAAAAATTTTACAAGAAAAATTGGAAAAAAAAAAAAAAAAAAAAAGAGAAAAAGGAAAAAAAAAAATAAAGTAAAAAAGAGAAAGAAAGTAAGATTGTAGATGTTTAAGTAATATTCACTTGGAAAACTGGATGTATATTTATAATTTTTTTTAGTGAAATTTTAATAATCTGAGCCTAAATGCTTCTGGACACTCCATCTTATGACTTGAGGATTCCTTCATGTTCATGGACTGTTTTTAAAGGTAATTAGGTGCTAATGACTTTGATACTGATTAATATTGGTTTAGATTTCTTTTCTCTTTGGGCTGGGAAGATGAGATTATCAAATTATGTTAAGATCATGACTGTTTTGAGATAAAAAAAGACAGCTATAACTATATACATATATATATATATATATATATTGAAAAGACAGTTTTGCGTGCTAGAAGATTCGCGATTTATAGAGTCCCGATTGTAATTAATGAAGGAAAATGAACAGCTTTGATCGGACGAATAAAAGAGCCTCCCTTGATTAGACAACATTCGGTGGATATTTCGATGTCTTGACGATGTTGAAATTGAGCGTTCTTGGGCTTGTTAAATGCTTGTCGAGACGCTCGATTTAAGCATAAACTCACTAGAAACGAACAACTTTGATCGGACGAATAAAAGAGCCTCCCTTGATCAGACGACATTCGGTGGATATTTGGGTGTTTTGACGATGTTGAAATTGAGCGATCTTGAGCTTGTTAAATGTCTTGTCGAGACGCTCGATTTAAGCATAAACTCACTAGATTTAACATTCGTTTTACTATTCAAATATGCCTGAGGAGCTTTTATAAGAGATTTAATGGTTGATCTGAGCTTCAATTGACTCAAATTAGAGCAATTTTAGTATTATTGGGTTCATCTAATCAAATTAACCAGTTTGGTTGTATGTTTGTTGAAATCAGACTTACGAATTACTTTTTT
>NW_018164444.1:61793947-61805957 GCF_001263595.1 Phalaenopsis equestris | reverse complement strand
TTGCATTGAGATTCATGCTATACCTTGAGATTTATGCATATTGTTGAAAAATTTGCTCACGATGTATCAAACAACTATAACTTCTTTTGTTCATTTGATTACAACAGCTTTGGTGGGACTACAACAATCACAATTAAACTAGAACTATCATAGGTAGGGTTCTAGAGTTGTAGTTGGGCTACAATAATAGTTGATGGTGATTGGAGATCACTAATCAGTGTTGCAATTCTTTTCAACAGTCATGCTTTAGTTATTAGTTTATTCTTTTTTTCATACATCAGGTGAAAAATATGAGTCAAATTATAGTTTTAGAGAGAGAAATTTTATTAAATTTAACCAAAAATTAAAAAAAAAAAACATTCAATCAGACTTTTACGTTATTTTTTCAGCTCTAACATTCAAGTTTATATAATACTTCAAAGATTCCAATCATACTTTCAAGCGTTGATCGAAACTTGTTTGGCTGAGTAATGCATTGGATTCTCTTGATATGGCCAAATCGGAACGGCCGACGATGTGCAGAACAGAGGAAGCCATCCTCACTCTCCTCCAAGGCTGCAACAGTATGCACCGCCTGCGCAAAATCCATTCTCAGGCCATTCTCCGCGGCATTGACAAACGCTCATCCGTTGCCGGAAAGCTCCTATCTTTCTGCGCCATTTCTTCCGCCGGCAACCTCTCTTACGCCCTTCTTCTCTTCTCCCGCCTCCCGGACCCTTCTACCTCCAACTGGAACTCCCTCATCCGCGGCTTCTCCATTTCCCCTTCATCCTCTCACTCCATCTCCCTCTACAACTCCATGGTGTCCTCTTCCTCGTCTGCTCGCCCTGATGCCGTCACCTTCTCCTTCCTCCTCAAAGCCTGCGGCCACAATGCGGCTACAGGAAAGTGCAGGGAGGCTCATGGAAGCATTTTTCGATTAGGGTTTGAAGCAAACATAATTGTTTGTACGAATCTCTCCCGTGCGTATGCGGATAATGGAAATGTGGGAGATGCGAGAAAGGTGTTTGATGAAATGCCTGAAAAAGATCTCATTGCGTGGAATTCAATGATAGCTTGTTACTGCAGGGCAGAGAAGCATGAAGATGCGCTGAAGGTTTATAAACAGATGAGGTTTTTAGGTTTCGGGTTAGATGAGTTCACCGCAGTGGGATTGCTCTCCTCATGTGCTCATCTCGGTGCATTGGAGCTTGGAGTTTGGGTGCATAGATTTGCAGAAAAAAATGGGTTTTTGGATAGAAATGTTTATGTGGGTAATGCACTAGTAGATATGTATGCGAAGTGTGGTAATTTGGAGCAAGCTTGTAATGTTTTTGAGACGATGAAGAAGCGGGACACTTTCACTTGGAACTCATTGTTATTTGGATTTGGTATTCATGGTTATGGGAAGGAGGCAATAAACTTCTTCCAACGAATGCTTATGACTGGGGTTCAACTAAATTCTGTGACTTTCCTTGGGCTGCTTATGGGTTGCAGCCACGAAGGATTGGTTGATGAAGGTTTGGAGTATTTTTATTCGATGAGCTCTAAATTTTCATTGAAACCTGATGCCAAGCATTATGGTTGTGTGGTGGATATGATGGGCCGAGCAGGGAGACTTGAAAAGGCTGTTGAATTCATCAAAACTTCATCTTTTGTAAGTGATCCGGTTCTTTGGAGGGCATTGTTGAGCGTTTGTAAGATTCATAAAAATGAAGAAATAGCAGAAGTTGCTTTTGGGAATCTCGTGGAGATGTCAGCTCATAATGCTGGTGATTGCTCTCTTCTTGCAGGAATTTATGCCTCTAAGGGAAATTCTGATGGTGTTTCGAGGATGAGGAAGATGGTGAAGGAACAGGGAATGAAGACCACACCTGGTTGGAGTTGTATAGAAGTGAAAGCTGAGGTGAGAAAGTTTGTTGTTGATGATATATCTCATTCAGACATTGAGGAAATTTACAATAAGTTAATGGAAATGATCAACAGAGCAATTGCTTTGGGTTATCCTGCAGAAAAGTTTAAGTTAATTTTGAGAGAAAAATCTCCTGAGAAGTATAAAGAATGGTTGGAACATGGAGGAAGTTTCCATAGCGAAATCCTGGCAATCGCTTTTGGACTTTTAAGTACGCCTGAAGGAATGATGTTAAGAATTGTGAAAAACTTGAGGGTTTGTATGGATTGCCATCTGCTTACAAAGCATGTTTCGAGGGCATTTGATCGAGAAATTGTTGTAAGGGATCGTGTGAGGTTTCATCACTTTAAAGATGGATCATGCTCATGCAATGACTATTGGTAATGGGAATGCCAATAGGAATCTATTGCGAGATAGCAGTGACTGTTGAAGAGGGAAAGATATGTGGAGATCTCTGGTCATTTAGCAAGATTGTAGCAAACGTTTTTAGAGGTTTTCATGCGTCAATCCAAGTGATTAGGAGGTCCTTCACTCTTCGGGTTGAGCTAAACTTAAACTAAGGTAGTGGATGATTCAAATGATAGTTCACTGTAAGTGGGCTAACCTAATCAAGTTGGCTTAGCTGCAAGGGTTTTATGGACTGATATAGACGCACATGAAGCAACAAAAGGAGTTTGCATCAAATATGGAGATCAAATCATCCAGGGATGAGGCTCATTATCATCATTGGCTCCACCTATTACAAGAAATGGACTCTGAGGTAGAGCCAAATATGCTCTAAGATAAGATCATACTTCATGAATTTAAAATCTTTTTATTTTTTTAGGTTTATTTTGCTTAAATTTGTTGGAATTTATTCTTCGAAAAAATATTTATATAAATTTAGATTATATGATAGGATTTAATTTTAATTTGGATTATATGATAGGATGTGTTTTAAATTCAGATTGTAAACGTTATCTATATGAATAGGGCATCATATACGAATTTGAGGAGGCTCTTCTCACCGGATAGAATAAAGAATTTGCTGGAGTTTACTTTCCCCAAAATAATAAAGAAGCTTTCCTTGTCGGCTCGCTAGAATGCCGCCGCAGACGAGGATGACGACCAGAATAATGGAAGGAAAGATGGAGAAAATGGAGAAGAATAGCTTGCCTTGACTTCTCCTTGAGAAAAATATGAATACCTCAAGAAATCTTCCTGAAACCTCCTTGCAACCTCCCCTTGCTCCAAGCTCTCCTCCTCAACAAATGGCAGTCTATTAGCTCAAATGAGCCCTTCCCCATGGGTTATTCAGCCATAGAAAGAAGATCCAAGGGTCCAAGGCCTTTTTCCCAATTTGGAATGGGCCCAAACAATATCTTATGCCTTATTTGGGTAAAGAACTAAGCAAAAGGGGAATGACCAGCGGTCTCGGCTGCCTCGTCGGCGAGAGTTTACAGACCAGAGGGTCAAAATTCGCGAACAGGTTCCGGTGGCGTGGCAACGCTGAGGTCGGGCATTGTCATACCACTGTTCAAAGTGTTGCATATGGAGTCCCAATTTTATCATGCCAAAAGCCCGGCGTAATTATGTCGGGCGCTCCACGCCACTTGCGAGGCGTGGTCACGCCGATCGACGAACTTGGCTCCTTGTTGAGATTTGGGTGTGGTCACGTCATATTGCAGTGTAATTATGCTGAAATCTCTGTTTGCTAACGTGGCCATGCCGCCTTCATGCATGGTCATGCCAGACCCCAAAAAAATTGGGCTTTCGGAGAATCTCACCAAGGGGGGTTTCGGGCCTCGCCTGACCTTCAAAAGATCGATTGTGAGCAGATCATGATTCTTGGACCTTCATTGGGACTGTAAAGGCGTCTCAAAAGAGTTCGAGAGGCCGAACCATCTACGTATCGTCGAGCAAAGCGGTTCCAGTATGAAATCCGTCTATTTAGACATTAGACTTAAGGTTCGAATACGGTACGTGTACCTTAGTCAACGGTTTGCTCCACCCGAATGTCCATATCAGCAGGATGCTACCTTGTTTCACAGGAATGAACGTCATCCTGGAGGATACCGGAAGCAATGTCGGCTTGGCCATGATCGACCCAGGGTACGACTATGACAGTGTATACCTCAATTACAGTGTCGTGCACTCAACGAAGATGTCTCGAGTACATATCAAAAATGGATGTCAACATCTACCTATCCCGTTTATATCGTTACTTCTAAATCGCCTTCTGCCCGGAAGGGTGTCGCAACTAAAGGTATTGGTGCAGTGCGATGCAGCCCTCCATCGGGGTCCCAAGCATCATGGTTCCCTATTCTAGATTAAAATCATTCAAATCAATTTTCTACAACTTTGAATCGCACGTTGTCCCGTTTTGCCTGTTGTTGCTCGTTCCGAACTTCCCGATGTCACGTAATTCTCTCCAGATACTGCCGCTCAAATATGTTCCCGACTCCTTCACTGAATTCTACATTGCTTCCATTCATTACAGTCTTCTGAATGTTGCATTATTCCTTCCAAGTGCTTTCGCTCGAGTTTACTCCCAATTCTTCTCTAGATCCTGTGAGTTCCAATCTGCCTAGAACAGTGACGCTGTCCTGATGTCATGAGAATGCTTAGCATAACCCTAATTGTAAACATATTAGCCCTATTTATACCCACAATATTAAATAAATAAAGATTAAATTGTTTTTAGGCGTCGGTGTAACATTACTTCCCTTCTAAAAAAGATACATTATCCTCAAGGTGGAAAAAAAAATGAAATTGCTGATGGAGAAATTTGACTTTATTGCCTATTATTCTGTCAATAAAGTTAGATGAAAAAATGGGAAGGAGTTCATGAAATTTTGCATTAAATTTTTTTCATATTTCGCTCTGTCAGATGACAAAAAGAGAAAATTGCAACTCTCTCATGCGATATTTCTCTTGGCCTTTCTCTCACGTAGGCAAATGATGCTAGAAACCACTTTCCCTCCACTGTTTCTACCTGTGAGCACTTGCCGAAAATCCTTCCAGTGAAGCCACCTCTGGCCTACTCTCCCTCTTCCTCTCCCTCTCCCTCTCCCTTGTCACCAGTGAAGCCACCACCTCACTATCTTTGTAACCCCACGCACATTCTCTCCGTTTTCTTCAAACCCACAATCCCCATTCCCTCTCTGTCCATGCGAAAATCCCTCTGTCGGAACCCAGTCGCAGGGGAGCCATCCTCCCATTGTTCTACCCTTCTTTTTCCACACACAACAACCTACACTCCAAACCCTACTGTCTTGAAGAGGGGAACTCGTACACACTCCTAAGAGCGTAATGAGGGAATGTCATATGTGACGCTCGCAACATAGTTTGTTTTTGTGATGTGTCTGTCATGACGAGTGAACATGTACATGCTCTTAAGAGCAAGACAAGGAAAATTCGTCGACGACTCACAAGAATTGATGGAGGAATATACACGTATGTGCTCTCACGTGTCCTTGTAAGTACCCCATACATGCTTCTAAGAGTGTGGTGTGTTTCAAATATTTCGATCATGGTGTCTTACGACATCGACCATATGTGCCTCTAAGGGCATAGTGGTTAGACTCGGATTTTCCGATGTTGCCCCCTTTCGTGTGGATGACACAGAGAAGTTTTTGAATTGCTATCAACATTTTTTGTGATCTGAACTTGCAAAAATACTGAAATTTGAACTGTAAAAGCTTGTAAATAACTTAAAATTTTGGCTCTATTAAACTTGCAAAATAATTCAAAATTCGGGCTCTTTTAAATTTACAAAATAATACAAAATTTGGGCATTTATACTTAAAAAATATTTGAGGTTCAAACTATGATGATTTGCAAATTAGTTTAAATATAAAATACCATAAACTTGGGGCTAAATTCAAGCACATAATGTCACTTTAAATGTCAAATAATGATTTCATGTCCTTAATTGACACCGAATCTGCAACACACTTTCATAAGTGGACAAAAGACGTGACTTGAAAATCAAAGTGAAATATTTGCATATGTTCTAATGCTATTGTACTTGTGCAAAATAACAAAATATAAATATTTTTAAATGTGCATATAATCAAATGTTTGCATTGTTATAAGGATAATTAATTATAAATTCAAAAACCCTAAATCTTAAAGTCTTCATAAAATGACGGTGAAATATCTGAGTAGTGTTTTATCTACTATTTCATCTGACTTTTGAAAATTCAACCTGCAACCTCACGATAAACTCTCCTGATTCTCATTTTCGAGGGAGGTTGGGACCATTTTGAATTTTCTGAGCTCACATGTTGATGTAATTTTATGTTTATTAAATTTGATGCTTCATTTGTAACAAGGTTATTAATGCTTTATTTGGAGCTTATAGATTGTGCTATTTTTGTTCTCATAATTTTTAATTTTTTATGCTTTCAGCCATAGTTTTCATTCTTCATTTTTTTCTAAAATTGTTTTTTAAGCAATAAATTAAAAAAAAATTTCAGTCTTTCATTTAAACTTATGCTTCTAACATCAATATATTTTTATTTTTAATTGTGATGAGTCCAATGTTTTTGAAGATTATTGTGCATACTATATATACTTCTTTCTTCTAGAAAAAAATATTGTGGAACTAATGGCTGATGTTTTCTCAATCCAGCAATTGATAATCACTATCAAAATACAAAATATTCATTGACTTACCAAACATTGCATTGCAGGAAAGACCAAATCGCAGATCATGCTGAGGAAACTGTGGGTTTGTACTCTATTTCCTGACATTTTATATGTGATGAACAGTCAAAAAGGTTGAAAAATCATGAATAATGATGGTTATGGTAGCCTTTCATGATCCCCCGTAATCATTCTTTCTAGCATTTTCTCCATCTTCCTGTATCTTTACTCCAAAACTATGCTCCTTGCTTTTCACACTCTCTCTCTCTATAAAATCCACAGTTTAAAGCTTTTGTTTGAGCTTAATTTAATCAGAAATCTTCTAAACATGCAAGATTACTGCTCCTAATTACAGACAATTGAGCATTTTTTTCTTCTTCTGTTCCATCTTCTATGTTACTTGGAGTCCAAAACACATTTCATAACTGTGTAGGTTTCTGTAACTCGTTATTCATATTAAATATCAAAAAGCTTGTTTGACAGATTGAAGCTCGAAGCAATTAAGAAGTTTAAGAATGAGTAAGGCTTTCCTCTTCTGCATCTTCTTCTCTGTTCTCTTTGCCATAACTGCCGCTATCCTTATCGTCGTACTCCGTTTTCATGGCCACCACCCAGTTGATGATGATCTCAATCACACGTCGCAGGATTTCTGTGTCGCTGATCTCAACTCAGGTAATTCTATTAATGTCTTCACACACACACACACACACACATACATACATATATATATATATATATACAATTGAATCCTTTTAAGGCGTAGGGTCTCATATTATTTATGAGATCATATAATCTTGGAGAAACCTGAATAAAGAGGGTGAAAGAATAGGATAGGGGGTGTTCTCCAGGCCTAAATTCTTCGTATCTTCGATGATCTTTCTTCGGTAGGACGAAGGAGATGGTCTAATCTCTTACTAAAATTGAGAGAGAGAGAGAGTGAGTGATCAACTGATATGACTCCAAAGATCCCTCTCCCACAAGACATGAAGAGTAGAGTATAAAATTATGAACTGTCTAGTACGAAATCTTTCAACGATTTCTTGCTGGAAAGATGGTTATGTGGATGGCAAGTGGCTCATAAATGATGATGGAACATATGTCAATCTCTTTAGCATTGATCCTTACTCTGGCTTTTTGCCAATCCCGATGACAATTGGTTGAGGTGAACTCAGCATGCGGGTCTGAAGAGGGTCGCAGTTCTTATTAAGTTGATATTTTGACACTTCAATCCGTCAAGTTAATCTGACTAGTCAATACACCAGGTGGGTTCAATGGATATGGCAAGGTATGTAATGGGCCTGATAACGGGATCTTAGCCATGCGATCCTTCAGATATCCATTAGTCGAGAATCAATCCCGAAATGCCCATTTATTCTTTTACGAGCCCATGACGACCAATAATATGTATAAATACATACATTCATACATATATGATTTTATTTGTTATTAGAGGAGAATTAATATTCTCCACCAAGTTAAAATTAAACGTTATTTCATTCAGAAGCAAACTAAAAAATTTCAATTTGTTGGGATAATTAAAGATTAATGAAATTCATAGTTTTATAATTTTGGCTTATTTCATTATTCATTGGTTGCTTGAAAAATTTTATAATGGATGGTTTTTTATTACATTTTAATTACATGGGAAGATAATTGTTATTTAAAATAATGTTTTGATATGAATTCGGTATCAAATGATTAATTAATGATGATTACATGCATTTTTCAACAAATTTGATTTTTAAAAGGCTTCTATAAACCGTTCATCATGATTTTATACATTTGTTGAATGATTAAATCATATGAAAATTTAATGAAATTTAATTCACTTCACAATTATGATATATATTGTTGTCTTCAGCTTTCTTGATAAATAAATATTGCATTTCTGCTAATTGAATTATTGCAGGCATTAAGCTGGATGGTTTCACTTGCAAACCATTAAGCAAAGTTGGCGAAGCAGACTTCTTCTTCTCAGGCCTTGCCTCTCCGGCCTCCACCATCAACACCGTGGGCTCTGCCGTCACTCCCGCTGACGTCCGGCAGATTCCAGGCCTCAACACTCTATCCATCTCAATGTCTCGTGTCGACATCGCCCCCGGCGGCCTCAACCCTCCCCACATCCATCCCCGCGCCACCGAGATTCTTTTCATCATCGACGGTGAACTCATCCTCGGCTTCTTAACCACATCAAATAAGCTCATTACTAAGAATGTGTCTAAAGGTGAGACCTTTGTGTTCCCCCAAGGGCTCCTCCACTTTGAATTCAATAATGCTGGCTCGCCGGCAGCTGCGATATCGGCTTTCGACAGCCAGCTTCCGGGAACGCAGTACGTGGCGGCGACACTGTTTGGAGCGGTGCCGGCTGTGCCGGAGGATGTGCTGGCGGCTGCATTCAGGATGGAGTCTGAGTTGGTGGAGAAGATAAAAGCTGGGCTCTCACGCCCAATAATTAATTGAGAACTGAAAACAAGCTGTTCTGGGTGATTGGAGGATGTTGTTTTAGGACTTGGAAACTGATGATTTTGCAATGTGATTTTTTTTTTGAAATATTTACATACATACCGCATAATTTTTATTGATTAGTTTATAATGTTTTTGTGTTATAAAATTATGATGAAAAGATTAGCTATTGTGATATATTGAACCAATAATAGGGCATTCATTATGATGCTTAACCATTTTTTTTTATCCTACTAAATTTTATAACTTATAGCAATATGTAGAGTTTATAATTTATATATAACACATGACTTCAGTGTAGATTATATTTTGAATGGTTTGTGATATCGTTTAGGACTTCTATAATGAGTTTAGGAAGGGGATATTTTTAGTGGGGATGTAGATGTGGAATAGCATGTGAATGATAATATGCAAATTTGATGGCTTTTGGATAAGAATTGGCATCGATCGGTAGTTGTCCTGCCCAAAAATAGCAAATAGAATCATGAAACGGTGTGATACGGATGTTGAGGAGGTTCATCACTTGTTACAACATAAGCTGCAATACACTAATTGTAAGGAAAATGTTATGACAATCCTTAGCGTAGAAATTAGAGATATATGCTCTAAATCACATAAACAAAGCTAAAAATTCTAGAAATAGCAAAAACCCATTCAGAAATAAGTCCATAATAATAAGAACACTATTAAGAATAACAAAATATGAAAAAAAATCTGAAAAAGAAAAAAAGAAGGAAAAAAAATTGTTGAAATCTCAAACCGGGCACCCTCATCTTCCATGATTGCATGATTTTGATTCCATGATACATGAAGCTCATGTCACATCATTCTTCTTAACAAGGAGAGATTTCTTCTTATTAGAACCTCGATCTCATTATTAGAAGTTCTTTCCCACAAAATATATCAGGCGATATATCTAATATTGCAGTTCACTAGTGTTTGCCCTTCTATCAATGAGTGCGTTGTTGAACTGATCTGAAACTTAATACACAACTTACTCCAATATTTTTTTTAGTAATAGCTCAACATTTTTTTTTTCCTCCTTGAAATAATGATATGTTGGACCCCTTTCAATTATGGTTGTTCTGGGATTGGTATCAACTCATCAAACTCATCACCCTTTTAGATCACCAATGCAAGTCTTGTAGATGCTTCTCATTAGGATTGCAGAAAGATCATTCATGGCACCACGACCTCAAACTCTGTATCAACGTCCATCACCTCAAATTCCTTCAAAGAAAAGGGTGCAATGTGCTTCCCATCTTTGGTAAAAAGAATATATGTCTTGTGGCCATCATGGTGTGTGCAATGATCATACTACAAACTATGACCTAATATGATATGACATAAAAATATAGGTTCCACATCACACCACACTGGCTCTTGAAACTTGCTCCTTTAGAAAGTTCCACGAAACATCTCCTTACAACATTGATCTTACTCCTTTTTTTCAATCAAGTCAGATAATATGGTTGAGAATACTTTAGAGTATTGAGACTCAATTTGTTCACCAACTGTGTCAATGACACATGTTCACTTCATTTGTGGTTGCACGTCTTTTCTTGCACATTAAAATTGATATGAAAAATGTTATGGTGGAACCACTGTTGCTCTCTTGTGGGCACAATTCAAGGGACCCATCAGATTACTAACATCTCTCACTCAACGACTAGAAGTTGATACTATTCATTTGCATCTTCACATTATTCAATGTCTCATGTGTCAATGTCGATATTTTCCATTGCTTCTTGCTTTGCGAATGAGATCATTTCCTTTTTGAGCACTATGATGAAATGAGCCAAAAAATGTGGCACTTCAAGTAATTCATGTTGTGATATATTTGGAATTACTGGTGGGCTTCATACTTTTTGCACTTTGGATTGGTTTCTCCTCGAGGGGTCAACTTGGGTGATCCATTGAGTCAACTCATACTACCTGATCGGATGGGTTGAAGAGTGGTGTGAACTGTAGATTATTGTGTTATCTCTCCACCTTCATGGCTATGGTTTGGATAACCTGTAATGTCCAATAAGATTGGATTTGCACCACACTATTAATAGACCATCTTAGTCCTCTTAGATGTTGAGTTATGTTTCATTGAGCTCCAGTAGCTCACACTTTAACATAAGCTGCTCGAACTCAGCAGTGTACTCATCTACTAATAGAACCTGTTATTATAAGTGGTGAAATGTTAAGAACATATTATTCCCGTAATATGTTGGTAGGTGCTTGCGCTATATCTTTCTTTTCATCTTGGACCAAATAGTAATTTTGTTTTTTCCCTCCTGCAGGCGCAGGCTTTTTAAATTTTTCTACTATAGAGATGCACTCTTCTTTAACATAATGATGGCTAGCATTACCCTAGTGTTAGATAGAGCATTTTTGTACTCAAAGACACGTTCCACTATCAATAACAACCCAATAAACTTGTCTGGATACAAGTAATTGTCAAAATATGGTAAATCAACCTTAACTCCAAAATGTTGGTTTCTCTTATGATATTCAAGACTAAATCACTGAGATATTGATTCTTCATCACTTGTTGGAAGGGATTCAATTCCTTCTCTAAGTCACAATTGTGTTAATTGTTGACCTCTTCAGATTGTCTCCTCTTAAATGCAACAAGACATTATTGAAGATGGAGGATTTCTCACTATATTTCCTTCATAACGATCTCCTAAATATCTCATTTATCATTTATCTTTAGTGACATGGTGTCATTTTCTGCAGATTGGAGTTTTGAATAATATAAAATTGCAATTCAAAAGTTGATTAATAGCGTAAGTTTTGATGATAGAAAAGTTATATTTAGTGAGGTTAGAAAGTAATTAGTGAAATTGCAAACTGGGCAACCCCCTTCTCTTGCGATCGCATATTTTTGATTTCGTGATATGCAGAATCCTATAACACAGAACTTCCGCTCTCATATAAATTTGTTCACATCACCACATCACTACAAAATATTATAAAAATTCTATTATTATTTGCTTTGAAATGAATATGATATAGCATTAATCAATCAAGTCT
>NW_018164444.1:61793457-61793847 GCF_001263595.1 Phalaenopsis equestris | reverse complement strand
AGAGTGAGCCTGAAAGGAGAGGAAAAAGGAATGAAAGTACTAGTGAGCTAACGTGCTAACAGGCCTATAGGTATCCTTTTTTAGTCTGAGACTATGCTATGGCCCTTATTACGAGTCCTCCTCTTCAAAATGTAATTGCTTGAGAAGATTTCTAAGTCAGAAGCACTGGAATGGGATGTCCTTACCCCTACAAAAAAACTGGCACTGGATGAAAAGGCTTAGAAAAGAACAGAAAACAAAAACACTAGCTGGAATGTCACTGCATTGAGATTTCAGAAGAAAACAAACTCACCTAGCGCTTGAACTGTACTTATACACTTCAACGCTGCGCGCCTTTTTTCTTTCTCTTTCATTTACTAGACTGCTTTTCAGACTTGAAATTCAGTAAAG
>NW_018164444.1:61773395-61793357 GCF_001263595.1 Phalaenopsis equestris | reverse complement strand
AAAAAGTTTAAAATTCAATAAACACTGCTAAATGCAACAGAAAAGAGATCAAATACAGATATTATTCAATTTTGTTGATACATTCAAAAAAGCATTGAACTTTTTCTTTTAGTTCAGGACAAAATTTATTTTGCCAACTTTTTTTCAGCAGCAAAATAAAATAATAATTAAAAGCAGAAAAAAAGGAAAAGGTATAAGGTGTTTCTTCTTAAAAGCTAGTTGATACAATAAGATTTTAATTTAACTCGATGCAAAGTCATAATATAATAAAAAAATTATACTGTTAACTATGTTACAGCCAATACAAAACAAAACTATGTTACAGCCAGAACGGTGCGGTGCGGGCCAACCCTGGACCGGTCGGAAACCACACAACCGACCAATAGGCGGGCCGATCTGAGCCGTATGAAGAAGCTGAACAAACAAGACGGGCCGCGGAAGAAGAGGAGCGGGCAAGGTGGGCTGCAGAAGCGAATCAGGAGATGGTGGGGTCCACTAGGTCCATAATCACGAATATGACGAGAAAAAATTAGAAGAGTTTGAAGGTAAAGTTGAGAAGGAAAGTTTTTGAAATGTCGGAAACGAATTCTATTAACGGGGATAACTTAGGGTTTGTTTTTTTTAATGCATGTTTTTGTTTGTTTGTTGTTTCTTTCTTCTTATGGTGTTCCTAACGACGTCTAGAGTGTGGGAAAGACGATCTACCTCTCAAAAGTATATCATCATTGTATCTTGCATGTATTCCTTTGATTTTCGTAAAAACGGCTCTTGTTTGTGTTTCTTCCACCTATCTATTGTCATTTCGTCGTAGTTTGTTCGCTAATTTTGGTTCCGAGGCGTATCAAATTGGTATCAAAGCATAGATCTTGGTGGGATAACAAAAAAGTTGATGGGCTAAAAGGAGAGGTATGGCAAATCAGATCGGGAATGGAAGAGAGGTTCGCCACCATGGAGGACAGCTTTCTTCCATTGAAAGTTGGATGGAGGACGGATTTGAGAGTATAGAAAAAATGAGTGAGATGATGAAAAAGCTCATGGAGATGCAAGCCAATGTCGTGCCGATCGCTCCAGTTGCAAATTCTAACCAAGGGTTGAGCAATGAATCCTTGGCTAAGTCAAAAGGGAAGGAGATTGCGCAAGAAGATAACAAAGATCTCATTTACCTACAAGAACGCCCCCCTAGGACTCCGAGAGGAGGGGTAGTGAAGACTTCCAATAGAGGGGAATGGACCGAAAATTAGAGGAGGGATGGTGTAAGGGGCACAGAAGGAATGAGGGATTCGGGAGTGGGATATGCCTATGACATGAGGGACTTCCACCCTAGATACATGGGGGGAAATACCGAAGGAAGAGGTTGGGATGGAGATGCAATGGCCAGGAAACTGAAGATGCAAATCTTCGAAGGGGAGGATGCACATGAATTGGTGTATCAGGTGGAGCGGTACTTTGCAATCAACGGGTTGACTGAGGAAGAGAAGCTCACACCAACGAGATTATGCTTAGAGGAAAAGACTTTAGTGTGGTTCCAGTGGATGGAGGCAAGGCATCCGATAAACTCATGGGAAGAGTTTAAGGATTGCTTATTGGAACGTTTCTGAGCCATTCGAAAAGAAGACCTACACGAGCAATTCTATTCTCTGACTCAGGAGGAAACGATTATAGAATACTGAGAGAAGTATGAGCTATTGTTACGGAGATTGAGGAGGTTTTCTGCGGCAGGACTGGAAGGGAACTTCTTGAAAGCCCTAAAGCCCGACATAAGAGCAGTCATCTGTCCCTTGAGACCGTGAGGATTGAGGGAAATGATGGAGCTTACCCAGATAATGGAGGATAAAAAACAGGTGAAGAAGACCAATAAAGACGGCAACATCAGAGGACTCTACAAGAGCACTTTAACAGCCACGACACCGAAGACTCAGACGGTGTCATTTCAGAAAGAGGCATCGAAGGAGAAGAACACAAAACCTCTTCCCAATGGTAATTTCAAGCTCCTCACAGATGCAAAAGTGCAAAATAAAAGAGTACAAAGATTATGTTACCACTGTGATGAGAAATATGTCCTAGGACACCGTTGCAAGGGGCACGCCCTTCAGATTCAATTAGTATAGGAGGAGGATGTAGAGGGAGGAATCATAAGTGGAAATAGTAAAGGCAACTTGTGGCGGAAATAGTAGAGGCAACTTTTATTAGTATAGAGTGCTGGTATTGGGGGATAGCGGGGCCACACAACTTTATCTCAAATCAGATTGCGGAGAAGCTAAGGTTGAAGCTGGTGACTAAAGGGAGCTTCAGCATCATAATGGGGACAGGAAAGGTGGAGAAAAGTCGAGGAATCTGCAATGAGTTGGTTCTGACACTACATAGCCTGAAGGTGGTGAAAAATTTTCTTTTTTAGATTTGTGCAGCAAATAGTTGATTTTGGGGATGAAGTGGTTGCGAACATTGGAGGAGATGAAGGTGGATTGGAAGTCCTTAACAATGAAATTCCAAGTGGAGTGTAGGAAGGTGATGCTGAGAGGAGGTGTTGAACTATGCAAAATAATTGTCGCTCAAATAATAGTCAAGTCGATACGAGATTTGAGAATCGGGCTACTTGGTGGGGTTGCAAAGCATTGAGGAGATTCATGATTCAGAGTTCACAGCATTTCCTAAAGAGGTGCAGCAACTCCTACAGCGGTTTACGGATGTCTTCCAACAGAGAAGCGAGTTACCTCTCCCAAGGAATCACAAGCACGCTATTACCTTGAAGGAGGGTGTTTCCCCAATCAACTTCAGACCATACAGATACCCCCAGATTCAGAAGGATGAGATAGAGAAGCTAATCTGAGAGATGCTCAAGGTCAGGATTATCAAGCCAAGTGTAAGTCTTTTTTCCAATCTCGTCCTCTTGGTGAAAAAAGATTACCGGGCTTTGAACAAGGAGACGATGTTGGACAAGTTTTTATTCTTGTGATTGATGAGTTACTGAATGAGCTTTATGGGACGTTCATTTTCTTAAAAATTGATCTAAGTTGGGATCTGGATCACAACAACCAGATCAGGATGAATCCAACGGATGTGCACAAGACAACGTTCAGGACACGTGAAGGGCATTGTGAGTTCTTAGTGATGTTGTTTGGTCTCAGCAACGCCCTGACGACATTTTAGTCCCTCATGAATAGTATTTTTCAACCTTACCTCCAGAAATTTATCCTGGTTTTCTTCTATAATATTCTGATTTACAGTCGTACAAAGGTCAAGAATGTGGGGAACCTAAGGACGGTCTTGTAAACGTTGAGAGAGCACCAGTTGTATGCCAATTTGAAGAAATGTTCAGTTGCAGGTTAAGTGCCTAAGACAAGCGGTGATTAGAACTAGGGTAACAGTAGATCAGTCCAAGATCGCGACTATGGTTGATTGGCCCTTACCAAGGAACTTGAAGGAATTGAGAGGATTTGTGGGACTCACGGGCTACTATCGAAAGTTCCTAAGAGGATATGACACGATAGCATGACCGTTGACGGAGTTGTTGAAAAAAGACAATTTCAAATTTGGGGAAGCAACAACACAGACATTTGAACATTTAAAGAGGGACATGACTAGCGTACCATTATTAGCACCTCAAGATTTCAGTGGTGGAGACAGATGCATCAAGGTACAAATTCAGTGCATTGCTCATGCAAAATCAACAGTCGATTGCTTACTTCAGCCATGTTTTTACGGCCAAAGCGAGGTTAAAGTCGGTATATGGACGAGAATTAACGACAATTGTCTTGGGCATTCAAAAGCGACGGCCCGACCTGTTGGGATGATATTTTGGTCAGGACAAATCAGAGGAGCATAAAGTATCTTTGGAGCAGTGAATGGTGACTGAGAAGCATCAGAGATGGCTATCCAAGCTACTGGGGTATAATTTTGAGATTCAGTACCAGCCAAGATTAGAGAACAATGTAGCTGATGCACTATTGAGAAAGGTGGAGGAGCCCCAATTGACAACCCTATCAGTTCCATTGGTTCTGGATTGGGAAGCCTTAAAATAGGAAAACAAAAGGGATGAAGAGCTGGGGAAGATAAGAGCTGAGTTACAACGGGATTTGAACTATCATCCAGGATATACACTAAGGGGGTGGCAACTGCTCCACCAGGGGCGATTCATGTTACCCAGGTCGTCGAAGCGCATTCCTAAATTATTACAGGAGTTTCATGGCAGTGTGATCGGGGGACACACAGGGGCACAAAAGACCTATAGTCGTCTAGCAGCGGAGTTATATTAGTTAGGGATGCACAGAGACGTGGAGAACATGGTAGCAAAATGTGATGTCTGTCAGCGACACATTTACTTGAACACAACACCAGAAAGGTTACTACAGCCATTAGCATTGTCGAGAAAGGTTTGAGAGGAAGTGATGATGGATTTTATCGAGAGATTGCCCCGGTCAGAAGGATTCATGAAGATCATGGTGGTCGTAGATCGCCTAAGTATGCAGATTTCATTCCCTTACGACATCCCTACATAGTGATCTCAGTCGCAGCGATGTTTGACCGGTAAATGATTTGTTTGCATAGGGTGTCAGAATCAATTGTATCGGATAGAGACAAGGTGTTCCTTAGCTACTTCTAGAAGAAGCTATTTAGTTTGTAAGGGACAACCCTTAAAGAAACACCGCATATCCTCCCCAGACCAATGGGCAAACGAACGTGCTCAACATGAGTGTGGAGACATACCTGTGTTGTTTTGTATCTGATACACCGAAGCTATGGGCTAAGTGGATTGCATCGGAAGAAAATTGGTACAATACTTCACACCACACCTAAGCACAGGCGACCCTTTTCAAAATATTGTATGGGCGAGATACACGTCACTTAATACAATATGAGCATAGTACACACCGGTATCCATCATCCATTAGTATTTGGAGGAGGGGGACAGGATACTTGTAGAGCTCAAGTGGCATTTACTGAAAGCTCAACAAATCATTAAGAGGAAAGCGGATGAACACAGAAGAGAGATGCGAGATATGTAATTTGAACTTGGGGACATGGTCTACTTGAAGCTGAGGCCCTCTTGGCTGAAAACATTGGCCAGGAGGAGTGAGAAACATTCACCGCGATACTTTAGACCGTATGAGGTGATGGCATGCATCGGAGCATTGGCTTATCGTCTGAAGTTAACACCATTGTTCACACTACATGGTCTTTCATGTGTCACAGCTAAGACGGGCGATTGGAGATTGCACACCTTCGCTTACACTACCGCCGACGCTGACGGAAAACTTAGAGGTGATTCTGGAGCCATTAGAGATCAAAAGAGTGTGTCGCAAGGTAGGGGGAGCAAAGGAGGTATTGGTTAAATGGAAAAGACTATCTAACTATAAAGCAACATGGGAGCCTTACGAGACGATCCATAAGCAGTTTTCATCCGCCTACCTTGAAGACAAGACACCTTTTAGTAGGAGAGTAATGTTATGGCTAGAATAGTGTCGGTCCACCCTAGACCGACTAAAAACCACACAACCGGCCGCAGGCGTGAAGAAGCAAAGCGAGCAGGGCAGGCCGCAGAAACGGAGCAGGCAAGGCAGGCTGCAAAAGCGAATCAGGAGAGGCTAGGGCCCATTAGGGCCACAATCACGCATTCAAGAAGGAGAAATTAGAGGAGTTTAGAGGGAAAGTTGGGAATGAAAGTTTTTGAAATGTTGGAAGGAGATTCTATTAAGAGGGATAACCTAGGGTTACTTTTTTTATGCATATTTTTATTTGTCTATTGTTTTCTTTCTTCTTGTGTTGTTCCCAGTGATCTCTAAGGTGTGAGAGAGACGATCTGCCTCTCGAAAGTAGATCACCTTTTATCTTGTTGTATTCCTTTGATTTTCGTAAGAGCAGCCCTTGTTTGTGTTTCTTCCACCTATCTATTATCGTTTTGTCGTGATTTGTTCGCTGATTTTAGTTCTAAGGCGTATCAAACTACCACTATCATACAAGTAGGAATTGCTCTTAAAATGCATTGCCCATACTCATGAAGTTAGGTAAGGGTTGGTGTAGCCAGATACAAAAAAAAAGGATCCCATACATGCATTCGAGGGAATTTCATAACATTCTCTGGGACATGATATGCAAAAGTTTAAGCCAGATACAAAAAAAAAGGATCCCATACATGCATTCGAGGGAATTTCATAACATTCTCTGGGACATGATATGCAAAAGTTTAAGCCAGATACAAAAAAAAAGGATCCCATACATGCATTCGAGGGAATTTCATAACATTCTCTGGGACATGATATGCAAAAGTTTAAGCCAGATACAAAAAAAAAGGATCCCATACATGCATTCGAGGGAATTTCATAACATTCTCTGGGACATGATATGCAAAAGTTTAAGCCAGATACAAAAAAAAAGGATCCCATACATGCATTCGAGGGAATTTCATAACATTCTCTGGGACATGATATGCAAAAGTTTAAGCCAGATACAAAAAAAAAGGATCCCATACATGCATTCGAGGGAATTTCATAACATTCTCTGGGACATGATATGCAAAAGTTTAAGCCAGATACAAAAAAAAAGGATCCCATACATGCATTCGAGGGAATTTCATAACATTCTCTGGGACATGATATGCAAAAGTTTAAGCCAGATACAAAAAAAAAGGATCCCATACATGCATTCGAGGGAATTTCATAACATTCTCTGGGACATGATATGCAAAAGTTTAAGCCAGATACAAAAAAAAAGGATCCCATACATGCATTCGAGGGAATTTCATAACATTCTCTGGGACATGATATGCAAAAGTTTAAGCCAGATACAAAAAAAAAGGATCCCATACATGCATTCAAAGGAATTTCAGAACATTCTCTGAGACATGATATGCAAAATTTTAAGCCACATACAAAAAAACCAAGTGCCATAGGGAATATTTGCAATGGATCTTATTTTTTACTCCAAAAAAAGGTTTGTCATACAGGATTTCAAAAACTGAAAGACAGTCCGTATTACTAAAATTTTAAAATATAAGGCAACAGTCAGACTATAAAACTTGGTAAATATTGCATTTAGTAACCTATTTCCAGTTCTATTCTCGTTTTATCATTTTGCTTTTCATTCTATCCTACAACAAGCAACCCACTATGAGTTGAACGTGGGCAAGGGAGGACAAGGCTTCTCCCTCCCTCTCAGCACCATTGTTTCCCACCAACACTCTCCCTATCTTCAGTTTTCTCTCCTCCCTTTTAGCATTTAGATCCTCTCAAAATAAATGGTAATTCTTAGACATCTCAACCATCCAATCCACTTTGGATGGCAGGGATTGATACTAAATTATCTTAAAAGTCAATAACAGTGATCTAGAGTGAATTAAATTATTGAGATCTAAGGTGCATATACCATGGTGATTAGATACCAATTCTCCCCTGCAACCCTTTCATAAATTCAAGATCTCACCCTTCATTTATAACAGCAGCTGTGGAGGATAATTGGCCAAATAAGCAGAATCAGTAACATGATTAAGCAAGCAGCATTACTTAACAACATTTTGTAAACCAAAAAAATGATCGAACTGTTTGCCCATATCAACACAAAGAAACTGATACCGTGTTGAAAAACCGAAATATCAAAAGGAATCAAGTGAAACGGTAGTAGCTCAGGTACATTTCATATTCAAATTAGGTGCTACTATTTTGTCAACCTAATATGCAGAATCAAGAGCATTTGGTATTTTTTTAATTTAAATTCAAAAAAGAACTCTTCTCTTGACTGTGACAGCATTTAGCACTATTTTTAGTTGAAGTCTGCACAAATTAGAAGTTCAATGCAAACATGACACATCACTAAATACAGATCAAAATAGTTTCAGGAAACTTCTTTTCAAATGTTGTGCCATTATCACCACAAATTAATTTGCTTTTTAAAATACTCAAAACACCTAGATATTGTGTTTTCAAAACAATTAACCATGTTGTAACATACCAAACATATTTTATTTTAAGTAAAAAAATAAACAAAATAAAACAAAAATAAAAAAATCAAAATCAAAAGTGATCCCAAACGACACCTTTATTAGCTAGACATATGACCTAATCAATAATGAAGAGGGCAATAGATGTAGCATTAGAGAGAGTAAAATGCCTTCAATTTCAACACTACTACCAATCATCTTCTTCATGCTGAAATCCTAAAAGACATAGGAGGGTAACAAAACTACCAAGCAATTGTGGGATCAGGTAAGATAGATTATCAAATTTACAGAAATGGGAATGTATAAAACAATATTTAAAATTAATGTGGAAAAGAGATGGACATGTCCCTTCTCAAAAATAGAATAGAGAGAGATCCATTAGCAACAATAAATGGAGGGAGATAATGCATGTTAAGAAATGAAAATAATTAAGAATCACATCTAACATGAGAAGAAGCACCATAATCTAAAAGACCCAAGACGTAGCCAAATAAGCAACTACAGTTGAACCAAAGGAGGAAACCGCATGAGAGGCAGTCGTACTCAATTAGGATTGTTGTGGTAGTCAACTAAGATTGTTACTAACACGGGAGTAAACCGAGATACGTGGTACTGAAGCTGCTACAATACCGCAGACACGTTACTACAGCAACTACAGTAACCGCAGAAATATCTCTTTCCTATCATCCTTCTTTCCTTTTCAGATTCCCACGTATTCCCTCCCTATTCATTGCCTACCTTTTCTACAATCTTTCACTTCTATCCTTATTTCAAATTCCTTCATTTCCTATCACCCCTCCTTTATTCCTTGCATGTTCTCCTACTTTCCTAGTATTTCTATTTTCCCCCTATTTATAGATGTTGTTTTCTTAAGGCAAGGGAGGTTTTCGATGAGCGGAGAATTCTGAGTTCTATCTTTAAGGTGTTCTTCCCCTACGAGGCTATGCTCGACAACGAGAAGATGCTCCGGCTGTAACTCGTACAAGGTGGTGACCATCTCCAAGGGTCTAGGTGGTGACCATCTCCAAGGGTCTAGGTGGTACCCCGATCTCCGACTGTAGCTCGACCCCGATGAGACCTTTATCCTTCCGCAGCACCCTCCGACCCCACTTCCAGCAACTGCCATCCATCTCAGCGGCCACAACCTGCTGCTCAGCACCTCCCGAACTTGCTTTCCCAAATTCCAGTCACCCACCTGCAGCTCCCACATCTCCCAGGAGAACCCTTCCTCGCCAGCTGCCCTTCGGCCCCCTCTACAGCCTTCCAGCCTACTGTCCCGCCTCCCAAATCAGCTGTCCAGTCTCCCGGAACCTGATGTCCAACCTACCAGCCATCTACCGACACTTAACCCAGCCTTCAACCCTTCCCTCTTTCCCACTCGCCGCCTTGTTGATGCCACCACCGCCCTCGGATCGTCTCTTCTGGTCCTAACCGGAGACAAATTATTGTTGTTTACTGTTTATATGTGTTATCTTTTATTTCATATTCGCAAGTCCCACATTTGTACCCTTTTGAATTCAGTAATAACAATTATGTTTTTTTTATTCATGGTGGTTTGGGTTTCCTTTGGTATTAGTTACCGTAAGTGATCAAGTTTAAGAAAAAGAAACAATTCCACAGTTAAAGCGCTACAAGGGGCAGCTACCGTGGCATGCTAAGCAGTTGGAGGATAATAGTTTGTTTACGATAAAAAATCAGAGTGATTAGCAAACAATGCTGGTAAGGTGGAAAAGAGTTTCAAACATAACACATCCACCATCAGAACCACAATTATCCCAGCTGCTCTTGTGGTAAAAGCAAGAGCGATGTTCATGATCAAATGTAGATAGAATAATGAGATTAATGACCCAGAGAATGCATGAGAAAGCTATGAAAAATTGGGGACACTAGAAATGATCATTATTAAGGTTAAAAATTTGGAGAAACAACCAGAGATGCAGAGAAACTTGGCAAAAAGAAAATTCATTAATGTACTTCTGCAAAATGGTGTGATTAGTAAGAAAGGGACTATTGAAAAAGTTCATACCATTTGTCTTTCAATGTACTATAACAAACTTGAATAAACTTATGGCCTCATTGTAAAGAAGATGTCAAAGTAAAGAGTAGATATTTGAGAGAAGTCACAATAAAAAAAAAAGCATAACAAAAAAAATCTCACAATCCTTTCCTAAAGCATGAGGGTAAAAGCATTTTGAGATTCAAGACTACCAAGCATCCAAGTGAGAATCGGATTTGCTGAAGGCCTACCTCTTTGTATATTTAATGGTATTCATTGATTAGAAGTAGAGAGTCCATATGATAAGGTTTCTTATGAGTAATCAAGGAAATAGAAGGCTCAAATCCAAGAAAGTAGTTGATACCATTGAGTTTGATGGCAATACTACGATTAAAAGAGGTAACAAAATTCATCAATGAACGCCCCAAAAAAGATGAGGACAATGATAAAGTAATTAAAAAAAGATTGAAAGGCACTGCTCAAATTAAGTTACGAGAAGTAACTACCGGACGAGATCAGATAAAGAGTTAGCATATGCAAAGATCATGCGAGTAAGAAGACTATCAGAGGGAGAAGTTCTGTGGTGGGCAAAACATGTCATCAGGTGCTAGGATGCAAGGCAACGCACAAAAAAGCAAGTGGCTCAAGTGCATGTAGCATGACAATGTATCAAACAGCATAGCATAGGCATAATGAGCGATGAGCAACTACAACAAGCTTATAATCCTGTGAGCATAGAAAGTGATTATAGCAATTGGGCACAATGGCGAGGGCAAAAAAAGAAAACAAAGAGTCAAAGAGGACGGGAGGTTAAAGGAATCGACAGCTCACTCCTAATCAGGCTCTATTATTGTGTTACAATGATTAGAAATTGCTAAATATCCTTCATTATAATAATTTTGCCTATATATGTGCAAAAGCACTATATTAAATGAAAAAAAGCCTAAAATATCATCAATTAAGAGAATGTATTGCAAAATAAAGATAAAATGTTGATTAATAAATAACAACGAATTTGGTAAAAACTCTAAAAATAAATTCATTAAATTCTCAAAAATTTGGTCAAAGTACACAGATACATGTGCTTGATAGTTCATTATAGAAATTAGGGTGTTAGTTCTGTAAATAAGTGTTGAAAGTCAAATAAAGAAGCACATTGTCTCGACCTAGCCCAGAGCTTAGATTAGTCAAAGCTAGTACAAACAGTCGGACGGTGAATTTTTTTTTTTAATTTCATTTTCTATAACTAACATTTAACAAATAAAAAGTCATTACAAAAAGGAAAATTAAATTAAAAAAGTTATAAATTTAGCTCAAGTAATGTTTCCTGCGTCTTCTATAAACATTTCATCTTCTATTGCACATTTTTTTATCAAACGATTGAACTTGTAATGTTAATTTAAAATAACAATGAGCTAAAAAACTAGTGAATACTCATACTCCATAACAATAATAACATAATAAAAAGAAAATAATATACATACCAGTTAAATTTTATGTAAAATCAATTTAAGAGTATTTGAATGTTTATACTGTCTAATATGATCATTCAAAAAAATTCTAAACATTCACTATGTTTTACTGTATTGTTTACATATCAATAACTTTTTAAAATGTACACAATCATCAAAGGAGCACTGTCTAAAATAACGACAAACGCGTTAATATAAGCCAAACATGCACAGACATTCAGTCAATATAGTTCACATAATTCATGTGTATTTCATTTAATTCAATGCATTTTGTACATATAATGCATAATAGTAGTTATCACAAAAATATAAAATCATCATAATAATATGACCAGCAAAAGAATGACATCAATTAGAATAAAACTTAACATTTTAATTTATAAGTAGCAATAACTATCAATGTAACTGATTAAGAAGAAACAAAAATACTACTACAGATTAAAAGTAAGAGTACTCGCCTCGTTTAATAAGCTGGAAATCTAATCGTGTAATCTGATTTTGTCTCCTTCAATTTGACATCTATAAAGATGTTTATAAGAATTAATTCTATGACTATTGTTTTTATTTTAATATTTTTCAAAATCCTTAAATTTATTTCTTCAAATAGTATCATTATTATTACTATTAATTTATATTAAAAAAAAATATTAATTTTACATGAATTATTATGTCATGATTTAGTTATTTTGATTCTTACTAGCATTTATTTGTTTGTTTATTTCAATATTAGAACAATCGATAATCACTTTTCTTATGTTTTTATATCACTTTCATATATTATCAAGTATATATAAAACTATTAATTAAACAATATTTATATTAACTTTAAAAAAACCTTAACTCACCAAGCTCATTAAGTTCGATCATCCCACTTCCGCACTTGATGCCCTCTTATTGCCCTTCTCTGCTTCGACCTTGCGCGGGGGACCATAATCGTACTCCGTTCCAACTTTCCCACACCTTCGAACTCACCTGCTCGACAACGAATTTTCCTTTGACTTCAATCCCAAGCTTTGTCTCCCTCGTCTCCCTCACCTGCTGGATAAAGATCACGAATATCGTCATTGGTTCACATCATCGCCTCAGTTCATCCCACAAAAGTGAGTGTTCTTCTTACTAATTATTATTATTATTATTCTTTTTCTTCCATCTCTCTTTACCTCTCGATCTTGTCTTTCGGCTTCCTTCAAGCTCGTGGTTTTGCCACTAGGGTTACACACGAGACTCTTCTTCTCATCATTCCTTCCTCTCTTCTTTGTTTCTCTTCTGTCTTCCTCCATTTATCTCTGTTTATTTCATGGATCTCGACTCTTTCACTTCATTTCCAGCTTGCAAAGTGTTGGTGTTACAAATACTAAAACCTAACATGAGATACATAGATTAAGACCTATGTGAGTTTTCCTTTTATTGTTCTTGATGGAATGTCACTTCGTTATATTGATGGAATGTCACTTCACTTTAGAAAAACTAGCGTTTGGGGTATTTTGATGCAATATTAAAAATTTGAGTGTTAAATAAGTAAATATTAAAGTTAAAATGTTAGATATCTAAATACATAAGAATTTTCTAATATTTATGTAATCAATATTATTTATTTCGAGTTTCAATGAATTGATTTGTTGTAATAAAAGAAATTAAAATTATCCACACTCTATCATATAAACTCGTACTATTAATAAGGTGATAAAAAGAAATCTCACCCTTTTGTTTCTTTATGGTATGAGAGTGATAGCTCTCACTTTAGTTAACTTCAGCATACCATCTCCTTGCCTCTTCTTGGATGATCTCACCGTCTTCAACATCTAAATTCTTAATTCACTTTTGCAGTGATAATCCCAAATCATTCAATCCTCAACATCGCAACTCATCTTCATTAAAATTAAAAAATTGTCCCATTTCATACTCAATTTCATGACTCTCCTTCAAAACCCTCTTCAACACATTTGCCTCTCATCATCATTGAACATCGGTCATGTCATGACCCAGCCTAAAGCTTAGAATTAATCAAGAAGGGAGCAGACGGTCAGACGATGTGAATTAATTTTTTTATATTAAGTACTATTTAACAGATAAAAGAGTCACTAATCAAAATATACTAAAATAATATATGTAAATTTATCTCGTTATTGGTTGTCCGTGTCTTCTATAAACGTTCTCTCTTCTAACACTCATATTAATCAATTAATTAACCTGAAAAGTTAGTTTAAAATAATAATGAGCTAAATTGGTCAGTGAATACTCATATTATTAAACTACAATAATAAAAGAAAAAAGAAAGTAAAATGCATGCGAGTTAAAATTTTAACAAATCAATATTAACAATTTTAATGTTATCAATGAATTTTACTATAACAATATTATATCAATATCATTTTATATATAGACAAGTCACAGGAGCACCGTCTAAAAGTTTATACCAATTAAGGTACTTCAATATCAATATTCTTTTCTATATACGTGCACGGATACATTAGTGTTCCCCCACTAGTACAATCAATAGGTGATTCCATCATAGTATGTCGTGCACACACAAACATTCCATCAAAATCATTATTTACTAAAAATATATTTTATTCTCATTTATGTATTCGACAATATACTTGTTGTGCACACATCATTCATAAAATATGAACAAAATTTTACTAGAATTCAAAATTATGAGCTTGTAGTAATTTTAATATAACTATAGATAGTATCAATAAATGCATTTTGCTAGAAAAAGTAAAATATCAACGTAGTATAAGAATAAGAGTACTCAACTCGATGATATATAATCTGTTTGCTCTTAAGTTGTATTACTTATATCAAATTATCACCTATAAAATATATAATATTCAATTATCAATTTAATTATCAATTATTGCTTTATTGCACTATTTTAAATTTTAATTACTTAAAGTTTAAGTTTGAAAAATAATATTATATATTATTAATTTACAAAAATATAGTAAAATTAAAAATTAATCTTTCTTTTTATAATAACTTATATAATATTGTTTACTTGATAAACTGACCTTAATTCTTCAATCAAACCCTAATCACACGTCTGGTTTCTTCCCAAGAGATCCTTCCACCATGCTTGCACGAGAACTAAATCGCACAGACAAGGGAGCTTCGACGTCCTCTTCGACTCCTTAGATTTCGGTCTGGCACAGATGCCTCCTCGACGACTCCGCCGTTGCCGCCTTCCTTTAATGCTTGGCAGAGACGTCGTTTCCTTTCTGCTCATGAGAACGACATTGATGGCTCATCTCGACCTAGAGCAGTGAGCCAGCTACCTCTTCTTCTCCTTCATCTCGATGACACAAGATCGAGTTCGTTGTTCAACTCGAAAAAATTCACCTCTTATTATTAATTTACAAAAAAATATTATTAATTTACAAAAATATATTAAAATTAAAAACTTAATCTTTCTTTTTATAATATAGGTTTACTTAATAACTCGTCTTAATTCTTCAAAAAAGCCATAATCACGCGCCTGGCTTCCTCCCGCAAGATCCTCCATCGTGCTTGTGTGAGAACTGAATCACACAGACGAGGGAGCTTCGTTGTTTTCTTCGACTTCTTAGATTTTGGCTCGGCACCGATGCCTTCTCGACGAAGAAGACGACGCTGCCGCCTTCAATGCTTGACAGAGGCGCATTCTCCTCCTTTCTGCTAGCGAGAACAATGTCGGTGGCTCGTCTCAACTCAACGCAGCGAGTCAGCTACCTCATCTTCTCCTTTGCCTTGATGGCATGAAATTGAGTTTTTTATTTGACTCCACAAGTAAGCCAACCGCAATGTTTTATAAGCAAAATTCACCTCTTCAACTTTCCGACCTCTCGTTTTTTTTCCTTCCCCCTCGGTTACCGACTCCTGGTTTCCTCTCATCATCTTCAGTTTTTGACTGCTCCCATCATCTCCACCCCATGTTCGACCCTTCATTTCCTCTTTCGACTCGTCGTTTTTTCTTCCTTGAGTAACTAAAACGTGACCTCACAGGCAAAAATATGAAGCTACAATACTAAGATAAATTCTATAGCCGATGCCATTTCCTGAGTCATTGATCTCTTGCAAGTAATGATTCATTAATCAGGTTTGCCAACCTTACACGTCAATCTCCTACAACCATCAATCTCCAATATCCATTGTGCTTGCTCATCGACCACCAACTGGTCCCACATCATCGATCTTTCTCTAATATATATTGGTCATCCATTATTAAAAATTTGAACCAAAACCTTTGATGAGCACACTAGAATCGAGAACGATCTTTCTTCATCTGTTGCTGATCTCCTATAGTTATAGATTCATAAATAAGTCTTTCCTAATGTGATTTGTTGATCTCTTGCAACTTTGCTGGATTATTAATCTCATGCAGCTGTCTATAGTCCCTAATCTCAATTTTTCATAAACACACTTTAAATGCGTCAAGGTGTCTTTCATATTATACAAATAAAAAACAAATGGCAGAGCTCCAACTTTGAGTAAACATCTAATTCAGAAACTTTTTTCTTAGATTGAATGAATACATCTCATTTGAAGTTTGTTGATTATCAAAAGACTTCTCATGTCATAAATCCTTAAACTAGTCTATCATATAAAAAATACATTATTTTTCTTAGAACAACTCTAATATATATTGGTCATTCATTATTAAAAATTTGAACCAAAATCTTTGATGAGCACACTAGAATCGAGACAATATTCCTTATAAAAGAAAAGGTTGGCCCTATAAGTCGCTTGCATATGAAGCACAAGCTCGAAGCAAAGCATGCATGTCACACCGCATCGTCACAACATAGAGCTATGCACTTGGCTCATACTCAAGCCAAATCCTATGATACAGTTCTAAGTGTCCTAGAGGTATTTTGGAAGTAGATCTAGAGGGAAGGTAGCAAGGAAACGAAATTAGGTGAGGTCTACAGTATTTGGAAGGGTATGGGCATTGTTCAGCAGCTCTCCCAACTGAAAACAGCGAAGGGAACTCCAAACCGGCAATGTTCGGTTGACAAGGAGGTTCCTCCACCTATTCTAAAGAAAGAAACAGGTACACCACTTGCAAAAGGAAGATGATACAACACTCTGAAGAGTCAAAATCACTATGAAGGGTAAAAATCAAAGAAAAGTCTCTCAAATTAATAAATTTGGAAAAATTGAAATCCAAACAGCCTACTACAATATATATATACATATAAGTCCCCAAATAAATATACCTTATTTGAAAATAAAAAAATAGGAAAGAACCATAAAAGAAAGAAACAAAAAGCAGGAAGCTTATTGAAAATAGAAAAACAAATAAAAAAGGATTAACGGGGCCAGTTAATCTCGTGATCGTAAGATTCGCGGTTGTGGATTGGTGGAATGGCAACACAGCAGAAGCGAAGGCGAGGATCCAGCGCGGGACACTACCACGTCATTCTCCCCGGTAGAAATGATTTTGCCTTCTTCTCTGGAGGTTTTTGGAATCGATCTACCACCACCATGATAAAGTCATCATCTTGTTATGTCAAATGCAATCTCACTACAAAAATTTATGCTCACACCCAATTCCATGCAACTCTAAAGCATACATCATCCTAAAGCACATCCGGATATAATAAATAAACATTCTTCTTTGGCACAATCAAAGTTGGAGTTGTATCTAAGCTAGTGCTCTCATGAACCAAGCCTCTAAGCATCAAATAGGCAGCATATTTTTGCAACTTTTCAAACTTTGACTGGTCGCATCCTATAGGTGAGTGGGTTTGATACCGGGTTTAATCCGAAAACAAGCAAATACAATTATTATTGCCGAAAATTAGAAAAAACACACAGCAAGGGTTCATAAAACTGGAAAAAAACTGACACGATTACAAGTGGGACTTTATTAGGAAGGGAGAGGTTATGAACTCCGACTGGACAATAAGCGTGGGATGGTTTGGAGAGGCTATTGCAGCAACTAGGTGAATGGTAGGGAGGAGGCAGCACCATGGAGATAGTTGGAAGGCTGGTCGGCGGCAGCGATGGCGTTGTAAGGCTGGTCAGCGACAGCAGTGAAGAGCAGGAGAGTTGGGCGGCAACTGGAGAGGGGCAAGCAAAGTTGAATGGCAACAAGAAGGATCTGGCGAATCTGAGCGACAACAGAGAGGGTCAGGCTAGCTGAGCGGCCACAGAAAGGGTCTAGCAAAGTTGAACGGTAGCAGGGAGAATGACTGATAGTGCAAGATCGACAAAATAACCACCACCTCATAGCAGGAAACAGTCGGAGCACCACCAATCCTCAGATATAGCCCTAATAAAGGAGAACATGCCTGGCGGCAGAAGCTCTAAAATTAGGAACACAAAAATTGAACCCTAAACCACTCAAAACATCACATATATAGAGCAAAAGGAAAGAAAAAAGAAATTGAAGAATAAAGGAAAGGGCACGACAGTTCTCCTCCCTTGAAATGTCGATCGATCCAGCAGGTGCTAAACCAAGGCTTCAGCTAAACTAGTTGGCTTGGTCGGTTTAGCAAGCCAAGCCCCGCATCTGGGTTTGACCCAAAAAAAAATTTCTCGTGATGAAGTCTATTGCATGCTCAATCTCTCTCAGTGGTAGTCACTCAGAAGGTAAATTGTCAATTAGGACATCTGGTAACTCCCTCAATAAGGGTTGCCCCCTTTTCAAAAAAATTCTCCTTAAGCTCATTACCTTCTAAGATAATCAACGGGCCTAACTTGAATCATTAGCATCTCTCTCTCGTTGGTTGCAAGTTAATACTCATGTTTAAGGTTTTCATCCTCTCAAAAGTGTAATTCTCTATTGCAATTGGAGGATTTCATGTTACATATCTTTCATAGTAGCTTCCTATACACCTTGTTAGGGGTTTTTCCGTGGTGGAATGGCTTCCTTTTCTCTCGATCAATTTTTTGGCAAGTGTAGGATTACAAATCAAGGTTTTTTGAGGGCTTAGGTTTTGGTGGTTAATGTCAAGAAAAATTTTTGGTGAAAGTAGGAATATTGGATTTTGAAAATTTAAGGTTGGGGCTAGAAATTACGCCAATAATGATTTGGGTACAATGGAAATATCTTTAAGAGCTTTGGATAGCGACAAGAAAAACAAAACCCTAAGAATTTTAGGGATTATCGGGCTTTGGTACCCGATGACACCTTCTAGGGCTCCTCGAAGGTATTTTGGAAGTAAATTTAGAAGGGTGTGGTTGTGGAATAGTGAGAGGATGAAAATAAGTGAGGCCTATATCATTTGAAAAGGGATAGGCGTCGCTTGGTGGTTGTCCCTGCTGAAACAACAAAGAGAACTCTGAATCTGCGATGTTCGGGAGATGAGGAGGTTACACCACCTATTACAAAGCAAGATACAAAAACACCACTTGCAAAAGGAAGAGGATAGAACACTCTAAGAAGCAGTAATCAAAGTAAAATCTCTCATATTTATAAAATTAGCAAAACTAAAATTCAAACAACCTACTACACATATATAAAAGTCCCCTAATAGAAAATACCTATTTGAAAAATAGGAAAGAACCATAAAGGGAAAAAACAAAAGGAGAAACTTATTGAAAATAAAAAAAAAATAGAAAGGATTAATGGGGACCCGAGTCGTTAATCTCGTGACTGCGAGATCTGCAGCTTGCGGATCCACAGAACCACGACACTGGCAAGAGCGGGATAAAGGATCCCATGTGAGATGCTCACACATATCCTAATTCATATTTTATGGTTTTGTTTAGCAACTACCATAAATGCTAGGCATTATGGTTTTACCTCGCTATTTCTTGTATTCATTAAGTTATTACTTAATGATTTACCATCCTTTACTTCTGCAAATAAATACTTCTCGGTGGTTCTTCTCTTCATACTAATTACCCAGTAGTTCTTGCACATTTGTCACTAAGATGCTGATTTCTTTGATGAAATAATAACACAGGCAAATGAACATAATAAAAAATTAATGTATCATATTTAAAATACTTTAGAGTTGTTAGGTTCATTGTAAAACAAATTTAGAACTTTATATTTCTTTTATTTGCTTTGAAGTAGATTCAAAATAATATATTTCAACATATACAAGGTATTATTGTCGGATGGCATCTGACAACGACCATTGAAAATTGACGTCAGCGACCAACTTTATTGTGGTGGCGAGTGGTGGCATTGAGCGGTTGCAACCTGAGTTGGTAGTGGTTGGCGTGGCGGAGGGCGGGAGAGCAGTGATGAGTGGTGGGTGGCAACAGAGGGCTACAAGCAACAGCGAGTGGCGCGCGGCGGGCGGCGGGTGGCAACCGATGAGAGGCGAGCAACGGCTAGCAACGAGCCGCAACCAATGACTGGTCACGGACAACGAGCGAAAAGTGGCAATGGGCGAAGACCGACAACTAGAGGCAGAGGAAGACCGACAACGAGAGGCAAGGGAAGACCGACGACGGGCAGTGAGGATGGCGGCAGGCGGCAGGCGGTAGGCGGCACGGATGGCGGCTGGTGGCTAACGACTATTGATATCCGGCAGCTTGCGTCGGGCGGGTAGCTGGAGGCCTGCGCCAGGCGAGTAAGTCCAGCATCTGTCGGCGGCCGCCGGGCGGCAGCTTACCGACAGCAT
>NW_018164444.1:61739475-61771354 GCF_001263595.1 Phalaenopsis equestris | reverse complement strand
TATATATATATATATATATATATGTAATGCTGAATAAAACTTTAGAATGTAAAATATGGTAGAAATTTTATGAAATTCATATGAATCGAAATGAGTCAACTCATTGTAATTTCTTAGGCGAAGCAAATTTAAATAACTCAATTTGAACCAGTTTATTTCAAATTGGAGCTGAGTTGGTTTGAAATTGAATAAAATGAATCATGAGCCAATTTCAAGTTGTACTCAATCTCATTTGAGCAAATTTTGAATCTTTGTTTGAGTCTTCTAGCATGAGGTAGAGGTGATGAAAATTTGTGATGTTATGATGATACAGACGTGGGATACAACGATACAACATGATACAAGAATATGATAGAACATTTATGGGTGTCTCTTAAGGTTTGTGAGTCAGGTATCATACGGGTTGAAAATCTTAACCCGAACACAACTCGACCCTGACATGAGTAAACCGAACTCGACCTATTTAATTCGTCTAATGTGGGTAACAATAATTTGGGCCAAAATCAAGTCAAATTTGTAACAATCTCAAGTCAATTTTGGATGGTAAATTACATATTCATTGGTTCACGATGCCCTAAGTTTTTTAGTCTGGTAAATTACATATTCATTGGATGGTAAATTACAATTTTGGATGGTAAATTTAATTCAAGTAAATTACATATTCATTGGTTAGTTTTGAGTCATTTTCGAGTTTGTTGGTCAACACGAACACGGTCTAAAAATCAAATGGTCCGAAGATCTTAACCCTAAACTGAAAGTTGTTTGGGTCAATCCGAGCCCAAAGTTTTTTAGTCTGGCTCGAATCTAGTTGGCAAATCACGCCAATTTTCAACGCATGCTATATATAGAACATGCTTATTTTTTTAGGAGCATTTAAATACATACCGCCCAATACCTTGATATCTAACACCTATATTAGATTCTTAGTTTTACATCACCAGAATTTTCATATCACAAGTTTAATTTTTTGAATATATATTAAAATAATATATATTTATCAAATAAATTAAATAAAAATAACATAACTTAAGAAACCATAACATTATGAATACAAGAAAAAAATATTTCAAAATATACAAATAAATATCATATTATTCATAATTCATGACATATGCAAAAAAAAATAATAATAATAAATAAAAGTTTTAAAAAATATTATATATAATAAATATTTAAAAATAAAGAAATTTGATCACCAATAACTTTTTAAAAATATTGAATAAAAAGTTTTATTAAATTGTTTCATTATAGTTTAATTTCATGTTAGATAAACTAATAAACAAAATTTTTATTATATGCAACATTATTGAAATAAGTAGATGATTTATAAAATTAAATTGTTATTATTAGATAAGATATGTAATTCATAATGTTTGTTCTTAGCCAAACGCTCGTAAACAATTAAATTCGGTTTGTTCATGATTGAACTGTTTAAACCGAATTAAAGTTTGATTCAATCGGTTCATTTCAAACTTTAGATTGGTTCGTTTTTTCGTATTTTGGATTTCTGCTGCAATTGGTTTGAGCAATTTCATAACTGATCGAACCAATCCGACCGAATGCTCACGCGTATAAATCATCAAAACTTAACCATTTATTTTGCATTTTAATACTACTTAATAAAATTAAAATTAATTTTTAAGAACACACAAGTCTTACATGTGTGCTCCAAAATTTTCATTATTATTTTCTTAAATTGGGTATGCCGCAGGCGTGTCTAACACGTGTTGGACACGGGTCACATGCATGTTCATGGCCGATACGTGTCTCATACTACATTACTATTTGTAAGTAAAATATAGGTACATCACAACATAGATGTTTGATGACAAAAAATAATTTAGGAACATATATTATATAAACAATTTAAGCCATATCTTTCATTTTATACTGAAATATATTACCTTTATAGTTTAATATCAACTTAGCATTAATTTCATTTTTCTTATTTTGCTCCATTTTATAATGATTTTATTTAATATTATTTGTTTATTAATAGAATAAAATTTTTCAAACTTAAGCTAACAATTTATAATATCAGATGACAATCTCCTTCAACCAAGTTTAAAGCATGTAATACATTTAATATATATTTTTACATCAACTAAATAAATTTATTATTCATTTATTTACATTAGATAAATTAATTTTATTATTTTTAGGATATAATATTGTAATATGATGTCTAATGTGTGTTTGTTTCAATTATTATATTTTGCCACTTGGTCAATTTAGGTTGACCAAGGGCTTGACGACCCTAATTTTTCAAGATTGATCCTTGGTATTATATATATATATATATATATACATACCATACAATTCCTATGAATTTATATATTAACATCTAAAATTTAATTTTTTATATTATAATATTTTATCTATGCATAAAAAAGCATATTTCACTTTATAGAAAAAATAGAGGATTTTAGATTTTTTATAACAGTATTTGACTAAGAACAAACATTATGAATTACATATCTTATCTAATAATATCAATTTAATTTTATGAATCATCTATTTATTTCAATCAAATGTTGCATATAATAAAAAATTTATTTGTTAGTTTATTTAACATGAAATTAAACTATAATAAAATAATTTAATAAAAGTTTTTGGTTTGTTCGATTAAATGAAAATTAAAACAGATCCGAAAAACCAAATATTAAAGCTTTAAAATCCAAAATCATAATATGCTTTTTCAAGCATAGATAAAATATTATAATATTAGGTTTGAAAAGGAAAATTTACTTCACTTTATTATTCACATGAATGGTATGTATATATATATATATATAATACCAAGGATCAATCTTGAAAAATTAGGGTCGTCAAGCCCTTGGTCAACCTAAATTGACCAAGTGGCTATTAAGGGCTAATTCGAACAACTCCCATTCAAATTAATTCAAATGAATTCTTATTTGACTTCAAACAAAATAAATAATCTTAAACTTTAAGTTTGAACCCATATAACTTCACTTAAAAGTCTAGTCAACCCCTTTGACCAAAAGGCCCACTAGGGTCCATTAAATGTTATTGGAGTCAACTTTAAACTTTCATTCAAGAAGCAAGGTCTAATTGGTTTTTAGTATTTATAGGAATATAATGAACTCTCCATAACTCTCCCAATCCAAAACCATAAGCCAATTGAGCCAATTTAGGCCTTGACCCGTTTTAATCCATAAGGCCATTTTGGGTCAAAGCCTCTCTAAAATCAATCTGAATCTAATCAAATTAAAGTGGGCACCTTATTAGGCATTCCCTAACTAATCAAATCAAATATCATTTTAATTACACCCAATTGGCCTAAAGGGGTCCATAAGCTCATTATGGGCCCATTTTGGTCACCACAATTGGCAAGTGTTAAACCTCTATTTGGGTCAAATTTGTCATTAACCTTATGCTGGCCCATTTAAACCCATTTGAGTCATATTAAAATTAAGACTATTTAAATTTGACTAAATTTTCCTAAACACCACTTGGGCAACTTCTTAATAACTTGAACATAAATATTTATGAATTTGATCCCAATTGGTTTTAATTTGGATACAGCTCAAAGTGGTTCGATTGGGTTCATATGAACCATTTTAACTAAATTCAACTCCAAACCTAATCAAATTTCTTAGGCCCATTTTATGGCCATCGGGCCTCAATTGGGCTGATTTGACATAATGAGCCATTTTGGCTCAAAGTCAACTCAATGCCAATTCAATTGAAACAAAAATAAAAAAGAATGCCCCAAGGAACCCTTATAATCATGCCTATTTCATTAGGCTCACCCATACATAATGAGCCATTTTGGCTCAAAGTCAACTCAATTGAAACAAAAATAAAAAAGAATGTCCCAAGGAACCCTTATAATCATGCCCATTTCATTAGGCTCACCCACATGCCCTCGAGTTAATTGCATGGGTCAAATTAAGCCTAATATTTCAAATTTTATCAACTTAAGGTGGGATTGCCTAAATTGGCTGCACTAATAGCTTTCCATAGCTTACAAGGGCTTGTCAAGCCTTGGCTTAACATGGACCTTAGGTTGGGCAACTCCCTCTGTGCTAATTAAAAATAAGTGGTTTGATTTTTCATATCAACCACCCTTTTTCCCATTATGTGGCCTCCAGTTCCTCTAAGCTCAAGAGGACATTTTGAAGCGAACCTATCATCTATTCAAGGTCACTGGAGGATAGGATAATCAATGAGAACACTATTCAACTTGCCTGAGCCAAAAGAGGGTATGTTTGCTTCAGTCAAAAGAAGCCAAGCTCAAATAAGCTTTGTTTAGGCTTAATTGAGTCATAGAACCAGCCCTCCATAATAGTTATAGTGTTAAAGGTAACGTTTCCTAAGTTCAAGACAAAGCTCCTATAATGGAAAATTCAAAATGAAAAATAGATAAACCTAGGTAAATTTAATCCAACCCCTAAGCTTGCCTTGTTTTAAAGTAAGAGAAAGAAACATTTAAAGATAAAACTGCCATATAATTTAACTAATGTGACTCACTGATCCTCTTAAGTGAAAAGGATACAAAAATCCCAAACTATTTCATAGAAATTAATGAGGAAAACATGAACAATTCATGTTCCTTGGTGAGAGGTTAGGGATAAAACTAGAGCCTCGTGTTATTGTTATTTATAATAGACTACCATCATTTAAGTTTTTAGAAAATAGCTGGACACGTAGGTAAGACCACAATGTTAATCTATACTATTCATTCATCAAGTGAAAGGTTAGAGTTAATCCCAATTAGTCATGGAGCTCATGGCAGATCTTATTAAAGAATATAGCTTTCCATAAAGTTTTCTTGGGGTTAGCACTGATTAGATAAAAATTAAGAGAAATAAAAGGGAAATCACTAAAACTTCACAATACCTTGTAAAATAATTAAAAAATAATAATAAAACATTATAAAATATGCAAAATATTTAAAATAAATAGTAGTATTTATTAAAAGTGAAGCACTAAAACTTAATCTATAATCTGAAATAAGTTATAAAAACATGAAATATTAAATAATTAAAATAAATTTAAATAGGAAATTAAATTAATTTCATAGAGAATATTTCTCAGGTCTTGCTTAACTTTTGGGAAAATTAAAAAAAATTAAATTAAGGGGTATTAAATTTCCTTATTTATGTGGCCAATTTAAATATATTAATTTAAAACAAAAAATAAGAAAACTAAATATATTTTAATTAATTACTTATCTATAAAATTACAAAACCTTATAACAATTCTATGAATAAATAAATAATAAAAAATATTAAAAACTTCTAAATTTTATGATTAAAAAATTATAATTACTTTAAAATTTGATAAGTTAGTTGACATTAGTAATTTTTCTAAGAAATGACAACTTTTTTTAAGTAAATTAGGGAGCACTATAGACTTGTCTAAAACCTTATTGTTAATTTTATTATTATTCATCTGATTATTTTAATTATTAAATAAAATTTTAATTTATAAAAATAAGAGAATTTTATTATTATTATTATTATTATTATTATTATTATTATTATTATATATATATTAAATACCATGGATTTTAAAAATTATCCTTGGGCTCCTTTATCAAACTTCACTTAATTTTTGAGCTCGCCATAACAAAAGCTCATAATTTAAGTTATTTTATTATTTCATAAATTAAATAATTAAATTAATTTAATTAACCTTTAAAAAAAATAAAATTTGGCCAGGTTAACTTAAATTTTCATAAAATTATTGGGAATAAAAAAATAGTGCTTAATAAATAGATAAATAATCAATTAATTAAATTAGTTAAATATTTAATTAATATTTGTTTGATGAAATAAGAAAAAAATTATACAATAGTTACAAAACAGTGAAAATTAGAAGTGTGTTGTTTTCTCAGTTCTTTTTATACCACTCAGAGTCGTCAACTTATTTGTTTATATGTCGTCTTTTAATTTCTTTGTTCAAATAAATCAACTTTCTGAATCATATCAATGATTCGAAGATGAGAAGAATCGAAAAGAATGACATACGATAACAACAAGGCAAACAAATAAAATGAAACAAACATAAGACTTATATATAGGTAATACTCCTGTGATGGGTTAAGAATATATGTCCGAACATGATCGGATCAAAGTATCTCAAGTACAACATTCATGAAGAGAATTCTTACATATGCTACTCGTAATCAAAACTCGTAATAAAAAAAAAAATTAATATTTTTGTTATAGGGTCAAGAGTCTCTCAGAGGAATGTATCACTTTGGTTAATTACATCTTAGAAAAGATCTAAGAATACTCTCGTTGAAAGCAGTTTTGCTTATATTATCATGAACCTTGAAAATAGGTCATCAAATGAATGTTATTTTTTAAATGTCTAGATGCTTTCAAAGCTCTCGCTAAGCCACAGGATAGAGAATGGGTCTCTCCGTCCAATTGGCTAGCGGCTCGTCAACATACATAGTATGCAAAACAACTAAAATCATATTAATGGGGAATCCCTATACGTCAGAGCTCATCGGGTCATCAGGCAGAGGTAAATCACCATATTCCAAACAGGCGGCAGCTCATCAGTAATCGGGTTGTCAAGATGATATCAAAGTCAAAATGAGTGACATGGCACAAAAGAACTCAAAAAAGGAAGGGTAGAGTAGTCCTAGCAAGTAGAGGTAGTAGGGTTAGGATACCACAAATCCATCATCCCAAGCTACTAAGTGTCTTAGTCTACCTGGTTGTGAAGGTTTGCTTGTTGATAGCTGTGCTAACATGTTTTTCATGTAGGCCGAGTCCATTTTTTTACTATTCCTATGTACTCTTTAGAGTCCTAGGAGATTCTTGTAGCATAAATAAGACGTGTTTCAAGATATTTGACGTGTCAACCACATGACATAGGGAACAAGAGCATATGCCCGTGTCCTGCATCTTAATTATGCATTTGATATTGATGTATAACATTAGGACTGAGCATGTATATGTAGAGACTTGCCGTTCTTTTTCTTTTCTGGAATATGTTGTCGACCCAGCGACACCTACCTTTTATTATTTTTTTCTGGAATATGTTGCCGACCCAGCGACACCGACCTTTTATTATTATTTATTTAGCTTGATTTCCTACTTTTTTACATGATTGTGTGTTTAGATTGGCTTTGCCCTTTTTGGATTGTCTTTTTGTCTGGGATGTGCATCGTGATATAATATAGACTCTTTAGGATTAAAATTATAAATTTGCTACAAAAAACCTAATAAAATATTTAAGATAACAAAAATTTTAGGATTAAAATATTCCAAGCTTTAAAATTTGCACTTTTACTTTCCTGTAAGGCTTTCGAGCTAAATTTTGAATAAGTTGCATGCATGGCTATCACTCCGTCATATTTTAATAGAGCATCCATTTAGAATTGAGGCAAATAATTGCATTCATATTGCATGTCCCAAGGAGAAGTCCCCAAGCTTCTTCAACATGACTGACTCAATATAAATTTCTACTTAGGTGATTGTCTTGTGTGTTTTGGTGATAGAAGACACCTAACCCATATGGGTGTAAGCCTTCTTTTGAGAGTGTTTCCAGCTTTGTAACTAAAACTCTTATCTTCCTTTCCTATGACATCTTTGTCATTTCAACATGTATGAGTCCCACCTTTTGGAGCTCTACCTAATAGTCATAGGATAGAGTTTAGCTCCTTTGACCTTAGGACTATCGAGGTTCCGCAGACGCAATTCATGGATTGCTGACCGAGGATCTCTGAACATTTTGGATCTATGTCTGGAGGGCGGAGCAAAGCGACAGTTGCAAAAAGGGGTTATTATATAAATCATTACATTGCTCCTCCCTTTTTTGTTCCTCTGTGTGTGCATATTTTGGCATGGCTCCCTGCGAAAGACCTCTCCATGCATATCAAAGTCAATTAATATGCAAGCATACCAAAATAACATAAAAGTGAGGCTTGGCTAGAACAATAAGTCTAGCAGAAAACCATAGCAAGAGGCGTCGAAAATACTACTTAGCATCCTAGTCTTAGCCTAGCACACAATCTAATAAAAAATATCATAATCAGCATAAAAGTGTTTAGGGTACAGTCTCTAGTTATCGTATGACCTCGATCGGGTCGCCACACGAGTCTCATTCTAAAGATCTAAGGGATCTAAAGTACGTCACAAGAAAGAGGGTGACATTTTAAAAGAGGTGGCATCACATATGATCCAACTTATATGATTTTAAAATAGGTGGATAATAGTTATAATAGCAATAATATCCACTTTTTTATACTTTAAAATAACAATCTGCTAACGGTGAAGCTGGAGCAACCTCCCATGGCCAAAAGAACACACGGAATCCACCTACTCGCGCTATGGGAAAATTAAGGTTCTGGACACCCTACCTGCGTCGCGGCTTAAAACGACCACTAGTAGCGATTTTCCCAGCATGTGGTTAATTGAAATACTTCATTCCAGAGATATGGGATCACATTTCACTTACACAGAGCCCCCATAACTTTCAGATCGAAAAAATGCTTCATCGGGTGCCCCCAATGAAAATCAAGGTTTAAGCTAGACCAACGCCCCAACGGCAACCTTGGTGGCCTACGTGCCCAAAATACCTTTCTGGACCATCTAACCCATATCATCAAAAGTCTAGCACCTAATTAAGGCATTTGTACTCATGCCCAATGCTTAGACGCTAAACACCGGGCTCTTAGCCATCCCAAACAGGCAAAAAACCTCTATTATTCCCAAGAGCATGGCGCCCTGGCGCCGTCCAGGCGGCGCCTAGGTGCCTGGAGACGTGGCGTCTAGACGTCAATCAATTTCCAGGTTGCAAAAATGACCAATTCAGGCACCGTTTCGACTTCTGAAGCCACCGTCTTCATAGAAATTTAATCATGAAACTCAATAGTGATGCGCACAAACCCTTTTGCCCTCACTTTAGAAGTTTCTTAGGCATCTTTTGGGGGCATTTTGGTCATTTTGGAGAAGGGAAAAAAGTTTTGGTGTACTTCAAAAAAATATTCCTAACTCCTTGGTTATTTATATGATTTTTTAAAATTATGATATTTTTTTTCATCTTTTTAATATATGAAATTTAAATTATTATATATCAGTATATACTGAGAAATTCATAGAATGTATAATCAAATTGAATTATAATTAAAATAAATTTAAAAGATTATCTTGTGAGAAACTCAAATGAGCCCTCAATTCGATCTTTATCATTTCTCTCTTCATTATCACCCGTTAATCATAGTATATTGAATTTGACTTCTAAGATGTGGCCAATGAATCAAAACACCAAAAGATAGAATTTTCTTATCAACAAAACCATAAGATTTGAACATATAGTTTCATGTATGGTACATATATCATCATCAATCATACGCCTATGTCGTGGTTTGTTACTAAGAAGTCATTCAACATATATTTATAACAAGCCACCAACAGTCAGTGGTACGGAGTCTGTATGCATACAAATTTCATGTACAACATTGTTATATACATGTTGTGCAACAATGCATAATGAAGTTGTACATCAACTTCCCATGCAAACAAACTTCATACGTAATATTCTTTTCATCAAATGATACTGAAGATTGACCTTTCAACCAAACAGAACATCATCATAAAAAAACAAAAATAAAAATAAAATTCATTTGGGGCTTGGAATCTCCATAACAAAAAAAGATACAAAATGGAACTCCCATAATAATTCTTCATAATTCCAACTTCATGAATGAACAAATTGAATCAAAAAGCATAGCTTCTGCAGCCAGTGGGAGAGTCAGCAATCTTCAGTGTATCAGCAATAAGCTTCTGAGCCTTCCTGCTCTTGATCTCCACTCTCATGCTGTCAGTCTTGTCCATCTTGCTGTAAGGTTTCTGCGACTTCAATGGCTTCTTCAATTTCGATTTGAGATCGCCCACCAGCTTCTGCAGCTGCTTGCCAACAATCATGACCATCTTCTCAATCTAGCCATTAACAACTCATCAGATTATAAACAATAAGAAAACATAAACAGCAAACAAATAGAAAATAATGTTATGCAGAAGAGGAGAAGGCTACCTCAGCACAAGAGGGGAGAAGAAGACAATGAAGAGGAGCAAGAATATGCAGGGCAATATATGCATGTGTGGTTAGGGGTGTGAGTTTTGCTTGGAGATTGTTAATGGTTTGAAAATTGATTAGATATTTGGTTCAAATCGAGATTGGATCGAAATAAATGAGCCGAGCTATTAGCCGAAGCTTTGGATTGATTCTTTTTTAGTTGATTCCGAGTCATATATGGATCACGACTCGAACTAATTCGAGATTGGCTTGTAGTACTTTTTTTATTTATAAAAAATTAAATATATATAATGCTAAGTAAACCTGAATAAGATGAGTCACGAGCCAATTACGAACCGATTTTGAGCTGGAACAGATCGAAATAACTCAATTTGAGCCAGTCAGTATCAATTTTGAGCTGGCTCAACCCAAAATCGAATATAGCTAGCCACGAGCCAATTTCGAGCTACGCTAAATCTATCTAAGTCGATTTTAAGCAGACCCCAACTCGATTCAAATGATAGCCCCACCTGTTGCATGTTAACATCAGAAAGTAAATGGTGACAAGATATATTGGACGAAATGGCAATCTTATTTAATTAGAAGACAATAAGTAGTTGTCTGTCGCATCCCAAAATTAATTATAAAGCATGTGTGGTGGAAACTTATTTCACAGGCAAGATTTTGGCATGTTTGGATTTGCTGCTGAGATTATTAAATCACTGTGTCCACTTGACTGCCACAAATCATTTCGCATATGTGTGTTAGCTGAAGTTTAGTGGATTGATTGTTACAGTAAATCATGCATAAGCTCAATCTGGCTTTATAATTAGATATTAGTAGGTGATTATATAGAGATTTTTGATATAATTATGTGGGCCAAACACTAATCAGAAATTAATTTTGTCATTTCATTTGTGCATGATTGTGATGGAAGTTTTGTTCAGTATGAGATTTTCAGAGGTTTTTTGAGGTATTTTTACGGGTAACAGAGGCGAAATCAAGTTATATTGAGGGCGAATAATTATGAAATTTGAGATTTTTCTATATAAATGATAAATTTTTAATATTTTTTTCGCATGTGGTCTTCGTAATTTCACGTGGCCGTCTTCTCATTTTTACGGGTAACAGAGGCGAAATCAAGTTATATTTAGGGCGAATAATTATGAAATTTGAGATTTTTTTATATAAATGATAAATTTTTAATATTTTTTTTCGCATGTGGTCTTCGTAATTTCGCGTGGCCGTCTTCTCTCAATATATTTTTGCACCCAATACTTGACAAAAAAAATTAAATATTAACAAAATAGCGTATCACAAGCAATATTATAATTAAAACATAATAAACTACTGTACTAATCATAGGAAGTAATAAAGAACATTGTATAAACAATGACAATGGCTAAACTATTTTAATAAATTTCTTTAAAATACAGTTGTTAGCATGAATCTCAAAACATTCGTACGGCCCAAACTATGACTAGACAATCCAAGGGTCCACGCCCTACTGCCAACTGCGTGGTCAAGAATCACCCGACACACTACGACGAGAGATTCGAACCTTTACAGCTGCGGATGATCGACATCAGACCAGATGCTTTGGCCGACCAACACGTACTTTAGAAGACACAGTCGTCACTTAGTCGGTCGCCTCAATTGACCGAATTCAAGCAAGTCGGTCAGTCAATTACTATAATGTTAAAACTCAAATTGATAAAAATATGGTATAAAATCCATATGATTAATTAGAACATCAATTGTATTAAGAGTGATTTCTATGACTGCTCTCTTCTTTTTGTAATTGTACCAAATACACTCTTATATATTGGAGTAAAAAATATGAATAAGGGAGGGCTCCCGATTCTCTCTACAGGAAATTCTTGACTTGATATATTATCTTTCTCTCTTCCTTCCTTCACTCGGTTCTAAACTCTCGGAGCTTATTTACAAATGATAATTTAAGATTCAACATCCTAAAAAGTTATGCCGAAATTCTTGACTTGATATATTATCTTTCTCTCTTCTTTCCTTCACTCGGTCCTAAACTCTCGGAGCTTATTTACAAAGGATAATTTAAGATTCAACATCCTAAAAAGTTATGCGGTGAGCGTGGATATGCCACAAACAAGAAGTGGAAAAGACTACGAAGGAGAAGTCTCCCAAAGACAGATAACACACATGAAACCCAGTAAAGAGGCTACACAACCAGGCGTCCATGCACAACTCCAAGGCTTACAAGGTCAAATGACCCTTATGATGGAGCAATTCGAGATCCTCCGGGGCTATCATCCAAAGGAACGACCAACTGTCTCGTTTGGAAATTGAATCTCAGGGGGTCCATCCTCAAAGGCCCCCACCGGCGAACCTACCAACTCTTGACAACCAAGTTAGAACCAGAGGATGGAGGGACAAGGCAAGTCCCAACACACCGATACTGGTGCATTTGCACAGGCGAACAGGTGATGGGAAGAACAGATGTGAGTGTTTGTCCAGCCGCTCGCAGTAGGGGCGTTCACTCGCCAAATCAAAGAGGAGATACCCCCAACTAAGCTAAGGATCCCTCGCTTATATTCTTACAAAGGAAGGACCGACTCAATCGACCACATAGCGTCGTTTGAATCATCCGTCGGTGTGATCCTGATTGACGACCCTATGATGTGCCGTCTCTTAACCACCCTGAAGGAGTCAGCCTTTTGGTGGATCAACGGTTTGTTGACCAAAACCATCCCAAGTTACTACGAGTTTAAAAGGCTCCTCATTTCACACTTCTCAAACATGCAAAAGTCGAGGAAAGACATAGACACTCTGCTCAACCTCAATTAGAGAGAAAATGAGAGTCTGTGAGCCTACATCACCTGTTTCTAGAATGAGATGCTCGAAATTAGATATCTGAAACCTGATATTGGTGGAATAGCCTTAAAACGAGAAGTTCGAGTGAGCAGTTCAGGTATGATCTAAACATATTTAAACCTGCTATTTTTGCAGAAGTATTCGAGATGCCAAATGAGCACATACTCACCGAGGATGATCTTTGAGGCTCTCTGGAGGGTAAGTCGGAGATCATCCCTCAAAGAAGCAAAGAGAACAAGGGGAACTGTAGAAATCAAAGGACAATCAGTCCTCTGCCGGTCATAAAAAAAATTACTCTTAGTCCGAAGATCAGCGAAGATATGGCTTAGTGAATCATGATCGGAACCGACGCTCTGATCAATGGCCGACCTATTATTATGAGTGATTGCATGTCTACAGAGAAATGCGAGGTTTGACACCCCTCAACATGTTAATGGATGAAAAAGTACAAGTCATATGGAACAAGGACTATTTCAAAAGTTCAACCTACCATGAGATCGTAAAGTTCCCATATGACGGGGAGGTGATCACGGTCTAGGGAAACTTGGAGCAATCTAGAAGCTGTTATTTGCAATTGGGTTCGAACGTCGACCATGAACCACTCGACATCCATATTCGAAGGGAAGGGGTCTCGAGACCAGTAAAACCACCCTCTAGGTGACTTTGGTAATTTTATAGGCTATAAAAATGGTGGCTAATGCTAAAATATATCAAAAAATAGCTACGATGCATCAAGGGTTGTTGTAAAGCAGATACTTTGTTCAAAATTCAAGCATTTATTAGTAATTGCTAACAGATAGGTCTTACAAATAATTGCAATAAGGTAGGTTTTATGGGAGACAATTATGATTAAAATCTTACATGAATTAGCTATGAGATTGCCTTTTGCTTATAAAATGTCTAGGATGATTTGGGCTACCACAATAAACTGATAAATTATCTCCTAATGAATTGAGAAAGGGTCATTTATAGTTCTCATAAAATGCATTTCTATTTTTATTCAGAATAATCTACATAACTATCAGCAATATACATTAAAGATCATGCCATCTTATGCTCAATTTATAATAAAAAAATAGTGCCCTTGAGCTTAACCAACCAACATGTGTAGACTTGAGCTAAGCAAAGCAAAATACAATTAATTACCACTGTATTATCTTATTTAATCAATGTTTGAAATACATTACATAACATATCTTTATCTAATTCATACATTAGTAATGTGAAATCAAAATTTTAATTGCAAATATAGTGAGGTATTATCTTATTTAATCAATGTTTGAAATACATTATATAACATAGCTTTATCTATTTCATACATTAGTAATGAGAAATCAAAAATTTAATTGCAAATTTAGTGAATTTATCTAATTCATACATTAGTAATGTGAAATCAAAATTTTAATTGCAAATATAGTGAGGATAAATTTCAAAAGACATTTCATTCTTTTAAGTGGAGCATTTCTCTTTAAGCAAATAGCAAAATGATGGAGTTTTGAGTTCAACACATTTAAGACAACCAAATCTTTTGAAATGGGTTGCATATCAATATGCATAAATTAAAGGTGACTAAAGACAACAAGTGCACCACTCACAATGAGATCCCCATCCCTACTTTCCTTTTAGCCTTTATTGCTAACATTCTTTTCCACCACATAGAAGAGAATGTGGATTACTCCCCATCACATATAAAACCGCCATATTTAGGCTAACCAGTCACCTAAATTGGTAGGCTTGACCATGGTTGTCCCTTCTAAGCATCTAAATTTGATGATTTTGTTCCTGCAATGGCTTTTATTCCTCCAGCAAAGTCGACAACTGCAATGAGACAGATGAAGTGTAATACAATTAAATTAGAACTTGGAGCGCTTCAAGAATTGCTGCCTAAGAACTCTTCTCATGACTTTGTTTGAAGCTGTTCGTGGAAGTGAAGGTACAGCCACCACCACAGAAACCTGCAGTAGAAACCAGTAAAATCAAACCTCATTCACAATATTCAATTTTAAAAAAAATATTTACAATGGAAATTTATGTACATACCACACAATTCTCATGTATTTACATACCTAACACTAAGTTTGATGATTAATTGCATTTATAATGTTTGGGTGTCAAAACTTATGCATAAAAATGAGTATTTCACTTTTAAAAAGTTTGTAATAGTGATTTTTTCTTTTATTTAATGCCAAAAATTTGAGTGTTGTATGTAAATAAGAAACTTTAGGTGTTAGATATGTAAATATAGAAGAATTATGCCCCCCACCATAAAAAAAAAGTTAGTAAAAAGTACTCTGAATAGAGGATTCAGTTTCTTTTGCAAAGCAGAGTTGAAGGAAACTTTAAGCCGGTCCAAGCTCTCCTCCGATGAATTCTCAACTTTGAAGACAACAGCGACGAACAACTGCTCAGGGCCGCCGCCAGCTGGTGGCACACCAATTGCAGCCGTCTCAAGGATTTCTTCATCTACTCCATTACATATCCTCTCAATCTCCACAGAGCTAACCTATAGAAGGATTATACAATAAAAACTAAATTGCATCTCTTAATTTCTTACTGTAAATGTAAAATTCTTGTGGTTATTAGCACCTTGATACCACCCAGATTCATGGTGTCATCAGCACGGCCATGTGCCCGATAATATCCATTAACTGTGCGCTCGAATTCATCTCCATGCCGACGAAGTGGCTGCAAGACCAGACTAGATAAGTACATGCACTGAGAAAATAGAAACTACAAAAAAATACATTTTTTATCAGCAAAACTTACTGTTTCTCTCCAGAGTGGCATTCCTTCAAAGTAAACAGCATAATGATCGGCATTTAGCAAAGTTGTAGAAGCCCCAAACATTTTGGGATGAAGGGCAAGTTCACCGATACCAGGTTTACTTTGTGGCTATAGATGATTACAAGTTCAAAGATCAGGACTTATGCAGGACACTAACAAGTAAAAGCAAACTTTACCTCAAATAAAACCCATCAAAAAATGCAACCAAGAAAACATATCAAAGGTTCACTTAGTCATGAAAAGTGAAATATTATTGTAAAAAATGATTAAAAGGGAGTTGAGAATCCTTTTTGACATTTTTTAATGGTTACATGAGATATCATCCAATGGTAGGTTTGCAAAATCTCTCGCGTGTTGATGGCAACCATAATAAGGATAAAATATTAGGTGCAGAACAGCACATAGATACACAATGATTTACAGTGCTCAGCTGTATCCTCGCTGTGTATTCAATTGTTTGAAGTACACAACTGTGCATTACATTACCCCGCACAAAAAAAGTAATGTAAATCGTCAGAACCCAATAATTCCTCCACAATAAGGTGAATGTTCCAAGTAAAAGAATCAAATATAAATTTCAAGTTGGAAAATTAACACTCACAAGAGGAATCCCGTTGCTGTCAAGTATAAATAACGTACATCCCATTGCAGGAGTGCTAAAAGCAGCTAAAGCTTGAGGCTGTAATAGAGATCCAGTGGCAAATCCGCCTCCAATTTCGGTGCCCCCACAGTACTCGATAACAGGCTTGTAATGAGCTCTTCCCATCAGCCACAAATACTCGTCCACACTCGATGCCTCCCCTGAGGAGCTAAAGCATCTGTATTGTTTTCCACAGATAGTGCAATCAATTGTAAAGTACGTCTCTTAATAGATACAAACCTCGCCACAAATACTCGTCCACACTCGATGCCTCCCCTGTGGAGGTAAAGCATCTGTATTGTTTTCCACAGATAGTGCAAACAATTGTAAAGTACGTCTCTTAATAGAGACAAACCTCTTTTTTTTCCCAAAAAAATAATAATAAATACAATTATTACGCCTAAGGATATGTGAAATACATTGAATAAAATATGAACATGATTTTAAAGGTAACAGAGAAAGGAAGTGGTAAAGCAGCAGTTGCAATATTAATAACCTACCGAATGTTGGACCAATCAAGATCTGCAGTGCAGTTTGTATTTTTCCAAGATCGAGCAATACTGGGAACCACGCCGAGCATTGTAACTTTTGCATCCTAGTGAGTTAAAAAAAAATCACGAAATTTCAGAACTCAAGTGTAGGAGCATGCAAATGCAGAATGATTTAAAAAAGAGGCGGAGTACATTTCAATTAGAATGAACACAAAATTACAAAAAACCACATTGTTGGTTAACAACTTAATAGTGCTGAGCCATATACAAAAGACAAATAAAACCAAAGTTCAATTAAAAATAAATGTTGGGATTCTAGCAAGGAACCATTCTTCAAACAAATCACAAAAAGACAAAACTAACTCAGCTAGGCATTGTAAGATTACTATACAGTTGGGAAGGCGTTCAAACAGAGGAATAATCAATGATAATATAAAAGCACCAAACCATGCTAGAGAAAACGCTTCATTTTGTCTCTTCTCATTGATAGTATTCATTATCAGATATTCTAAGTTACCCCTGATTCATTTGATAAGGATGAATTAAGCTATGCTGAGTTGTTCAATTTAAACTTGTTAATGCGCCTACAGATTTGGGCCTGTTGCTGCGTAGTCTTTTCTCAAGGATCATAAATTGGTGTAGAGGAAGCGTGAGCATGGTATCAATTTCATTGTATGGATCATAAATTGGTGTAGAGGAAGCGTGAGCATGGAACATTGTAAAAAAACGTTTTTATACAAATCAAAATTGTGGTATGAAACATTGTAAAAAAGAAATGCAATGCAACAAACATATTTCCAAACCATGCCCAAGCATAGTCTGAAATAGTTTTGGTTAATATGGTTAGTAATCAATTACGAAGAAATGTTATAAATTTACAGTCATTAACAACTGGAAATTTTATTGGAGAACAAACTATAGAAGTAGAGCAATGAAATAGACTAAAGTAAGAATGATGATTTAAGTGCTTTGCCCATTTGAGATGCATAATAACAGAACCGACAAAATTATTTAAAATTTTTTTCTTCGATTGAAATTTCCATAGGCAAATTGATATAACCAAACTTCCCTTAAGACACTTCAGGTATGACATTTAATGTTGAGACTTCCATAGCGTGCAAGCTCTAGAAGCTGATAACTCTTCAGTCGCAAAAGAAGGAACTCTCAATTAATAAATCACTTAAGTTCAATTATGTAAGGTTGGAATGATTAAGTGGGGGACGGTTGTCAAGATGAAGGTAAACCTAATCAAGGAATGATGCTTCCATCATCTCATGTTAGCTAATGGGCCAAGTCCACCAATGGCAGAGAGCTTCAAACTAAAACTTCCACAGAGCCTGATAAACAATCATTGGTTGCCTTTTCCCAGTATCACCCCGAGCAAACTAGGGTATAGGTGTGCATCAAATGCATGTTTTCAATATCGACTTTAACTTCATTACTGCCAAAAAGATCCCTTAGCAACATGGTTGAATGATCCATAGAAATGAAGCATAACCACTTATGATTCACACGTGCTAGACATAATTATGGACTCAATGCATGACATAACCATCACTTATTTACGAGCTTTAGTTTAACCTGAGATGAAAGTCCAAGAGGAACGTGATTTTAAACCCCATAGGGCACATTGGTGCCTTAGCATGAATGTTTGTTGCAAGTGTACAAAATATTATCCCTTAGGGTAATGTGTACTAATTTCCTGATATGTATATCATTGCAAATATATATCTTATTATGATAGGTGGATGCTTTGCCATATTAAGTATAGATTTTTATTACTACAGTGTGAGTAATGAAACTCTTTATTATGAAGCCATCGACATTAGGCATTTGATTTAAATGGTTATTATTAGATTATAATCCCATTATTACTTATTATTTATTTTTATTCCTCTTGATTACGTATTTCTCCTTTTATCTTATTCTGTTTTATTTTCTTTCCTAATTATTTTATTCTACTTTTATTGCTTTCCATATTTATTCCTATCATAAATACCCCTCCTATCAATAAAATGAAGCTTGTCTATTCATTCTGTTTTATTTTCTTTCCTAGTTATTTTATTCTACTTTTATGGCTTTCCATATTTATTCCTATCATAAATACCCCTAAAATGAAGCTTGTCTATTTCAAATCTCAACATGGTATCAGAGCCTAGTCCTAGATCCAGCAGCCCCTGACTTCCTCAATCCCCTCCACCCCCAAGCCAGCGCCCTCCTCTGCCGAGTCTGCAAACAGCCGGTTTCAACAAGAATTCCAGCGAACAACAGGCTTCTATCAAGCTGCAGTTGTTCGCCCGTATCCCTGTAGTTGTTCCATCGCATTCCTGCAGGTTTCAGCAGCCGCCAATGCAACCCCTTCTTCCTGTAGGTTTCAGCAACCGCCAGTGCAACCCCTTCGGAGGAATCCCTTGTTTTGTTGTCTGTTTAAGAATCCTTGCAAGTCTTGGAAACATGCAATTCTTGCATTTAGTGCTGTCCATTTTGTATCTGTTTGTCGTGGTTCTATCGAAATTCATCGATGGCTCATAACCACAACAACACATCCTTTGGTTAAGTCGGATTTATGGCTGATTCTTTCAATGAATCGCCCTAAAAAGGGGTTCTTAACTCCACCAGAGGATCAATTCCAAACGCTGCTCTCCTGCAGACCAGAGGATCAGAAGCCAACATGAATTTCTTGATCACAACTCACAAGTTGAAGGGCGGCAACTTCCCCCAATGGTCCCAAGCGGTCACTTTGTTCATCAAAGAACATGAGAAATTTGGTCACCTCACAGGAATGATTCGAGAGCTTCCAAAGATCAACCTGACATATGGAGCTCGGAAAGTGAAGAACTTCATGGTCATATCATAGCTAATCAACTCCATAGAGACGTCAATTGATCGTTTGTACATGTTCCTTTCTTCAACTAGTGCTATCTAGACGGTTGTCCGTGACACCAACTCGGATGTAGGAAATTCCAACCAACTCTATGAGGTATCTAAAAAGATCCAGGAGGCTAAACATGGGCCAAGTACCGTAACCCAGTACTATAATGACCTTGTTGCATTATGGATAGAATGCGACCTGTATTATGACTAAACATGGGATTCTCCAGCCGACTTATCCCTCTTCTAGAAGATCGTAGACAAGGATCGTATGTTTCAATTCCTTGCTAGCCTTAACAAAGACCTTGATGAGATTCGGTGCCAAATTCTTGGTCAGGATTCTCTCTCATCCACTCGAGTTGTTTTCACCGAGATTCATCAAGAAGAAAGCAGGAGACTTGTCATGTTGGCGCTTCTACTCCTTCAGCTGAATCGTTCGCCTTGATCTCAAATAGTGTTTCGCCCTCGTCCCTATCACCACGAACTGTTCATTCCACTTGTGATTACTGTCACAAGCCCAATCACACCCAGAACAAGTGTTGGAAACTTCACAACAAGCAGTTAAACAAACCCTCGGCCAAAAACTCTAATGTCAAAGGATACACGACAACGACCGAACCAAGCACGGCTAAACCAACTCCTACCCGAAACATCCTGGAATTCTCCGAACCCCTACAAAACTAGATGGAGCAATTGATCAAGCTACTAGGAGCCAACCAAGTCTCTACGAGTCCATCGATCTCCCACATCCGACAAAATACAGCTCATATGACTCTCATTGTTATTCCTCCTCTAGTCTATGGATTATTGATTCAGGGGTCACGTATCATATGACTGGTTGCTCGCAAACTTTCTCGACTTACTACCCGTGCTTCGAAAAAAACAGTCAGAATTGTCAATGGATCCTGTAGCTCCATTGCTGATAAATGGTTGATTATACTAACAATCAATCTCACTTTGGAGTTTGTTTTACATATTTATGGATTACAACATAACGTATTATCTGTCAGCAAATTGATAAGTGATATCAATTGTGCTGTTAATTTCTCTTATGATAGTTGTGTTTTTCAAGATCTTCATTCGGGAAGAATGATTGGAACTGCTAAAAGGGTAGTTAAACTCTTCTACTTTCAAGAGGACAACACGAAGAGTGAATACACGACACTCAAAAGTTATAGCCTATCTCGAGTCATTGAATATCCTATTATGTTATTGCACTATCATTTACGTGGTCCTAGTTTTCAAATTGGAAAATTTTGTATCCTATGATGTTTTTTGATAAAAATCTCTCGGATTTCAATTGTGAGACATGTCAATTAGTCAAAAATCACCGGGTTCATTAAACACCGCACACTTACACAGTTTCCAATCATTTCTCCCTCATTCACAGTGATAAATGGGGACCTTCTCGTACTTTCAGTTACACCAATAAACGATGATTCTTGACCTTAATTGATAATCACACTCAAATGATGTGAGGCTGCATTTTAAAAGACAAATCAGAACTTCCTGCAACTTTACAAAACTTCTACACATTTGTATTAACTCAATTCAAAGCTCCTATTCAGGTCCTTCAGACCAACAATGGTTGCGAGTTCTTCAATTCCATTTTGAGTGAATTATTGGCAAGTAAAGACATCTTCCACCATAGTTCTTGCACAGACACTCAGCAAAATGGGGTAGCCGAGAGAAAAAACCGTCACCTCCTCGACATTGCTCGCTCCATTATATTTTAATCCAATGTCCCGAAATATTTTTTGAATGATGTCATTCCAATTGTCACTTATCTCATAAATTGAATCCCCTAAAAAATTCACAAGTTCTGAACCCCCTTAGTTATTCTGTATCATTCTTCCCTGTCAATCGGGTCTTCTCCACTTTAGATCCCAAAATTTTTGGATGCTATGCATTTGTTCGAAACATTGCCCTTACCTGAAATAAACTTGATCTCAAATCTATAAAATATATCTTCCTTGGATGCTCCACTTTAGATCCCAAAATTTTTGGATGCTATGCTTTGTTCAAAACACTACCCTTACCTGAAATAAACTTGATCCCAAATCTATAAAATATATCTTCCTTGGATGCTTTACAACTCAAAAGAGTTATTGATGTCTTGATCCGACCACAAACAAAATCTATGTGAGTGTTGATGTCTCCTTCTTTGAAAGCATTACCTATTTTTCTAGCTCGGCCTCTAGTGAGGGGAAGCTTGAGTTTCCCAACACCGTCCCTTATCCTACTCCTATGGATGGTCCCCCTATTGTTCCCATCACTAAAGAGTCACAACTCGTTGAGTGCACCATCTCCTCCTTCCATTGTCCTTGTCTACACTCGATGCACTTGTCCCAATGCTCCCACTCAGGAGCCCGCTACCTTGTTACAAAACCTTGACTCCACTCTGAGCGACATCCTCAGCACAACCCCTCCTCCAAATGAGAATGTGAATTCTTCAAGTCAGGTACACAATCAGACATGCTCCCCCAATTCTATAAAAAATGTCTTTCCACAATTTATCTCCGACGTATTGAGCTTTTGTTACTGCCTTAACGGACAATCAGAATCCTGCTACTATTGACATTGTTCTTGTTGATTCAGTCTATAAAACGACAGTAATGCAGGAGATAAATGTCCTTCAGTGGAACCATATGTGGGAAAAGAAAGTTGTGGAGTGTTGATGGATTTTCAACATCAAGTTCAACTCTGACAAGCCCTTTGAATGCAAGGCAAGATTGGTCGTCAAAGATTACTCACAGACCTATGGAGTTGATTATGAGAAAACATTTGCTCTAGTAACAAAGTTAAACACTATTCGGGTCCTACTATCACTTGCAGTGAATATGGATTGAACTTTATTCGAACTTGATGTCAGGAATGCATTCTTGAATGATGAGCTAACATAACGGGTGTACATGTCTCTACCTCTGGGTTTTGATTCTACTGCCTCCAAAGGACAAGTGTGCAGGCTACGAAAGTCCCTTTATGAGTTAAAGCAGTCCCCGAGAGCCTGGTTCGGCAAGCTTACAAAAGTGGTCGTAGGTAATAGTTTTACTCAGGCTTAATTGGATCATACTCACTTTTTTCGTCACTCCTTCAATGGTCAGGTGTCTATCCTCATTGTCTATGTTGACGATATTGTTCTTACAGGTAGCAATTTCCCAGCATTGGAGTCCTTAAAGACATTCTTGCTTCGTCCTTCGAGATGAAGGATTTAGGATCCCTCTGGTAATTCTTAGGCATGGAAGTGACTTGATACTCTTGAGAAATTTTTCTGTCTCTGTGCAAATATGTGATTGATCTATTGACAGAGAACAACCTTATTCTGTGCAAACCTATTGTTGCTGATATGGATCCTAATAAAAAATTAACTGGCATTCCCAATGTTGTACCTGACAACAAAACTCATTACCAGTGTTTAGTGGGAAAACTCATCTATTCGGCTCATACTCACACTGACATATGCCACGCCGTTGGAATAGTGATTCAATTCATACATGACCCCTACGAACACCAGATTCAAGTTGTCCACCGGATTCTACACTACTTAAAAGGTACACTGGGCTTAAGTTTATTCTCTTCCTTCCATGCCTCTAATTCTATTATTGTTTATACAGATGTTGATTGGGACGGAAGGTCGGATCAGTTCATGATCGACATTCCACCTAGGAGTATTGTTCATTTGTAAGGGACAATCTTGTCACATGAAAAAGCAAGAAATAGTCTGTGGTTGCTCGAAGCAGTGCTGAAGCTGAATTTCAATCCATATCCTTAGGAATCTGTGAAGCTCTCTGGCTCTGCATTATGTTTCGTGAACTCCGTATGCCAACCTCTGTCCTGTTGCAGTTATTCTGTGATAATAAGACTGTAGTCAGCATTGCTCACAACTCAGTCTAGCATTACGTACCAAACATGTAGAGATCGACAGACACTTCTTAAGGGAAAAATTGAGTCCGAGGAAATTTGCATTCCATGTGTGTCCTCCAGCGGTCAATTAGCGGACATCCTCACCAAGAATCCGTCTCACCCTTTGTTTGATGATTTCAATTCCAACTTAAACATGACTAATAACTATGTTTCAACTTGAGGAGTGTTAAATTGTAATGCCATTATTACTTATTAGTTGTTTTTATTCCTGATTATGTATTTCTCTTTTTGTCTTATTTTGTTTTATTTTCTAACCTAGTTATTTTATCCTGTTTTTATTGTTTTTCATATTTATACCTATTGTAATTGGGTTTAAATATCTCTCCTCCTATCAATAAAATTAAGCTGGTCTATTCCAAATTTCAACAGTTATCCTCATAGTTGATCATTTATTTAGAGGTGATTTAACCATATTGTGAGAATCATTTTATTGAGTCCATAAGTTGCATCCTAAGGGGTATCTATTACTCAACTTCTAAGGCAAAATCCAGCGTATACCTTAAATAGAAGTATTTAATATGGGATTGACTGAAATCAACTTTAATGCATGATGAGTTCACCTAAGGAGGCAAATTTTCAACTTTGTGTTGAAACTGGTCGATTTAATTGAATTAATTGGATGCGATACAACACTCAAAGAAAGGCCCATTAATGCTACTTACATCCTCAAAGGTGAGGAAGGCATAATAATGGGTCTTATTGCCTCATCCTTGTGACATTTCATTTTAAATACCAGAGTGAGCTGAAGAGGGGAGAGGAAGCGAGGAGTCCAGAAACCAAAGAGGGGGAGAGGAAGCAAGGATTAGGGTATTTTGAGCGAGGAGTAACCAAAGAGGGGGAGAGGAAGCAAGGATTAGGGTACCTGAATGTCGAGCGGCTCTCTTGGAGGAAAGGATTGTGATGCCCTAGCTGATCAAAGGAAGACAAGAGGAAGAAGCTCTTGTGAAGTGTGAGCACAGAGGAGGTGAGTGTGGGAGATCATCTTATGCTCGCAGTGACTCAAGCTTGAGCCCTAAGCTGAAGGAGGAAGATCGCATGTGTTGTCGAGCCGCGGTCGAACGAGTCATAGAGGAAGATGTTGCGGCTCTATAGAGAAGGAGCCATCGTGCATTGTCAATCAGACAAGGAAGACAACGTGCGGATCCCGCATGCACGGGGAAGAGAAGTTTTTTTTTTGCTTGGATTAAGGCTCAACCGAGAGTTATAAGTTACAAAGGCCAGTTTTAGCAACTTTAATTGAAATATTTAATAAGAATCTTATACATATATTATTAATCAGAGCACAGGACTGGAAGAGCACACCAGACAGACGCTTCTATATTACAATGAAAGGATTCGAAGAAAACTTGCACACCAGCAAAGAAAACAAGACCCCTATTTATATTAGAGGGCGGACTCCAAATTTAATACAATAGAATTAAACAAAAGATAACACCTCCGTTGGATGTGACATAAAGCAGGAAATTATTTTAAAATACTATTACACCAACCAGAATTATTGTAATCACTATTCCACCAACCGATATTATTTCAACCACTGTCATTATTACCCATAATTTCTTCTGAATATTTCCTTTTAATTTGATCATGAATTTCCTTAAGCAAAAATTCTTGGGATCTCTGTTCTCGATTATCTTCGACATTAGAATTAATGACTTTATTAATTTGAATTATTTTATCACCAACAACGATTTGTGACCACCATTTGATGAAGAAGGTCCGCCATAATCCTTTGACATTGACTCTATCTTGTTGATGACATAGATTCCAAGCAAAAATCCATGGAATTTGTGCTTGGCAGAAAAATAATAATTCATACATTCCATCGACTAAAATTTTATTTTTTATTTTGCCGAGCTATGGAGAAAAGTTAACACACATTGGATAGAGATCATTGATGGGTTCTGGAAGAATTTCATTGGTGGCTCCAAATTTTTCTCACCATTCTAAAAACCAATTTGGTATTTCTTTATTCAAAATTTCATGCATTAACACAAAAAGCCAAGAGTGTTTATGTTTTGGATTAATAAACAAGAAAGCTCGATTCATAAGTTGGACATAGGTCTAATAATTAAAAAGAAATGACTTTTTTCTGATTACTTACAGGATGAATAAAATCAACTTGTTTAGTCTGGAAAAGAGTTAAACCTCAATCTCTATGATGCAAGATGCGATTTATTGTCGCCTTGCTATATGCAATAGATTTATTTGGTTCATTATAATTATGTTAAATTTCAATACATTGTAATGAAATGAGGATTGTCTCATACGATTCTCAATCAAGAATATCTTGAGCATAGGCAATTGTGCCTAAATATCTTTCCTGAATTTTCCAATGATCATTAATTTCATAATCCTCTAAATTGATTTCGAGAATTTTTTCTTTCGTTATTTTTTGCTCAAATTCTGTGACTTCTTGGATTTGTAAATCCTGAGATTGAGGAGATTTAATTCCTGATGTGGAAGTCATTGGACTACCATATAGATATTATTGTAAATCAATAAATTTTTGTGGAACCACATTTGCTTAGCCCCTACCTCTCCCCCCTCTAAAGGTGAAAGCACTCCGTTGGGGTGTCATTCTAACCCTTTGATGAGGGATGATCCACCCCTCCTTGTCTTTCTCCCTGCAAAAATTCAGGATTGAGAAAGTCAGGTAAAGAATTAGTATTGCCTGCAATATATTCTACTCTATATCAAATTCAAAACAAGATAATTGAGTTTGCCAATTGGCAAAAATTTGTTTAGAGACAAGATTTTTTACGTCTCTTTGCAGTATATACTTAATTGAGCTGCAATCAATTCTTATTAATAATAATTTTTGATTTAATAAATCATCTTGAAATTTGGTAATGCATTTGACTACCTAACGTTGTGCACGTAGGATTACACACACGCGCGCACGTAGGATTACATACACACACACGCGCACGTAGGATTACATAAAGTAAAATAATGGAAATTTAATACTTAAATAATGTAAAGCTAATAGTTAATTAAAATAATAAATTAATTAAATTTCACGCCCATTTTTATTATAGGCTTAAATTTTAAAAGGTTGGATTATGACAAATTCAAGAATAAATTAATCGTTATCGATGTGAGTACTTATATTTTTATACTATGATGATACTGTGCATCTTCAAGATCAAATGCATTTACTGCTACTGTTATTAGTTATATTGAAGTCACTGCAACTCACCATTTATGATTTTATTAAATTTTTATTTATATTGTAGGAATGATATGTACATAGCAATTTTTTTAAAATTATCACAGATATTGAATGTTATAAAGTATATGAACTATTATGCAAATTAAAATGAAATATTCATTATTAAATAATATTTTTCATAGTATGTTTACATAAGTATGATTGAGTATGATAGAGTCACAATTTTATGATGCTAGATGCACATAAATGGAAAACGATATTGATATTAAAGTATCTTAATTGATATAATTTTTAGACGATACTCCTATGACGATTATATATATATATATAAATGATATAGATATGTCATTGATATAGTACAACACTTTGATAGTGTAAAATATGAAAAGTGATAATATTCATAAACTATCTAATATTTCATATTGATTTATTAAAAACTTAACTGGTGTGCATATTATTTCCATTTTCCTTGTATTACTACAGTTTATAAGTGACGTGGGGTTGAGAACTGGACCGGCCGATCCAACAAGTGAGTGTTGGTCCAGCAGAGAGGCTAGACCGGCCAACCTTATAATGGGGCGGGATCTGCCGCTCTTTTCCCCTCCCCCCTATTTTACTTATTATAAATATATGTGTTACTGTTTAGAGCTGCAGTTTTGATTAAGATTTCTATTTGGACAGCCTTTGACATTCCCATTTTTCCTTCTAGGTTGTATCAGACAGCGAGAAGGTGCTCCTATTGTGGTGTGCATCTTCCTCTATCCTCCTTGCAGTCATCTTCCCTACAACAACACCCCCCCTTATTTTCCCTGCCCTCGCCCTTCAGCCTTACAATACACCCACGACACCCTCTCCTCCTTCCAACAGCCGTAGGTCCCCTCCTTGCTCATGTTTCCAGTTGCAGATTACCATGACTTGCTTCCAGCTAGCTCCCAGCCACCAACCTCCTTGTCTACTACTCTCAATAGTAGTTCTTCCCTTTTTCCAGCCACAGTTGACCATGACGAATCTCATTTAGTAAATTGTAGTGGTCATATGTTTGTTTAAAATCTCGTGAGTTTGTAATATCGTAGAGTCCTCACTTGCACATGGAGATTCTCAACGTTGCTTTAGGAATACAGACATATCATCCTTGAATTTTCACAATCAATAGGGAGCCACGATTGTTCTAATCTTGAAATGCCTTTGAGCATATACATATGACTTAGGGTTTTGAAAATAAGTGTTTTTGTTGCTGTCGACAGAGGCTTAAAATCACATATGTTCCTGATTGACAACTTACATCAGTTAAACCTTTTTCATCACTTCGATTTTACAGCATAGAATCAAAAGAAAGATTATCTTGCATTTGAAACTCCTAAATAGAAGATAAAAAAAATCGACTCATTCAAATTTTCATTTCCTTGAATAGGTAATATCACAGAGTCCTCACTTGCACATGGAGATTCTCCTCGTTGGTTTAGGAATATAGACATATCATCCTTGAATTTTCACAATCAATAGGGAGACAAGATTCTCTTGCATTTGAAACTCCTAAATAGAAGAACAAAAAAATCAAGTCATTTAAATTTTCATTTCCTTCAATGGGTAATAACACAGAGTCCTCACTTGCACATGGAGATTCTCCTCATTGCTTTAGGAATATAGACATATCATCCTTGAATTTTCACAATCAATAGGAAGACACGATTATTCTAATTTTGAAATGCCTATAAGCATATACATATGACTTAGGGTTTTGAAAATAAGTGTTTTTGTTGCTATCGGCAGAGGCTTAAAATCATAGATGTTCATGATTGGCAACTTACATTAGTTAAGCCTTTTTCATCACTTCAATTTTACGACATAGAATCAAAAGAAAGATTCTCTTGCATTTAAAACTCCTAAATAGAAGAACAAAAAAATCGACTCATTCAAATTTTCATTTCCTTCAATAGGTAATATCACAAAGTCCTCGCTCGCACATGGAGATTTTCCTCGTTGCTTTAGGAATATAGACATATCATCCTTGAATTTTCACAATCAATAGGAAGACATGATTATTCTAATTTTGAAATGCCTATAAGGATATACATATGACTTCAGTTTTTGAAAATAAGTGTTTTTGTTGCTATCGACAGAGGCTTAAAATCATAGATGTTCCTGATTGGCAACTTACATTAGTTAAGCCTTTTTCATCACTTCGATTTTACGACATAGAATCAAAAGAAGAATCAAAAGATAGAATCAAAAGAAAGATTCTCTTGCATTTGAAACTCCTAAATAGAAGAACAAAAAAAAAATCAACTCATTCAAATTTTCATTTCTTTGAATAGAATTAGGATGTGTGACACTAGTGCCTTTAACTTTGATTTTATGACATAGAATCCATAGAAAGATTATCTTGCCATTGAAACACCTAAATAGAAGAACAAAAAAAATCAACTCATTCAAATTTTCATTTCTTTGAGCAGAATTAAGATTTGTGACACTGGTGCCTTTAACTTGGCTTTTTCATCATCTCACTTCCTCGTGGAATGATGTTCTAACTCAAATTCATATATTACTTACACGATACATGCACTTGCATGAGCCAGTGCAGGACCGGGTCAATGTACTAGTTGTATTCCCTTTAAATCAATAATAGTGGAAACAAACATAACTCTAACGAATCAAAATCTTGAATGCAACTCAAAACATTAGATTTGATTTTAACTTAAGAGGATTCATAATTAGAGTTAACTTGACTCAGAATGACTTGTTTACAAACAAATATCAAATTATTTAGGTTGGATCGAATCATTAGTTTCTAAATAATATATCGACATATATTAAAGCATAATCTACAAATATATAATAAATCTTTGAGTGTTGACTAATATTGTCAACACTTATTTTTATTAGAAAATATTTTAATTTCAAACACTAACAAGCGTGCGTTTTTTTTTCACATTCCTTCTAATAAGCAGCTTCAACTCTTCAATGAGCTTCATGTAAAAGAAAAAGAATTTCGAGAAAAGCTTACTTGTACAAATTTTGCAAATCCTAACCCAAGAGGGGAACCGTTGTATAGTGCCATAGCAGAGCCGTTTAATAAAGTGGCGTAAACCAACCAGGGACCCATCATCCAACCAAGGTTAGTAGGCCACGCAACAACATCTCCTTTACGAATGTCCATATGTGACCAAGCATCTGCAGCAGCTTTCAAAGGCGTTGCATGTGTCCAGGGAATCGCCTTGGGCTCCCCTGAATAGAAATAATTAATAAAAGTGATGAGGAGCCGGACATTAAAGAAAGGTGCTTCATAAAATATCAAATGAATAACTTAAGTACTGTTAAATCGGAATTGTAGAGCAGGAGGCTGAAACTAGATGACTTGCAAATGTAGAAATCACTTGGGGAAGGAAAATCAAAACGTGGCCTAGAAATAAATAATCGATTTATGATGATCACTTCGTCTTAACAACAAATTGCACTTAGAATTATTAGAACTGCTGTTGATAGACAGGCAACTATATGTGGTTTTCCTACGGCATTACATTCAGAGAAATAATTGGCAAAATAATAAAAATCATTTTTGGTTGTATTCACTAAAAGAAAAATAACATCTAAATGTGCTGTCATAAATCAACTTCTTCAGCTTTTTATTTGAGAAAAGATTAACAGCTCTCCATCTTTTCCCAAAAGGCAATTGTTTCATTTGATCTATGATTGCCCATTCCAACTCATAATTAATAAATATCTTCTATGGAAATTTCACGCTTGATTGTTTAATTCAAACAGATTTCCCAATGTATTTTATGAATTGATCGTGTATGGCCATTTGCAATCCATTCTAATTCTGAATTAGTGCTATAGAAATCAATGCAATAAAAAGTGGATCATTAAACAATTAATTGGGTGTTAAGAACCCATGAATTTCTATATATTAAGCATTTACTCCTCAAACCCACCCTAGCATACTGTAACTGTGCTTCCCAACATTTCTGGTAATTGATCCTTACTCAACTCTTACTCTCTCAATATAAATAAATCTCAAATGTCTCTCTAGTCCCTCCTCCAAGCTATCAATCTCTCCCTAAAAAGTACTTCTTGCTCATAACGCCCTGCTTGTCAACACATTGATGTTTTCTAGAGTTGGCTTCCAAATGGTTGGCATTGTTTACTTACAAATGTCATGATGCAATACAAATTAGACCCAATCAAAATCAAAACTAATAATGATATTTGAATACAACAAAATGTCAAGTCACATCAAAGTGTCTCAATAATAGTCAAAATAGCTCGAATCAAATGACAAAATGAATCATGTCAACTCAATCAGAATGCCTACAATGCCAGAAAGGACCCACACATCTAATTTGATAAAAAAAATCAAAAAAGGGGACACCATATTCGAAATCACAAAAGTCTAGCCCAAAACATGCCTCGCAAATCAAACTCATCAAAATGTTGCTCGGTTAGCAAAACTCAATCATGGCATCCAGAGCATCGAAAATACCATGAAAAGACTCTTGCATCACCATATTGCCATTGACAAAAACAACAAAATAAATGATAGTTCATGCAAAGGCATGCAGGAATCACCGGTTTCACAAAACGTGCCATACTGACGCATTTAGGATATCAAAATTAACAAAAGCTTGATCCATATAGTAATACCCATTATAAGAAAGCAAAACACAGATATGAGTTGAGGATAAGACATCGCAAGTAATGGAGGAATTGAGAAAAATTGACACACATGTTTTAATTTCACACACACACATAGCACAAATGAATATATATATATATATATATTAGTCTCCCCACTCTGCTAGAGTTTCGCCTCACGACGAATCCTAGCGTCTGCTTTCGCTTCGCTCGTCTGCCGATTTGGATTTGGTGATCTGAGTCGTCTGTTAGGTCGCGTCTCCTTCGTCGTCGCCGCTCTGCTCGAGCTGTCGCCGCTTCTGCACTCTGCTCCGTGATCGTAGGGGCGTCGTCTGCTTCTGCGTTGTTTCGCAAGGGTGTCGTCTGTTCGCAGGGTGTCGTTCTTCTGCGTCGCTGCGACGTCTGCTGAATTTGCGGGGTTTCCGCTTCTGCTCCCTGGACTTTTTAGATTCTGACTTTGCTCTTCTTTGCTATGTTCATTGTTCTTAACGCCACACCTCCATCTAT
>NW_018164444.1:61702016-61739363 GCF_001263595.1 Phalaenopsis equestris | reverse complement strand
TCTTTCCCTCCTTTATTTAAGTGGGAGGATATCAAGAAACCTGGAAGGAAGAATAGGAAACCTACCATTTTTTTTACAGAAGCTGGAGGTATTCAACTTGCCTCCTCTTGTCGACTGAATTTAGTTGGAAAATTTTTGTATGGTCATCCAAAAATGGAGCTGTTTCGTAAATAATTAATTGTATGGTCATCCAAAAATGGAGCTGATTCGTAAGTAATTAACTTATGCACCTGCTGTTAGATGGAAGACACATTCTCATACAAATTAATAATGAAGAGTATTACAAGCGTTTATTTGCTAGAAGGATAATTTGGATTGATAACAAAGCAATGAAGATTCTCAAATGGTCTATAACGCGTTTATTTGCTAGAAGGATAATTTGGATTGATGACAGAGCAATGAAGATTCTCAAATGGCCTATAGATTTTTGACCCTCAGACGAAACCTCTGATCATTCCGGTTTGGATTCACCTCTCTGGTCTGAAATTTCATTATTCTGAATTTTCATTATTTTACTCAAAAAATTTTGTACGCTATTGTCTCAGTTTATGGTAAGTCACTCAAAAAGGACATTCCTACTTTTAATATTTCACGTCCATCAGAAGCCAGAATACTTGTTGAAAGAAACATCACTTTATCTGCTTCTGAGGAAATTTGGTTGGGTACACAGCATCATGGGTATTGGCAAAAGGTAGTGATTGAGCATTTTCCTTCGTATTGTTCAAATTGTCTTATGTTCGGTCACTCCAGTTCTCAATGCCACCATCTACATCCACACCTCAGACCAAAAAAGCACAGTGCTCTGCCAGAGACAGTGATTTCAATTCCTCCTGATCAGCTCCAAGTTATTGATACTATTGATCATAAAAAAAGATACCCCTGAAGATACCAATATTCTCGCAGGCAATATGATAATCATTCAGTCCCCAAACAATGTTATAGCTCTCCCGCCTTTGGAACCTACTATCGTGGGGGATAGGGAGATTCTTCAAACCCCACCTGACTTAGAACCTATCCACAATATTACAGGTGACAATACTTCTACTGTTTCACTACCGCCTCATCAGGTCGAGCAAGCTGTAACTATCACTCAGGATCATGGGGATCATGTGCAACAGCCTACACCTGTCCAACCAACTTTGGAACAATCTATTGATCAAATGAGTCAATCATCGGATGAGGAATGACAGGTCTACACATCGAGGAGGAAGAAGAAGAATGGAGAGCTACTTGAGCTCAGGAATCTGATGGATGATACTTTGATTACTTCGGGCAATGACACTCACCTTACTAATTTGTTAGCAGACTCAATTCCAAGAACTAGAGGTAGAGGAAAGTGGGACGTCCTTAGCACTTTTGCGCCCTTTGGTGGTTTTTTGATTTTTTATCTTTATGTATTTTTGTTTTATTTGGGTTTTGTGTGTTTTGTTTTGTGTGAGGTGAGATTTTAAGCTCTCTCATACAACCTTTTTGTATCTATTCTGTTTTTAATAAATTAGTCCCTGAGCTTTTTTCTATATATATATATATATTAAAAAAGGGAACACCACACTATCAAACTATATATTCTCTTAATATAATTATCATTGATTAACTATGGGATAATATATATTAAAATTAAGATTATTACCATCATCAAAAGTATAATTAACATAAAATAGGTTTAAAACAAGTATATAAGTACGTGAAAATTGTGAGAATTGTAGCTTGCATTATTACTTAATTGACACAACTACTTTAAATAAATTTATTTAAGATATATTTTTTTTTGAATCATCAATGAAAAATATCATAATAGTCTTTTGGCAATTTGTAAGATGACATTTTAATCCAAGATTATAAAAAGTTCTAAATGAGCCCTTACACTCCTAAAAAAGGAGCCAAAATGGTCCCATAGAAAGTAACAAAAATTGCATTTAAAGTTCAAAGTTAGTGTTAAAAATTAGGATAATTTAAGAATTTACATTATAAACTTTTACCAAATCTAATTTTCTACTATCATTCTTTGGGATGTAAACTATTGGTAAAATTTTCGGTATTACTTCATTTGTAAATGCTCTATGATGAAATTATTACCCATTAATTTTATAAATTATAATAATACAAAATATTCCAAAATTATAAGAAAATTCAGTTATTAAATTTTGTAAAAAACTTCAATAAGTAAATTCAAAAAATATTTTCATTTTAACACAATATTTTAACTTTAACTTCAATTTCTATTGCTTTTATTGATGGGACCATTTTAGCTCATATTTTAATAAATCCAGGGGCTAAATTTTTTATGATGTTTTGGAGTAAAATTGTCTCTCGCAAATAGTCGAGAAATCATTTTCATTATTTTCTCAAAATTAAAATCAAGTTAAATTAAAATATTTTTTGCATTTAAATTGTTCTATTTAAAAATATATACAAACATAAGAAAATCAAACATGAATAAAAATAAAATCACTGTCAAAACCGATGAAACTATTGTAACTAAAGTCTTATCAGCTACAGTCCTAGAAGGGAAAGGAGAGATGCAAACGACTGTCCTAAACAAGCACACACATGAACTACCATCAAACACTACAAAAGCAACGTATATAGACCTAGGTAAGCGGTCCCACCCTATTAAGCAGCACTCCAATGGAGCCAAGAGGATCGACCAACCCTCATTATATCTAGATCGAACCGGTCCAGAGCGCTAGGCGCGATCCCATGCCCAACAGACATTCGCGTCAATAAGGAGAGGAAAACTAAACAATTGGAAAGTACTCAAAAGGGAAACTAGGGTGGCAACAATTGTTTTGTAAAAAAACGAGCAAGAGGGCGGTCGATGACTGTAGAGAGACACGAGCATCAAGGATGATCTCCCACCTATTCTCAATCAAGTGACAGCCACACTGCCTAAAAGAGAATGGAATACAACACTCCAAAATGAGAAAAAAAATTAGAGATGAAAGACTCCAATAACATAAAGCAAGCCAAAAAAGTCTCATTATAGGTTTTAAGCAAAGTATTTATACTAAAGAAACAAAATTAACTCTTAAGTATATTTCTCTAGCATGGCAAATATAGTCCTTGGGTCGGCGGTTTCCATTAGCGGTGAAAGGACCTAAATCGGTCTCACTTTGGACGGTTAAGCCATCCCAACTTCCTCCCAAGTTGGTCTAACTTGGCATTATGCTAGCTATTTTCTTCTTCATCTGCTCATATAACATTTGAATCTCTTTGACCCTAGCTTCAATGTCAGCACTAAGCTCAATAATTAGACGTATAGACACACTTCCATGAGAGTGATAGGATTTCACCCGTAGATAATCTCAAAGGGCTGTAAGTTGTGGATTGACCGGTGGGCCTATTATAAGCAAATTAAATCTGAGGTATAATCGAGTCTCACTATCTGTTATTCTTGCCCACAAAAAACTTGAGAAGTTTTCCCAAGCTACAATTCACCATCTATATATGTTCCTCAATTTGAAGGCGAGCAGTTGAGCTAAACTAAAGATTCTTAATCATTTTCCACATAATGTCTTCCAAAAATCACTTAAAACTTCACATCTCTATCTAATGTGATAGTCTTTGGCACTCAATGAAGTCAGACTCTCTCTGAAGTAAAGATCAACTATGTGTTAAGCGTCCTTCAATCTAAAACAAGGTACAAAATATATTATCTTGGATAAACACTCTGCCACTATCATAGCATAATTCTTGTTTAATTGCATCTAAGATAGACTCACAATGAATTCCATGCCCACATCCACCCATAATATCTCTAGAATGAGAAGAGTATATGGAGACCCAAATTTTGCCTTCAGGTTTTAATTAAATGACACATCTAGCACTATCTAACATGTCTCTTCAAATTTTGTGTCAATTTGCGTCGAAAAAAATTACTTTTTTGCTAAAGAGCCTTACCGCTACTAAAAATCCTATCATTCATCCATTGTGGCCGTCTTATAAAATACTCTCCCTCAGTAAACTTTTGAGATGCACAACCTGTTCTAGAAGAACACATAGCCATCAGATTTGTATGGTTTTCTCTTGATAATAGGTTCAAATCCCTTGGAACTCTTCATTAGTGGCATAGAAAAGTCCTTCACTTCAAACCCCACTACCATAAACTGCATAATAGTGATCAACAAGTAGTGGAGGGTCAATCTAATAGCTACTTTCTTTTTTCTCCTAGCTTTATGTTTGAGACCAAAATGAAAGGACAACAGAAGCTCAACCCAGAAGGCGTGCTTAACCTCTAGCTTATTTTGGCTATTAAACGATCTCAAAAGGCTGAACAAATTGACCAGCAGGTAATGACTCTAATAGCTATCGGCTTTCACTATAGCTCACAACTCTTTATCATAGGAGGAATACTTTTACATGAAATCATTTAACATCTCATTAAAGAGGCAATGAAGCGCCCACTTTGGTTTAGCACAACTCCAATCCTCACATTGGAGACATCACACTCTAACTCAAACGCTTAATTAAACTATTTTGCACTTTGTCTGACCATGCAAATCCATCTGTCTTAAGGAGCTCTGTTAATAGTGTTGCTATAGAGCTGAAATATCTGATGAACCTCTAATAAAATAAAGTTAGCCCATTAAACTAGTGCTTATAAGTGAAAGACTATTGGTTGGGCCAATTCACAATAGCCTTTATCTTAGCTAAGTCAATCCCAATGCCAAATGCTGAAATAAAATATTCTAGAAAGCATGTCTATGATGTCATACGGTGACTTGTTTGGGCAGTCCTATATCTACTGTCAGAGAACTTCAAAAATCCATCATTGGTGTTGCACATGCTTATCCTCTAAACAAATGTACGTTAAAATATCATCAACATAAATAACTAAAAATTTTATGATGAATGCTCAAAAAATATGATTCATCAGCCATATAAAACTACTCGGCGAATTTGGCAGGCCTAAAGATTTGACTGTCCACTAATATAATTCATTCATCATCTTAAAAATTGACTTCCACTCACCCTCAAATCTTATCTGAATTAGTGGTATACACTACACAAGTCATTCTTGGATCAAATGCTAGCATATGCATTAGATCTAGGAAATCGTTCAATCTTAGAATGGGAAATATACACTAGATAGTGATCTTTTTCACTGCCTTGCTCTCAATGTACATACAATGTGATCCATCCTTCTTGGGCACAATCAAGGTTAATATAGCACATGGATTAATATTCTCACGAACCAATCATCTAGCCATTAGATCCTCAACCTGCTTTTACAACTACTTATATTCTGTGGGTCACATCCTATAAACCGATCAGTTAAGGAGTACCAATACTGGGATGAGTTTTATAACATATTAAATCTCTCGTAGCGAGGCTAAAATAGGTGGTAGATTGTCCATCAAGTCATCCTAAAACTCATTCACCAGGAGTTGTATTACCTCAACTATCAATTCTCATATGCCTCACTTCTCTCCAACATCATCAACGTTAATCTAGCTGGCGCATCTCTCATGAATTATAGAAATGCAATACGAGATACTATATCTCTTGTCTCTGTTTGAGCACTTATCACTGTAGATAGGGCGGTCAAAAATGCTCGTTGTTCGCGAACAGTTCGTGTTCGGTTCGTCAATGAGTTCGTGTTCGATTCATTCGATAAGTAAACGAAACGAACGTGAAACTTCCTCGCTCAAGATTCCTTAGGACCTCACAAGCTTGTGACTTAAAACCACCGTATGTTGTCATTCCCTCTTCCTCGCCATTTTACTATCACAATATCCCCTCAACCTTCCCTCTTCCTATCGTTCTTCATAAGCCAAATGCACACGATCCCTCTTCATGCAAACTTCATCTTCTTCAATCCCTTTCCTCTCAAATCTCTAACACTAACCAGCATTCTCTCATTTCATTCATCTGATTCCATCTTATCTTGCAATGTCTTCATGGAAAAGCTCTCCCTCTTTAATCTTTACAAGCGCGCGCATACACACATATATATACTATGATGATTTAGGACACTTACAAATATTGTAAAGCATGATAGGAAGGTCTGTTCGCGAACAACTCATGTTCGGCTCGTTCGTTAAGAAGCGAACACGAACAGTGACTTCATGAACATTTAAATATCTTATATGTGGAAAAAAAGTAGGGATTCAGTGACAACAAAAATTGAATAGACCTAGAGAGAATTTATGGAGATAAATGAATTCAAAATGAAAACAAAAGAATATAAAATTACAAAATGAGACTAGGGATAAACAATTCAAAGAAAACCTCCTGCAAATATTCAATTCAGATGAACTTACAAGGAAAAAGAAACATCCAACGAGCAAGAGCACAAATAGAACCTCGTCACTATAGTCAAAACTCCTAAGGATAATAAAATGAATTCCAATATAAAAATGAACTAACGTGGCCCCTATTATAGCAGAAAAAATGATACATTATGGGGCTCACTACATAAAAATACATTCATATACAAATAAGTACACTTCGAAAACAAGTGAAATATTTTAATTGCTAAAATTTGGCACCAAATCCAAAATACATGAAAGTGAACAGAAGTAAACAATTGAAATTAAAAATTAAAATAGCATCCTAATAATATGATTTCACGTGAATTTGACACGTGCATTGCTTTAAATAGTGTGTAGTCATGCTGACAAATTCAAATTTACTTTTTAAACCCAAATCTCAAACTTAGCACGCGTGTCTGAAGCGAGTTATAAATCCAATTATCCACATCACAAATACCGGAGTTGGCGAGACTTATGTTAAAAAATGATTTTTAAACTTCTTTTTCAATCTAACACAACAAACTTGCCTAAATTGGGGCATCAATCAGCCCCATAAATCTTTTCCACTTCCTAAGCTAATTTATTATGTAAGGCAAGCTTTGATCGTTTAAAGTAAGTGCTTTTTGTTATCCAAGCCTTTGGTTAAGGCTTGTTTGAAGGCTGAAGTGGACCTAACTAGGATTAAAATCTGTACGTCTTGAATGAAACTAAAAGGTGTGTTTTGGTAGCAGGGCGGAAACTATTACATTGGGATAATTCCCAAGTTGAGATGGAGGTGTTTCAACACATAAGCACCTTGGTGGAGCCATGGATGATGGAGAACAAGGGTCTTATTGTGGAAGGGAATAATAACTACGTCATGGATATTCTCTGTCACTCTATGGAGAGGACCACTTGGCTTCAAAACAGTAAACTGAGGCCCGATGTTGCTTTTCTCACCAACTTCTGTCTCTTTTCTTACACTGATGGAAGCTGCCCACTTTTATGCACAGTTTACTTCACGAGGTAGTTTTGTTTTTAAATGTATACTTGAAAGTCATCCCTTGTCATTTTTTGTTGAAGGGGATAGTAGTTTTTGTGGGTTTACTACTTAGTAGCCTCACCAACTTCTGTCTCTTTTCTTACACTGATGGAAGCTGCCCACTTTTATGCACAGTTTACTTCACGAGGTAGTTTTGTTTTTAAATATAATACTTGATAGTCATCCCTTGTCATTTTTTGTTGAAAGGGATAGTAGTTTTTGTAGGTTTACTACTTAGTAAACTTCTTTTATGCTATTTTGTCATGATTTTTTAGCCCTCTTTTGAAACCATTGTTTTTTATATTACTGCAAAATACATACTGTTCACGAATTAAGAATCAAACACTCATTTGCAAATCCCATTAAAATTATTTTATCTTCCATTTATCAATGGGCCTTAAGGCCTCTGAAAAATCATTTTTAACTAGAAACTCTTAATGTTAACGTACAATCCAAATTATTATAATGAGATTAATCATCTGGACAATCCAAAATTTTAAAATGAAATCATTCATATTACGTTCAAGGCAATAAAAGGGAATATTATCATTAAAATACCTTAAATTTCAAAACAAATCATTTTAAACTTGAACCCTGATAAAATATAAAAATACTTAGATGCAAAATTTAGGAATATTCAAATGAAATTTACCGCCATATCTTAAAGCAATAATTCATCTACCTTCCATAATAGTCTATTAAGGATAATGAAATTAAGATTAATCTCAGTTCATTAAAAGTTACTGTCAAATCAAACAAATTTCTATAGTCATTATCAAAGCTCTCATGCCATAAAGGGTGTGACATGTGTCAGATGTAATTTTGTCACCAAATGACATAACAAAAATGGATGATTATGACCAAGGCCCTCTAATTAAATAAACCATATTAACATGACATCATTGAATTATAAATTACCCAAACCGGTAAGTTTCCTAATAATCTAAATTTTTTTAGTGATGAAACTTAATATGACAATTTTTGTTAGCTAAGGTTGTCTTCTTAGACAAAAACTAACCCCAAGTCTATAAGGCTTCTTTGAAGATATAATCCATGGCTACTAACCAAAATCCATTGATCAGGTTAGATCAACTATCTTCATCGATTAAGTTGATTAGAGTACATGACAACTCAGAACATCATAATCATGAGATCTTGATCAGGTTTCTCATTTAAAATTAAAGTTGCTACTATATACTAAGCATTCAACGCTTAATGATTAGTCATAATTGAAAGCTTTATCTCACCAGCAACAAAAGTAATTAACCATAAGAACTTGAGCTTACAAGAAATTTCAAAATAAATAATAAAATCTTCATAAATCAAGGGTATAATCTCTGGGCAATTTCTCATCCAAAACGTAATATATCTTCTAAAAATTTGACCCAAGACTCCAAATTCTCTCACAAGATCCAAAAGTGACTTTGAAGCCCACGGGCATCTACATAAAAGAGATATGAAGTTAACACACATGTAAACCTAATCATTCAAGCTAAGAACCTATGTTAATTAATATACCTATCATGTGAAATATAACTAAAGTTTCCCACATTATTTCAGTTGTATGGATTCTGCAAAATGCTTTTGTACCCAAGCTGGTTCTTAATCCTTGGCTTCCCATGAATTAATTTGGCTTGAGTTAAAGAAGTTCATGAAAAATATATGATTTCCGAAGCTCTTCACCCTGTATTCTTCTCAAATTAGTTTAATAGGGTTTTGGCATATAAATTTGACGAAGATAGAACTACTTATATAAATATATATATATAAAGATTTCATAGCTAGAATAATGTTTTGTACAATATCAATATAGGGTGGCTAAATAATATCGATAAGTGACTCCATTTCACTAACATGGATGTTTTACTGTTTATTAATAATGTTTATTTACTTTATTCAATTTCTTTTAACAATGGGTTATGAACAAATTTTTTCGAAAGAAAATCAAATTTTGGATGAAAGTTCAGCAAAGGGTGTCCCAAAAAGCCAATTGCGGACAGGATGAATAATCTTTGGATATATGATTCGCTTGCTTAAATATACAGACAGATATGCTAAACGGGGTAAGTAATGAATTAATTTTGCAACACGTTCAACATTCATCAATGTCAATGAATTAATTTTGCAACACGTTCAACATTCATCAGTGTCAATTAATACTTTTTCATCCATATTGAAGTAATTATACATCAAAAATAAAAAAACATTGCGATCAGAATAATACTCAATTTTTTCAATTTATTTCTACTGAAATGATTGTTATGTCATATAATTTTTATTTTCAAAGAGAATAATAGGTTAATAGAGACTATCTTTTGCCCCCATGCACTTTCCGATAATTCAGGTTCTTGCAATTTTTTCCTTTTTTGACTTTTAAGCATAGAAGCTTCTCATGATAAAGTTCTAATATGAATTGAAGGCAGAAGCAGGAAAATAAGTTTAACAAGACATATGGAGGAAAAACAAGGCTTCTAATATGCTCCAGAACAAAAATGGGAGAGCAATCAACACAAAACGACAATAGATAGGTGGAAAAACTCAAATGAGGGCTGCTCTTACAGGAATTGAAGGAAAACAAGCAAGATACAATGATGATCTACTATTCGAAGAGTATATTGTCTCTCCCACAGATCTAGACGTCGCTAGAAATACCAGAAGAAAAAAAGAACACAGCAACCAACAAAACCTGCATAAGAAAAAAAAACAAACCCTAGCCCTTAGACACTAATACATACTCCCCAAGAGTCCCTTTCAAATTTCCCCTAAAAGCCCCCACTTAATTCCCTTTCCTTCTATATGTGATTAGCAGCCTAAAGGGCCCCACCCGAGTGCTGAGATCGCAGGACTAGATCTGGGCTGGGTCGGCTGATCAAGCTTCTTCTGGTTGGTCCATACCCGGACCGGTTCACGCAACAAGTGATTCCTCCCGTGTGTATCTGGGGTGATGAGAGTGACAGGATTCCTCCCGTGGGTATCAATACTTCCCTCTCAAAGAAGTGTCTTGTTCTCGAGGTGGAAGACTGGAAATTGTTTTCGAAAGGCTCCCACTTGGCTTCATAAGCTGGCAAATATTTCCACTTAATCAAAACCTCCTTTGTTCCTGCCGCACTCCTGTGACTTTTAAAGGTTTCAGAATTACCTCCATGTCCTCTGTAAGTGTCGAAGGCAATGACGACGATAGTGTATGGTCTCCAATGGCATACCTCAACTGCGAAACAAGAAAGACGGGATGTATTGTTGATTTTGGTAGTAACCTCAAACGATAAGCCACCGCCATAATGCGTGTCATGATCTCATAGGGCCCAAAATATCATGGAGAGAGTTTCTCACTCCTCCGTCTTGCTAATTTCTTCTACCGGTAGGGCCTCAGCTCAAGTAAACCATGTCCCCGAGCTCGAACTGTACCCCTCTTCTATGTCCATTTGTCTTCCTCTTCATGATTTGTTGAACTCTTAGTAGATGTCCCTTGAGCTCAGCCAATATTCCGTCCCTCTCCTCCAAGTATTGATCGATGTTGGATACCGATGTTGCGTTATGCCCATAATGTATTGAGTGAGGTAGATCCTGCCCATACAATATCTTGAAATGGGTGGTCTGCGTCGATGTATGGTCTGAAGTATTATATTAATATTCAGCCAACGCAATCCACCAGGCTCATAGCTTTAGCGTATTGGAAACAAAACAACACAGGTATGTCTCCACACACCTGTTGATCACCTCCGTTTGTCCATCGATTTGGGATGATATGGGGTGTTTCTCTTAAGCGTTGTTTCTTGCAACATGAATAGCTCTTTCTAGAAATGGCTTAGGAACACCTTGTATTTATCTGATACAATTGATTCTGACACCCCATACAAACTAACCACTTCTCGAATAAACATCACTACGACTGAGACCGCAGTGTAGGGATGTCGTAAACCATACAAACTAACCACTTCTCGAATAAACATCACTGCGACTGAGACCGCAGTGTAGGGATGTCGTAAAGGAGTGAAATGTGCATACTTACTCAAATGATCCACAACCAGCATGACCACCGTGAACCATCCTGACCGTGGTAACCCATTGATAAAATCTATCGTCACTTCTTCTCAAACATTTTCTGGTAATGCTAATGGTCGTAGTGACTCTCCAGGTGTCATGGTCAAGCACTTGTGACCTTGGCACCCATCGCATTTTACTACCATGACTTTTACGTCTCTGCGCATCCCCACCCAATAATGTTCTGATACTAGACAAGTGTATGTTTTTTGTATGCCTGAGTGCCCCCCGATCACACTATCATGAAACTCTTGTAATAGTTTGGGAAAACTCCAATGTTCTTAGTAACATGAACCGTTCCTAGTAGAGAAGTTGTCCCCTCACGACATATTCCGGAAGACTGTTTGTATTTTGTAGCAACTCTGTTGGTATCATCCTCAGTTCCTCATCTAACTCACTCCCCGCCTCAGTGCTTCCCAATCGAAGACTAAGGGTACCAATAAGGCCATCGACTGGGGCTCCTCCACCATCCTCGACAGGGCATCTGTTGCTTTATTCTCCAACCCTGGTCAGTACTAGATCTCAAAATTATATCCCAACAACTTGGATAGTCACCTCCTCTGCTCCTCGCCACCATCCTCTGCTAACGGGTACTTCAAGCTCTTCTGATATGTTCTAACAATAAAGTGGCTTCCCAAAAGGTAGGGCCGCTACTTTTGAATAACCAAGACAATAGCCATTTATTAACACTCGTATAACGCCGTAGCATTGAGCCCCTGGCTGAAGTAAGCAATCGGCTGCTGGTCTTGCATTAGTACTGCTTCCAATACGTACCCTGGTGTATCTTTCTTTACCACAAATGGTCTACTAAAATTTGAAAGTGTTAATACCGGTACACTAGTCATGAATCTCTTCAGATGTTCGAAGGCCTGTGTTGCGGCTTCCCCCACTTGAAATTTTCTTTCTTCAGCTGTTCCGTTAGTGGCCATATTATCGTGTCACACCCCTTCACAAATTTTCGGTAATATATGGTGAGAACTAGGAATCCCTCAACTCCTTCAAGCTCCTGTGTAAATGTGAGTCCATCATAGCCTCAATCTTGGATGGACTTACTGCTACTCCTAACCTGGTCACCACATGCCTGAGGTACTCCACTTGTAGTTGTGCAAATGAGCATTTCTTCAAATTGGCATATAATCGGTGCTCTCTTAACTTCTCCATCATTTTCCTCAAGTGTTCCACATGCTCGGTCTCTTACAACTGTATATTAGAATGTCATCGCAGAAAACCAGGATGAATTTCCTGAGGTAAGGCTGAAAAAACCTATTCATGTGGGACTGGAAGATGGTCAAAACGTTGGTGAGGCCCAGGATGAATTTCCTGAGGTAAGGCTGAAAAACCCTATTCATGTGGGACTGGAAGATGGTCAAAACGGCATCACCAAGAACTTCCATGTGTCTTGAACGTTATCTTGTGCACATCCGCTTGATTCATCCTGATCTAGTGGTATCATAACTTAAGATCTATTTTCAAGAAAATGGCTACCCCATAAATCTCATCGAGTAACTCATCAATCACAGGATCAGAAAACTTATCCAATACTGTCTCTTTGTTCAAGGCCCGATAGTCCACACAAATCCTCCAGCTACCATCTTTTTTCTTCGCCAACAGGGCTAGACTGAAGAAAGGGCTCAAACTGGGTTTGATAACCCAACCTCAAGCATCTCTCGGATCAAGTTCTTTATTTGATCCTTCTAAATCTAAGGATACCGGTAAGGTCTCACACTAATAGGAGGGACACCCTTCTTAAATGTAATGACATGCTCGTGCTCCCTTGGTGGTGGTAACCTGCTAGGCTGTTGAAAGATGTTCGTAAACTGTTGTAAGAGTTACTGGATCCCTTCGGGAAACTTTGCCAACTCGAGATCTCGGAATCCCTCAATGCTCTGCAGCTCCATCAAGTAGCCCATCCACGCTCCCCGTATCAACTTGATCGTGGTTTTGCATAAACTAGGATCCCCTCTCAGCATGACCTTCCTCCCCCTCCACTTGGAACTCCAATGTTAGGAATTTCCAGTTCACCTACATCTCCCCAAGCGCCTATAGCCACTTCATCCCCAGAATTACATCTGTTGCCCAAGTCCAAAGAAAGGAAGTCCTCCACTACTAGTGTCAGAACCAACCCCTTGTCAATTCCCCAACTTTTCTCCACCTTCCCTGTCCCCATCATGACGCTGAAGCCCCTTGTATTCACCAGCTCCAACCTTAGTTGATCTACGACCCGATTTGTGTGACTCTGCTATCCACCAACACCACATCAGTTGTTACCCATTCCTCTTCACAAATCTGCCCCCTCATTTGGAGTGAATCCCACCACCGAATTAGAGACACCTCCGCTACAACCAAATGCAGATGCTCCTCCACCACGTCTTCGTCCGATTACTCACCCTCAGTCTCCTCCTAAACTAAAAGGATCTGAAGGGCATGTTCCTTCCAACAGTGGCCTAGAGCATATCACTTGCAATAATAACAGAATCATTTTGTTCTTTTATCCTACACATGCATAGGTGAGACGCTTGAAATTGCCCTTGGAACGGGTTCCAGTATTTTTATCTATTGGTGTCTCTTTCTGAAATGACACCGTCTGGGTCCTCGGTGTCATGGTTGTCCAGGCACTCTTGTAGAATACTCCTGTGTTGCCACCTTTGATGGTCTTTTTCACCAATTTCTTGTCCTCCATCATCTATGTGAGCTCCATCATTTCCCTCAATCCACGCGGTCTCAATGGTCGGATAGTTACTCATATGTCGGGTTTTAGGCCTTTCAACAAGTTCCCTTCCAGTCCTGATGCAAAAATACCCCTCAACCTCCCTGACAAGAGCTTGAGCTAATCCCTGTACTCTGTAACCATCCCCTCCTGAGTTAGAGCATAAAATTACTCATGTAGGTCCCCTTCCAAATGGTTCGGAAACACTCCAACAAGTAATCCATAAACACTTCCCACGAGTGCATCGGATATCTTCCCTCCATCCACTGAAACCACACTAAAGTCTTTCCCTCCAAACATAATCCCGCTACCATGAGTTTTTCTTCCTCTGTTAACCCATTGACTGTAAAGTATCGCTCTGCCTGATACACCCACGCATGTGTATCTTCCCCTTCGAAGATTAGTGTCTTTTGTTTTCTGACCCTTGTATCTCCACCCCAAATTCCTCTTCCTCCAGCATTTCTCCACATGTCTAGGATGAAACTCCCTCCTCCTGTCATAGTCGTATCGAACTCCCGATTCCCTCCTTCCTCCCTCATTCATACTCTTTCGTGCCCCTTGCACCATTTCTCCTCAAATTTTCAGCTCAGCCCCCTCCATCGTAAGTCTCCACTCCCCCCTCCTCTCGGAGTCCTAGGGGGACGCTCTTGGTGGTAGATGATGTCCTCGTTGTCCTCTCGTTCGATCTCCTTCCCTTTTGACCTAGTCAAAGATTCTCTGATCAACCATTGGATAGAGTTTGCAATCGAAATGGTCAATGGCCTTGGATTGCATCTCCACGAGCTTACTCATCATCTCTCGCATTTCTCCTATGTTATCAAATCCGTCCTCCATTCAGCTCTCTATGGAAGAACATTTGTCCTCCATGGTGGCAAACCTCTCTTCCATTCTCAATCTGATTTGCCCAACTTCTCCTTCTAGCATATCCACTGTCTTTACCGTTATTCTTCCAAGATATTGCTCTGATACCAAGTTGATACGCTCCGAAACCAAAATCAACAAGCAATCAACGACAAAACGGCAACAGATAGATGGAAAAACTCAAATGAGGCTGCTATTACACAAATCAAAGGAAAATAAGATACAATGATGATCTACTGTTTGAAAGGTAGATCGTCTCTCCCACAACCCTAGAAGTCACTAGGAACACCACAAGAAGAAAAGAACGCAGCAGCCAACAAAAAATGCATTAAAAAAAAAAACAAACCCTAACCCTTAGACACTAAGACATACTCGCAAGAGTCCCTTTAAAATTTCCCCCCCAAAAGCCCCCTCTTTAATTCTCTTTCTTTCTATACAAGATCAAAAATCTGGAGGGCCCCTTCAACCGGACCAGATTTAGGCCGGGTCTGCTCGTTTGGCTTCTTCTGGCCGGTCTAGACCTGGACCAGCTCACGCAGCACAGGATTCCTCCCATGCGTATCTAGGGTGACGGGAGTGCCAGATTCCTCCCGTCCCTATCAGCTTCCTTATAATAACTTAATCTAGAACAGATAACATATTAAATTAAACCGGTTGGTAATAAATAAAGGATAAGAAACAGCATAACTCTTTCGAAAAGACACATTGTAAAAGAAAATATTAGTTAGTGGGATGATGATCGCTACCTGTAGTTCCAGAAGAGAAAAGAATATTGCTAAATGCATCAATTGATTTTTTCACAGCAGAATACTCGTTGTCTCTGCAGTACAGAAGATTAATGAAAATTTTAGACGATATGCAGCAGAAGTAAGTTTATTGACAAGAATTGCTTAAATAAAGTTCTGATGAAATTGTTTTGATGTAGGATATACTTCTGTTCCGAATTTGGTTTAAATTTGCACTTACATACAACTTCTAGCATTATAGTCTTGATTTTAGTAATTTAGCTCTGAAAGACAGTAAAGAAATAAATGGGGCAAAGCATTAAGAAAAAAGAACAAATGCTGATGCAGAAATCTTTGCCAAAGCAATCCCCCAAAACATTCCCCTATTCCTGCAATAAATTCAAATACCCTAAACTCACGGTCATTGTTTAAAATTATGCAATCTTAGGTGCGTCTTGAGATCCTCCACACAATTATGAAGAAAAAATGCTGAGGCATACACCTCGAGCAGCTCGGGCAGCGTACACCTCACATAGTAGAGACGCACCTTAAGGCCCGCCACTCAATTTCGCTGATGCATGTGCCACTTACGCTTAGGTTTGTTTTCCTCCAGCATTAAATGGTTTGAATATGAATCAAAGTTGCACTCTTATGCATGAAAGTACCCCTCTCCCTAATCAATCTTTCCAGCATCGTCATCTACTGCTTTTGGTACCTGCACCGTAAACATCACCGTCGCTGCTTTTGATGCCATTATCGCCATCGTTACTTGTTACTTCCACTATAGCAATCGTCTGCTTCTTTTGTAATAGTTGAATATTGCTCCAGTTGTAACCACCGTCATTTGCTGCTCTTGCTGCCACCATCACCGTCAGCCGCTTCTATTAGATATCACCTTAGGATCTTCGTGAAAAAGAACATCCTACTGCAAGATCTAGAACCATTTAGAGAAGAAGAAAAAAGAGGCATCTCCTGAATGATGACACTTCAATGTAGTCCAGCCCAACATTGATTTCATTCAAAAATTGATTACTCCTAATAGATTTTTTTATCAGAGAGTCTCAAACGAGTACAAAAGCAGATTGTAGATTCAATTGCTCGAGATTCAGCTCATGACAATCTATGTTTATATGTTGGCTCCAACTCAGTTTGTGCTAAAAGATAGTTGATACTTATTGTACCAGAGTATGCTTTGAAATGTCAACGCCTTCAAAATTGGCTTACTAGGAAGTTACAGTAGCTCCATCACCTTCAATGTGGTCTACTTGACTCCATACTATGATAAGACAAAAGCTTTGACAGAATAGGTCGAAGCTCCCCTCAACACCGAGAAACTAGCACAGGCATTTGGGAGCAAGAATCCACGAATGCGGAAGGCACAGACCGGTCCCGAGAACGGAAGACCACAAATTAAGAAAGCGTGGGATACCTAGACCAATTCAATCCAAGCACTGTGAGAACCAGCAAACTCCTCCAAAATGGGTATCGCCCCTTTCAAGTAGAGGGGTCCAATCCTTAGTTATCCTAGGTCTATAAGTATATTGTTTTATATTTTAGTTTAATTTTCTATTATGTTTCTATCAAGACAACCGTCAACATAAATTTTTTTCCAGTCTAAGATTGTATCCAAAGGCGAGTGGCATTACAGTTGTACCTCGTTTAGAGGTGGTGATTCTCTTTCAAGGGTTTAGTGGTGCTCAGCTTGTATCTCACTCCAGATGTGATCTTTATCCTTCACTTTTCCCATCATCTGCACATTCCCTCTGTTATCGCAGTTGTCATAACTTCTACAGCCAACCCTGAAATAGAAACTTTATTGTCGCCAACAACCCCCATACCTCAATGCCACCTACCAACCTTCCAGCTCTTCTACCCATGCAGCTACCAGCCCCCCACTCTTCCACATGGTTGCCCTCGCCCCTATCTTATTTCTCCCTCGCTGTTGCCGCTCCCAAGCAGCAAATTACTGCCTGGTTATTCCAGCAGCCCATAATCATTGTCGCTCCCTTCCAAACCCCCTAAAGACCACTCCCACCACTCGAGATCCACCCTGGTCGTGAGTCCTACGTCGTTTCATTATTATTTCTCATTTTTGTGTGTGGTTATAACCGCCTATTGAATTTTTCAATAATAATATTTGCTTTCTTATTGTGGTTTGAGTTAACTCCAGTATCACTTGGTATTAAAGCTAGCTTAGCTCTAATCCTATTCAAGATTTACCTAAGCCCCCCACCTAACCCAAATTTTTTCTTTCTTGTGCAACATCACACCCATATAACCTATCTCACCTACCCAAACATAAATCTCAATCATACCACCAAAGAGAAAATAATCAAAGATCTGATCAAGAGGAAATGTCATAAAGAGATGTCCAGGAACTTCCATGAAAAAAGTGCAGTCGGAAATCCTACAACTGCAATATGACACAGTATATACTGAAGAAAGTGATGGCACAGAGGAGTGCCAACTACCAACTGATGAAGGAAAGATGCATATAATTCAAGCAAGCCCATGAGAGATACTCCGGCGCAATTAATAATAGTTATTCTAAAAGGAAGTGAGTTGGGGATAATGCGTGTTCATGCAGAGTATTAGAATATGGTGGTACAAACTATCTTTTTGCAAGCGTTGAGAGGAGCATTAGCCGGTCTAGCATTGGATGTCCAAATGAGTGATGAGTTTGATATGCCGATACCAGACACAGGACAACCCCATATAAGAGAATTTTAAAATTTTAGACATATAGCCTATCTCCTGAGTTGCCCCAACTAAGGAAGATCCAAATTGTCAAAAATGTGAAGCTTTTGAGGTACTTCTAGAAGACTATATGGAGTCATTTGGGGACTAAATTTAGTTCAACAATGCACCCACCAACAGATGGTCCAACTGAATGGATGAACTACATTGGAAATGTTTCAAGATCTTTGTGGGAAAAAAACATCCTAGAGTAGGATCCAGGTCCTTTCAGAAAGGATTAAAACACCACTCATGAGCGATTACACTTCATTATGGTCTAGCCCACCATCGATTTTGTTCCAGAATTAATTACTCCTAACTTGTTAATCAAATAAACTCAAATAAGTAAGAGAACTAAAAGAAACAGATTAAAGATTAAATTGCTCGAGATTTGACTTGTGATAATCTTATGTTTATATGTAGCTCTAACTCAAGTTGTCTCAAAAGAGGATGGATACTTGTTCTACCATAATGTGCTTTGGAATATCAATGCCAGCATGATCGACTTACCGGAAAGTTACAGTAGCTCCACCACCATCAATGTGGTCAACCTAACTCCTTACCATGAGAAGACAAAAAATTGAGATCGAAGCTCCCCCAATTCTTGGAGATTGATGTGAGTATCCGGGAGCAAGAATCCACGAATGCAGAAGACACATCCGACCGCGTGAGCGAGAGTCCATAAAAGCAGAAGGCGCGGGATACTTGGTCTGGTCTTGAGGGAAATTTTGGATGTTTTGATAAAACTATGACTTCAGGGGAGAATGAAATTAATGTCCTAATATCTGAGTCATTCGCTTTAAGAATTCGGATTGGGTCCTAAGTTGATTTTTGCCCTAAAACCGTCCTCTTTTGAAGGTTTCGCGTGTGTGGTATCGACTTCTAGCACTTAGAAGGATGAAACCGACATAAGGAAACCCAAAAGAAATTCCTATAGGACCTTTCCGAGCCTTAGGTTGGCCTTCTGCTCAATTCCTGCACAATTCGCACTCCCGCGCGCACAAAACTTCGCAATTCGGAGAGTCGACACGTCCGATTGTCACAATTCACGTCGCTTGCACTGTTACTTGTCAAATGCTCGAATAAACCTTTTTGAGACGATTGATCGCGGATCAAAATTTTGTGAAATTTGAATTTTGACGCGTTTTTTACCTGATCGTCGACGACGTCGTCCGAGCGACCCCGGATGACAAAACGGACTGCTCCGGCGCGTCCGGAATATCGATTTTGCCTAGGGAGGACACCGATTTTGTTACGATGCCGCGCGTGAATAGATCGCATATAAATTAATATATATGTATATATATATATATATATATATATATATATATATATGTACATATTTATTAATTTATATAAACCAGATTATCTTTTTCTTTCCTCTTTAAGCCCTAAATCCCCACTCTCCGCGCCCGAGCTCTGCCTCCCTTCCTTCTCCCGTTCGCGCGCCTGGTCTTTCCCTTTCTCAGTCTCGAGCCATGGGGTGATCTTCTTTCTCTTCTCCTCTCTTCTCTGTCTATAAACATAATTTCTTTTGAGATTTTTGGGTTGTTGAAAAAGTTTTTTGAGAGGAGGGATAGAAATTTTTGGCTGTAGGAGAAGTTTAGGAGGAGATTTCTGTGAGAGCATATCCTTGAGGTAGCTTCTTATGTTGCGGTGCTTTACATTGGTATCAAAGAAAGGTACTCTTCTTCCCCCCTTTTCTCAGTGCCTCGTTGCCTTTCGGTTTTCCCTCTGCCGAGCCATTGAGCATAGCTCTGTTGGATGATAAAACATGCTAGTTCATTTTACTTTGATATATTGTTGAGATATTCACTTCAGGTGCATTTAGAAATGGAAATGTGGGCAATGTGGGCATGTGGGCATGTCCTAAGAGCTAAACTTGGTTACTCGCTTAAACTAAGGAAGCTATGGCATATTTATGATTATTGTGGCATGTTTATGTTGGAAACAGTTAAGGAATTAAGACATGACTTTGGAATAATTTTTGCTCCTCTTGCAAGCGCGTTGGGATGAGTATTATGAAGCTTTTCACTTATTTTCATTTAGCATGAAATATTGGAGAGGTTATTTGGCCTTTCATAAATGCTAGGGAGTTCATTTTACTGTTTTATGCATGTTTGGGGGCTCGGTTTTGGCTTCCTATATTAAGAAATAATGTATGGAGACGTGAGTTATCAGAAAAAATGCCAAATTATATGAATACTTCCATGGAAATTCTTCAAGAAAATGATTGTAAGAAGAAACCTATGAAATCATTCGAAGAAAGACTGAAAAAACTAAAAGCTGACATTAAAAGTCTAGCCACACGAAATAAATATTATGATGAGTCTTCAATGACCTTTTATCACTTTTAAGAATCCAATGATCTTTAAAATTTCATACAACCATTATCATCTCTTCTATCATTAATTTGTAAATTTAATAAAGATAAGATCTGACATCAGCATGTGTCTTGGTCACCCATTATTTAGTACTCTCAAAATTATATTTCTTTCATTATTCAAATATGTTATAATGAAGAATTTATCAAGACATTTATGAACATGCAAAACACAGTATATAAATCAAAAAAAAAATCTTCCGTTTTTCTCATTTTAGAAATATTTAAGGACCATCCCCTACATCTATAATATCTTTACAGCCCAATGATATGATGATTATACTCATATGTCATGAATTTTTACTAAACATTAAAAACAATATGAGCACGAACTTTCCCACCTTATAGAACATTGTCGGTTGCCAAATTAGAAATTGTCGACCGCCGGAGTGGATATCCCGACCCCCGATTTTAAAAGAGATTTAATTTTATTTAAATATATAATTTGAAAAAAAAAAGTAAATTTAATTTTATTTAAATATATAATTTGAAAAAAAAGTAATTATTTAATTTTTTTTAAAATACAAGACCGAACCGATCTCATATCTGCAATAGTTTAAATGATCGAGCACAACATCGAGAGCGATACATCTATCCAGAGGAATAGACATATTGCTTACTAGTGTGACACGATTAAATAAACTAAAGATTTTATGACATCCGTTTTAGTTTGCGAACCTTTATGTTGACCGACAAGTTCCCTTATTTAATACGGAAGATTAAATAGGGTTTATTTTAAGTTGGGTTCTTAAGTTCACTATAGAGGCGAACTCCTATAGTTAATTACATCTTAAATGACCGAAATCACTTAAAAAGACTCTCGATTAAGATCAGTAGTTCTATCTTCAAGATTGAAAAGTTTAAGTTTCCAAAGATAATATGAGAAAATTAAAGCAAGAAAGGCTCAAAATATGAACAAGTATTTTTCAGGAGTCAATGGAGTGAAAGGTAGGAGATGTCACAGATCCAGGGAGAACCTTGGTGACTTCCCAACTATACAACGATCAAACCTTAACTCTAAGGAGACATCCTACTCCTTGTTGTCATGGTCTCGATCGTCGCCCTCCGTCCGCTTGCTTCCACGCTCCGCTTCTTGGAAAGACTACTCTAAGATCCTTAAAATATCGATTGTAAGTTCAGGATTATGGTGTGTATAAATGTACAGTTATTGGGTCAGTGGCTCACTACAGGTTGCCTCCTAAACCAGGCGTCCTAAGCCAGGCGTCCTACTGGCCTCTAACCTAAAAGTCCCTTGCAAGTCCGTAGAAACAACATGAATTATAAAAGAAAGCATGAGTTACAAAAGGGAGCATGCTACGGAACGCAGTAAACAGTAAACAGTAGTATTACAGGCATGAATTATGTGTATACGCAGGAAAGCGTGCAGTAGCATAAGTAAAAGTTGTAAATGTAAAACAAATCCATATACCTTACGAGACGACAGCTCCTGAAAGGACTTGAGAAAAGGCAGCAAATGACCCAAAGTAACTCGAAGAAAACCGTAAAAAACACGAGGAAAATTCGGAGAAAATCACAGGTGCTTTACAAAGATTTCGATAAAACCGTAGAAAAAACATAAAAATCTGATTTCAATAAAACCGTGAGAAAACACCCAAAAATTCAAAGAAAGAAAGAAGACCGTAAGCATTTGGGTCGGGTTAGACTTAAAATTAGGTATTCTCCAGAGACTCCGAAGGAAACTATCGGTCACCTGTATGTATAAAGTCTGACATTCAACTAGAAAGATGTCCTACTATACCAACTTAGGAGGGTACTCCTTAGCCCAATACCGACGATTGACAAGTGGACAATCAATAATATTATTTAAAATTTATATTTTTGCATGCATATAAGTTTCATGCATATAAGAAAAGTGTTATCAATTTTGGTTGTCAAAATACTTTAAAAAAACAGCGTATCTGATCTTATCGCATATGTTCTTATTATTTTTATAAAAAAATGATTGTCCACAAGTCGATCGAACCGTCGGGGGTCGGGACCGCCAACAACCTAAGAAGAAAAGGGAGCCCTGCTAGTCTAGTGTCAGTAAATAATATCATCATCATACGTTTCACCGGGCCCCGAGATTGGGTCCCGATATTGTAGGATGGAATATTATTCCGCTGTACCACCGAATGACTTTATCATCAAGTCCTAATACCCAAAAACGACTGTCAACTTACGACCTTACTTGATGGTTTCATATATAGTCAGAACTATATACGTGTGCACTTATGTATCAGACATAACTGTCTAAAACCCAAACCAAGAAGCAAAGAAAGTGAACCGAAAAGCAAGAAATGAAAAATAAAGAAAGAAGGCTAACCCACCTCCAAAATCAATTTAGGGAAGAAAAGTCAAAGCGGTAGTAGAGTTAGCCTAAAACACCAATGGGACTTCTCGAATGAGCAATGAAATAGGCACACTTCCCGATGCTGGCCAGGAACAACCCTGAAAGGCACAATTTAGATACCTCTAAGATATTCCCCAAACCTTTCACAAATATCAAAAGATTTTTTTTTTCTTTCCTCCTTTTCTTTTCCTTTTTTTATTACAATCAATTCAGCCCGCAAAACTGAGCTCTGGAACATCTCCAAACGTTTAACAAATCATTCCTAGAAGAGGCATTTGAATTCTTCCAAATAACAAGAATTGAAGTATTCCATTTCACCAACATTAAAACATTTAATCCCACCTCGAGCCAAAAGCTTTCAATGTCATACAAACTCGACACTACACTAGGAACCCAGCAAGTGCCCACAGCCAGGGGCAGCCAAGAGGGTAAGTAGAGCCCAACATAAAGGAAATCACAATCACAAGCTCACGGGTAGGAGCAGCAAGGCAGCCACCAAACTAGTGCACAAAAGAACCAACAGACACAAACAAGGGGTCTTGAGTAGGGGCAACAAGAGGAGCCACCAAACCCAAACTAACAGCCACAAGCTCACGGGTAGGAGCAGCGAAGGGGAACACCAACCCACACCCACATCCAAGAACTAGCAGGAGAGCCCACGACTAGGGGAAGCAGCAAAGGGGACAGCCCAGCCCAAACTAAGCAAAAGAAACACAACAGGAAGGCTCACGGCCAAGACCAGCTAGGGAATAAAACTAAGCCCAAAACAAGCTCCCCAGTTTTAGAAGAAAACCAAATTTTCATCCAACATATATTTCGAATAGGGAGGCATCAACAGGAAATAAACCAAGCCCCAAAACCGACTGCTCAAAATATTAAATAGATTCCAACATATATTCGAACAGGAGCAACAGGGAGCAAAATCGAACCACTAAAACAGTTGCTCAAGGCAAGAAATAATTCCAACATATATTCGAATCGAGGGAACAACAGGAAGCAAAATCTAGCCACCAAAACCAAACCTCCAAAAGCCCCAAAATCAATTAAAAGTCATCTGAACACGTCTCGAGTAGGAGGGCAACAGAGAAGCACAAAACAAAGCCCCAAAGTAAAAAAAGAAATCTTCAAAAGCTCCAGTTTCGAATCAGTACAACAAAGGAAACCGCAACCCATAGAGCTGAAACAGTCCAAAAATACTCCATGTTAAACCCAAGCAGCAAGGAAAACCGCAACCCAGGAGGCTAAAACAGCCCTCAAGCACCAATGTACCACATAGATATGATAAGAACATAAGAAGGAAGTTTACACATGCATAAGAATTAAACCATGTCTTTCATTAGCCTACATTCTTAGCTAAGTATCATGGAAAAACAAGCCCAATTGTATACATTTGAACTGAAGTAAGCTAAAAAAAATCTAACAACTAGCCATGATTGCAGCATTAAATGTCAACAGGAACGAAATAAATCCCCCCTATGCATGCATTCCCCTATTTTAACGTCTCCAGCATGTGTCGAGCAGAGAAAAGAACCAGGAGGCAAAACAGGAAGGAGTAGGAAGGAGTACCTTGCTCGAGACCTCCCAAAACAACAACGGAAAAGCCACCAAGCCTCCAAACACAAAACACACAAAGACCCCGCCGAGAAGAAATTTCCGTAGAACCTCCTCAGGCCTCAAGCTTCGTAACCTCACAGAGAACTCTCCCCACCGAGTTTTATGGACGTCAGCGAGAAAGAGGAGCTCACGGAACCTCTCTAGACAAAGCACAACACCCAGCCAAAAAAAAAAATGCCACAATCGAGGCCACACCGAAGAAAGATCGGGAAGGAGCAGAAGTTTCCCCATTCGTGACCCAAGGACACACACATCCAGCCAACCTACCCCGAATGGGCTCCTACGCAGCGAGAGGAAGCAGAAAGCTTCAGAAAGAGAAGATTTTTTTGGCAGAGGATGTTGAGAGGGGAAGAGTCAACTCCTCCTTACGCGAAGGGAGTGGACTAGCACGAAGGAAGTCACGACTAGGGCTAAATCCTGGAGACGGAGCTAAGAGGGGCCACAAGCGAGAGGAGCCTGGGCTCCAATTGGGGACGAAACCAGGCAAGGCCTGCGGAAATTAAAGATTTTCCCCGTAATAAAAGACCCCATCGGTCATATATTGCCAAACATACTCTCCCCAAGGTATATATAATGTTTAAAAATCCTCGAATTGCACACCTCTCGCTCTTGCACAAAACCATATCGAAGTGGGTCCTTCCTAACTAGATTCGACGTTTCGGACGCGCCGGCACAGTCCGATTCTTAATTCGGGATCGTTCGAACGACTTCATCGAAGGTTGGGTCGAAAACGCATCAAATTTGAATTTCTTTAAAATAATCGCCCGTGATCCATCGTAAAGCCTCGGACGGGTGCGGGAAACGTGAATTTCGATAATTATGTCGTTGTGCGCACTGTGGTATTCGTGCATCCTACAAGTGTGCGGAGATCGCAATGAGTTTTCTTATGGTTTCAGATCTTAAGGGTACTCGACTCGAGTTTCGTCGCACTGGTTCTAATCGACTCAACTAAGCATTGAGAATTTTAGAACAAGTAACATGAAACTGCGATGAGTCAAGAAGTGGCTCGAATTTCTAATCGGTGTGGGCCCCAAGCAAGTTCTTTAAGAGAGTCATTAGGAAACTCTAAAGGCTAGATCCTAGGCTCTAAGAAGAGAAAAAGACCTCAACAAAAATGAGGTCAACAAACATGACTAAAAATTTATTCATAATTTAATTAAAGAGTTAGATGTGCCAACACCAAGGACTAATTCAACTATTATTTCTCCCCGTACTTCAAGAAATAACTTTTACACGAATTCTCTAAGTGACAACCCCAAAAACTAATTCAATCACCATTTATCCTCATACTTCAAGAAATAACTTTTATAGTGTATACACGCAAATAAAACGGAGTTATTAAACGAAAAAACAATGACCAATTTGCTGACACAATGGTGCAAGAATATCCACTAAAAAAACTAAACCTACAACTAAAGAAAGTCTTATGAACAATGGTATAATAACTTCTCCAGCACATCCAACATGCTATTTATGTACATGCTTAATTTTATCATACAAAAGTCTTTCACACAAAACATCAAATCTTTCTTACTAGTCTACATGCTATTTATGTACCTCAAACAATAGCTAAAGTTTTAAATAATGAGAAAAAATGTTAAAAAAGAGTAAATAAAAACTCTTTACAAAAATAAGAAATGAGCCTTGGCAAAGTTAACTAAAGAAAATAAATAAGTGGAATGTGTATTGGTCTTTATTATAAATGCAAATTAGATGGTTTACTAGAAAGGTATAAAGCCAAAGTGGTTGTTAAATGCTACACTAAATTGCATGGAATTGATTGCCTTAAAAAATTTGCTCTAATTACAAAAATGAACATTGTTTGAGTTGTATTATGATATGATCCGACCTCAAAATCGAGATGTTTTTCCACAGAAATTAGGGCAAACACAATATTTCTTCAATAAATTAAACTCAGCAAAAATACAAAGATAAACACCTACAATTTAAGAGGTAGGCAATCTCTCATAATTCCTACAATTCAAGAGGTAAGAAATCTCTCCCAAACCTTAGAACTAGAACTCACAATCCAATCTCATGCTTCCCCCTAACCCTAGACATAAATGCTCAATAATAATAATAATAAAAGACTAAATTGCCCTTAAGCGTACAAAAAATAAATTTGCCCTAAGGCTAGGCACCAACGTAACAATACCCCCCCCCACCCACCACAAAAAAAAATGTCATCCTCAAGGGTGGAAAAAAATGAAAATGTTCCTCCTCTTCCAACACTGTTGTCTCTAATTCTTCATTCTCTGCTCCTTGTCATGCACTGTACGCAACAGCAACAAGCTTTTATCCCACTAAGTGGGGTTCGCTACAAAAATCCTTTTTCTCCATTGTGTCCTATAAAGTGTCATATTTCATTTAATTCTAATAGATTAAGATCATTTTTTATACAATACGCCCAAGTCTTTTTAGTTCTACCAATGTCTTTCTTAACATAAGTCGAATCTAAAACATCTATTCTCCTAATCGGATCATCAGATAATTGATGTTTAATGTGACCAAACCATCTAAGATGACTCTCTCTAACCATGTACGCCATTTGAGCTACATGTTTTTAATGATTTGATCACTCATAGTTACAATGTTTCCACTAGATTTACTACTACTAAACTTACATTCGATGTATTCAGTTTTATATCTTACCCAACGAAGGCCTTTATACTCTAACGCAGACTTCTACAATTCAAGTTTTTTCCTAAACTCTTTCGCTAGTCTTATCCACAATAAGAATATCATCAACGAAAAGCATACACCAAGGTAGGTACATCCTCCTATAAATATCTAATATCTAGTAAGAGCATCCATAACTAAAGTAAAAAGAAATGGGCTTAAAGTCTATCCCTGATGTAATCCAACTAAAATATGAAAATACTTGGTCAATCCTCCTTCAGTTCGGACACAAGTAAAGCTCTAGTATACATATCTTTAATGATTTGAATATAAGTCATATCAACGCCTTTCTTTTCTACAACTTTCCAAAGAACTCCTCTAGAAACCTTATTGTAAGTTTTTTCTAAATTAATAAAAATCATATGTAGATCCTCCTTACTCTCACTGTACTTCTCCTGCAGTCCCCTCTTTCCAGCCGCCTTCGCCAATACCTGCTACCCTCCTCTGGAATCAGCAGCCTACTGCTCCTCCACCTTGCTGCGACCAGCAGCCAACTCTTCCTGTCATTCATTTTACCCTCCACTTCCAGCAAATTCCCTTGCCTGAAGCCAACAACCCTCAGCCGCCCACCTTATAATATCCCCAACATTCCTCCACCTACAGATCCCTCTCCCCCACCGCACCACCTGCTGTGTGCATTCACCTCACAGCAGCCCTTTCCCCCCGCTACAGACCCACCTCCTAGCCGCATCCACCTAAACCTGCCACCCTCTCCCAAATCAGCCCACCTTCCCACCAATGAAACACACCAACCTGCTACCAATCCCTCCAATTTCCCTACAAAAGCTCCTGCCTTCCAACCACAAGCCACCTTCCAACCCACCACCACCTTTGGGTACACAACCCTTGTTGAGTTGAGTGTTGAGTCTATTGTGATTTCCTCTTCACATGTGTTGATTGTAAATGCCTATTGGCCTTTTCAATAATAATACTTACTTATTATTGCTTGGGTTAACACCGTAAATGCCTATTGGCCTTTTCAATAATAATACTTATTATTGCTTGGGTTAACATTGGTATTAATAACACATGATAGCCTGTAAACTACTATAGATGAAGTCAAAGATTTATTTATGAAGATTTAAAGGTAGAATGAAAAGGTCCTCAAATGTAATATTATGATAATAAGTTAGATATCAATATTGCATATAATCTTTTATGACAAAACCGTATAAAAAATATTGAAGCTAATAGATATTTTTATGAAAGAAAACTTAACAGATCTAATATGTACTCTATTCATAACCAAAGATGAACAAATAGTAGACATACTCACAAAAGAATCATCAAAGACAGTCTTACCAAAATCATCGAGTAAGATTGTAATGGATGGCATCCATTCATTCCCTTGAGGAGAAGTACAAAAATGTTATTGAGAAATCGCCTCTAAATTATATTCTTGGACTCCGCCCTCCTAGACTCATAGCTTCCTCCCTCTCCATTACCATCTCATGGATTCACAAGATCCCTGTTACCATGGCACAAATCCATGAGAGCTACCTGGATGTAAAAAGAAACATTACGGGCTTTCTACTTATTATAATGATTCTATATTTAATTCTGTTTTAATTTTTTATTCTTGATTTTACATCTTTCCTATTAGAATCTTTGTTATGGTTGTACAAATTTGGCACATAAGTTAGAATATAATTTACTCCGCAATTTTTCCAATTCTTGTCAATATGTACAGCACCACGAACGTTTACCATGCCTTGTGGATCCCAAAGTGCTGCCCTTGAACATAAGGGCTTTTCTTCTTCAACCCTATGGATATTATGATTAGCCTCTGATTTCTCCTTGAATGAAAATTCTACTACAATGCTCAATCTAAGATCATCCAACTTGGCAGAGCTGAGCATAGAAGGAACCATGGGCATAGAAACAACATTGTTTCAGTTTAATAATGTTGTTTCTTTTTATTTCTGACTTATTCTTTTGATTTCCCATTCCCCTGCTCCTTGTGGCATCTTAATTTTGTTAGGGTTTGCAATCCTAGGATTAGGATTTTCCATTACACATTGAAACTAGAAAACCAAAGATTCCCTACATGGCTATGTAGCTCTTGTAGTTCTTATTTCCAATTGTTTGCTTCCGATAGATCTTTTATGAATGAACAATATCCTAACCTGCATCAATCTTGTTTGTGTTTTTTAGATGCCCATTAATCCTGATTTTTTTTTTTTTTCATATTTCAATTACTGCAGCTATTCATAATTTTTCATAACATTTTAAGTTTGCTTAGCGTTTATCTGCCCATATCATCCATAAACTCAATACCTTTTAAACCAAGAAGGCTGTTGCACATAATTTAACCCCATAAGCACCAGGGCATTCTTTTTGTGTAACAAAACTTAAATAAACTTGACTAAGACGGTTAGGGCGACCTTTCAAATGAACAATATAAGAAAGCATGTGCAGTCATCATGAGAGAAAAAAAAAAGATAAAAACATACATAATATTTTTTTCTTTTTTTTTTTCTGTTCTTCTTTTTCTCCATCAGATTGTTGCACTTTTCTCATCACTTGATAGGAAACATACATAATTAAAGTCCATACTTGCAATGTTTAGCTCTCCCCAAGAAATCATGCCAAGACACATCACCAGCACGTAAGCTGCTCTTTATGGTGGATCCACTTGTAGCAATAACAACTGCTAATGGAGCGTTAGCATCAACGACCTTCCTGCACAAAAACTGGAAATAAAAACTAGATTCCCAACAGAGTTCCTCCTACAGGATTGTGTCATCTGAAAGGTAAACTATGAAAACCATACCGATAGAGAGGCAATTCTTTCTTAGCGCGAATAATATAATCCTGAAAAACCAAGATCAAAAAGCTAATCAATGGTTATAAAAGATAAATAGTTACATCATTAGAGATGCAATCACAGTAAATTATTAGTAATATAAATCTAAATTAAAAAATTAAGGGAAATTTACATAAATAGCACACAATTCTTATGTATTTACATATCTCACATCTAAACTTTCATATTTAGATACACTATACGTAGCACTTTGGGGTGCTTCAAACCTATGTATGAAAAGGTGGATTTCCCTTTTAAAAAGTGGTAATAGTTCTATTTTTGTTGTGGTATTAAAGATTTAAGTGTTATTTGTGTAAATATGAAAATCTAGGTGTGTGATTTGCAAATACATAAGATTGTGTGCTATGTATGTAAATGCCCCTATTAAGGGAAATTTACATACATAGCACACAATGCTTATGTATTTATATGCGTATTGTGCATGGAACATGAAAAGATTATGCACACAATATAAATGTGGATGTTTCAAAGAAAAAGCTAAAAGTAGGACATTACAGATCTATTCAGAAAAGCACAAATTGTGGGGACAGTGAAAACAAAAGCGATGAATTCAAACTAATAAGTTGGAACCTGGGTAAAGATAGCTTGTGCCTTTGATATTATGAGCCTGGTTGCAATTTCAGTGGGTGCAAAACTATCTGCAATAGATACCACAACATATCCTGCTAGAACAATGGCAAGGTAGATAATAACAGCAGTCACTGTCATCGGCATATCTATTGCTATTGAAGACCCTTTTGTTAGGCCCAATGCATCAATAGCATGTGCAACCATCCTACAAAATTAAATAGCAAAAGTTCTGAAGTTTTGAAGGCAAACTGAAGCTTCAAATTGATCTAATTACAAGCTCAAATGTATGCAATTATCTCAAAGACTTAACAAGTAGAAAATGTTTAATCATGTAAAAATGTGCCATACTTTACAAAAATAGAACAAATGACAGTATGTGCTATCACCAGTGAGAGAAAAATAGCTCGAGTTATAATTGCGAATAAGATCTTCTACAGGGTTAGTTTGAAAGCAGAATCATTTATTTGATTGCTTAGCTAAACATAAGAATAGTGATAAATTGCAGCTTACTGGTACTTAGCTGTATTATTTAGCTGTAGTTGCAACTTATTATAGCATTTGGTCAAACAAGGTTCATTTTAAGTCATTTGGATAAGGTTTCCTGAGATTTTGTGATATTCTACTTGGCTGATAACTTTTAGCTTGGATAATCTCAACCATCTAGAATTAAGAGGATAAAATCCTAAGTTTCAAACAAACTTAATCACATATATCCCACAGGACGTGAAAATGAATAATAGATTATAGAGTTGCACGCATCATTTGCAACCACAAGGAAGTCCATATTCTACTGAGTACAAGATTTCACAATGGAACTGTGGCAGTAATTTGAAATCTTCCTTTTCTTGATTTAGACAGAATTTCTGAGCTATGACATATCCATGAAAACAGGAGACCTGTTGTACCTTTAATGTGGGCATCTCTGACAGATCATCATAGTTTTTCAGTAGTGTGAGAATTAGATAGCAAGCAGGCCTCACAAAACATAAGTGATATCGTTTATTTTTCAATAAAAAAAATGTCACAGTAGTTTGGAATGAATTTGAAACAATGTAGCAACTATACTTTTAAAAATGTGTCGTACTCCTGTTGGACATGTATCAGACACCGATACTTACCCGACACGCCCCGATACTACAAAATATGTCATAATTTTTTTCAGACCCGAACACATCTGAGACACACCTCAATTGAGTTCGACACGATTTCGATAAAGTGGGACACGAGAATTAGAAAATTATAAATATAAGTATAACCTTAATTATACCTCAAAGTCAAAACTGTCACATCTCTCTTCACGTTGAACCTCCCTCTAACATTCAAAAAAATTGAGCATCGAAGATGTATCCAATATTCATCGAAGACAAGCTTTAGAAATTCCCTCTTTATAAGCATAGGACCTTTTAGATTTTAGTAGATAAGTTGGATGAATTCTTTTGAAACATATTATATCTAATTTTAAGAACTATATTCACAAACATGAACTTTTATAATATAAATTAAATTTATGAAGTTAAATTTTATTCTTGCATAATTTGTGTTGTGTAATTTTAATAAAGAATAATGAAAAAATATATGTTTTATATAGGCGTGTCGTGTCCTATCTTTTCCAATTATGTCGTGTCCACGTATCGTGTTGTGTTGTATCCGTGTATCTGTGTCTGCGTCCGTGACTCATATGTTTGCAATAAATATCATTATATACACTGTTTGCTTTAAGATGTTCTAATAAATCTCATAGAATTTATCAAAATTAAATTTGAAGGTGTAACATAAGCATTATAATTACCCATTCATAAGTGCTTATAAAAAAACCCTAAAACACGAAGCAAATAAACCTTTAATTAAATCAAAAGTAATATTAGTATATTACAAATTACAATATTGTTCTTCAAAGCCTGCCTCCATAAAGTTTTCCCACACCATCCTTAATCTTAGGAGTGACCACTTCTGATACAGCATTAACCCAAACCACCACAAAAATGCAAATAGTATTTCTAAAATTCAAAAAGACTACAAACAAAATACTTGAATAAAAAGGAAACAAGGACACAACACAAACTAGGGTACAACTTGAGGTGGAGATGTTCTGATTTGAGAGATTAAAAAGTGGTTGTTGGGGTTTGTTATTGGTAGTAGGGAGGCTGTCAAGGCAGCAAGGAAGGTTGATTGTGGTGGGACGGCCAGGTATTTTAACGGCGTGGTTGTGGAGGGGGATAAAGGGATGGGTTGTTGGGGTTTGTTATTGGTAGTAGGGAGGCTGTCAGGGCAGCAAGGAAGGCTGATTGTGGTGGGATGGCCAGGTATTTTAACAGCGTGGTTGTGGAGGGGGAAGAAGGGATGGGCGGATAAAGGGATGGGTTGGCTAATGACAAAGGGAGGCCGGCCTAGTTCTCGGTGGCAGCGGGAGGAAGGATTGCAGGTGATAGTTGTGGTTGGGTCTAACATAAAAGGGGGCAAGGTGGGTTAGCTGGAAGGACAGCAACATTGGAAAGATAAGGAGGGTTCAACAGCAGTAAGATGGGAAAAGGGAATTGTTGTGGTTGTCTAGAAGTTTGGAGGGGTTTGCAGCTCGGAAACCGGGAAAGGGAGGGATACAGGCAAAATGGTAGCAAGGAGAAAAGGATAAGATATACATCACCTCGAACAAGTTACAACATGAGTGCCTTCTCGTCGTCGGATACAGCCATAGAAAGGGAAGAGGGGATGTCGGAGGTTGTCCAAACTGAAATCTCAAAAATAAAAAAAAAACTAACCCTAGAACAGAAAATAATGAATATATATAACGGATAACTAGAATGGGGAGGCCCCTCCCCTTAGATGGCAACCCTAGCCCACAAAAAAGGAGTTAGCCGGCCCTAGTAACCACTTGCTTGAACCAATCCAAGTGGCTCAGCCGGTTCAAATCTCAGGTAGCCCTGCGTCTACTCTGAACTACTGTTCATGCCAAGATCAAACTGATTAAACATGCACAAATAAGGCTTTAAACCTAAGGCAGTGAACGATCAAATCTCTAGCTTATATGACCCGAGCTTTAATATTAGCTAGAAGTCATTTGATTTCATGTAAAGCAAGCTAGATGAATGATACCAGAGTTAACATAAACCATAGTAGGAAAGACAAATATTATTATTGAAAGCAAATAAACAATAGTAAGAAAGGCAAGTATTATTATTGAAAGCAAATAGGTGGTCACAATTAAACACGCTTTAAAGAGAAATAAAAGAGTTTCCTTGAGATTGTAATCAGTTGATTTCGGTCTTCGCCGTTGAACCAGAAGCTAATTTGGAGAAGTTAATGTGTTTCCTCCTCGAAAACAAGCACTTGTTCTATGATCTTGGTAGCCTCTATGATGTTGCCTTTATTAGTACCAACCTATAGTAAGTTTTCTTGTGTGTTCTCCACAGCTCGCAAGTAACAAGTCTTAGATTAGATTAAGTCTCCTCGGGCATTGATGATCCGTCCTCTAACAAGAAACACATGATAAGTCGAAGTCACGGCCTTGAAAGTGTTGAGTACCTGTCTATCGAACATGGTGTTGTACCGGCCTATCCATCACAACAAAATTAGTAGATGTGGTGTGTTGCCTATATCCTTCCCCTAAGTTATCGACCAGAAAATCATTCCACGCGTCTTTTTTCTTTCTCCTGAGAACACTAGAGGTAGGTGCAAGTTGGGCATTGACTAAGCCCATCTTCTTAAAAGCTCTCTTGAACAAAAAGTTGACGGAGCTTCTTGTGTCCACTAAGATACCACTAATCTGATAGCTTGAGATTGTCGCAGTGACCACAATGGCATCATTAAATGGATTTTTGTCAATGAGTAGATCGGCATCCGTAAAAATGATAGGAGGATGGACCGAGGTCGATGACCTGGCTATAGTGGTTGAGGTAATTTTTTTTTTCTTGAATCGCTTCAAATTGGATCATCGTGAGGCCTCAATTCCATTTACTCCGAAGATACCAGGCATGGCGTCAGTGATGTGTACTATTCAAGGGTGTTCGCTTCCGGGGCTATAAATTCTTTCAATTTTCCCGCTCTAATAATTCCTCAATGAGGTTTTGTATGTGATCTCGATAGCAAACGCAATACCCGTTCGGCCCATAGTGATGACTTTCTGCTAGCATCAGCAAGGGCTACTTAAATAATTCTTAATTTTGGATGGTCTCAACAACTTCGGCCATGGATACACTTAACGGAGTTATTTCTGTCTGAGAGAACAGAGGTGTCCCTGTCTCCCTTTTGGCCTTCCCCTGATTAGTTGTTTCCCCAGAGATTCATGTTCATGTTGGCGGAATTGCCTTTTAGGGGATTCCGAGGATCCCTCTAGATAAATCAACTTCTCAAATCCCTTCAATCTCCTAGTGGTCGCCTTCGGGGTTTGCTTTCCAACTCCTTGGGTTTTGATGCATTAGGCAAAGACTTGTAGTCGCCTTCGGGGTTTGCTTTCCAACTCCTTGGGTTATGATGCACTAGGCAAAGACTTGTAGTACTCAGTCGAAATGTGCTTGCTAGCCAGCTCCAAGAGCTCAACTAAGGTCCTTGGCTTTTATAAGCTAATTACATATCAAAATGGGCCCTCGCGTAGGCCTTGAGCTAGTGTTGCATAAGGAACGGCGAGCTCCTAGTCTCTAACATTTAGCATTTCCTGTTGGAAATGAGTGATGAAGCTTCTGAGGCTTTATGAAGACCATCGATTGACCTTCAGAAGGGTTTGGGAATTCTTTTGCGGCTTCTAAGCACTAGCAAAATGTGCTACAAATATGCATTTGAATTCTCCAAACGAGGTGAACACTCCCGTAGGCAAGTTGTTGAACCATCGCAAAGCTGATTCCTTTAGCATCATGAAGATCCTTGTGTCAGTTTAGATAAAATTAACATTTCATAGCATCGCTTACTCGTAATAGACAGAAGTCCGATTCAAAGGACGTCATGTGGTTAAATTGATCTGACCTCCCTTTGCAGAACTCTGGAGATGGAATATTGAACTTCTTGAGTGTACAACTTCTGCAATCTCTCCTACGAATATATTCTCCAATGACTTTTGACGCTTCCTTCTTCTCCTTGCTCTTACTTCCGAGGAATCCAAGGCACACAATTCATTTCTTTCTTTCTCAATCAGCCTTGTGGCTAGAGCCCTTATCGTTCCTACTCTAGGAGGCTCTTGTCTAGGTACTTCCGCCTATGTGTTATGATTATGATGATCACATGAACATCCTGAGATGGGCTATAGCACAAGTTCTAAAGATCTCGTCTTCCCTCTTATACCATCTTTCTCATCTGCTTTTTCAACTCATTAATTTGTTGCATAACAATTTCTCTAGCACAGTCCATATTCTACTTCGTTCTTCCTAGTGTTGAAGGTCCCCTTGTTGAGTTTGGGTATGAACTACAAACTCACCACATCTTTTAAGATGTTAAATCCTTTTAGAACGTAGGATCTCATATTATTTGTGGGTTTATGCAACTTTAAAGAGATCTTTTTAGGGAGAAGTACTGAAGAAGGAAAGAATGGGGTGGTAATCCCCTCCCAAAAATTAGTTCTTAGCTTTCGGTCAAAGACTGGACCAGAAAGAAGACGACAATGAGAGCCAATCTTCAACCCCCCCTCCTCACATTTACGTCTCTCTCCCTTAGGTCCCCCCAATCCTTTCCCCCTGATAGAAGGAGAAAAGGTGAATAAAAAAACGTAGATCGTACAATCTAAAACCTGTCCATAATGTCCTCGAGATAAGATGGAGACGTGGATGTCAATAAGCTCATAAATAGATACAGATGTGTGTCTGTTCTTGAGTGATGTTCTTCATGTCGATAGTTTGTAAATCTCGATGAGCAATTATGTAGAGCTCGGCGGGTCACTTCGGCAAGTAAGTTTGACTTGCAAAGGTGACCAAGTCTTGTCCTAAAAATGCACTATTGGGCCTTCCATGCCCACGAAATCCACCATCGTATGTTTCGGCCATTGGAGCCACATGTGAGAATGCATGAGTAAAGATTCTTTTAAGAGAGTTTGGGTTTCCAATTACTTATTCTATAGTTTTATATTGAGACAGTTGTACTTACATCAATTTTTCCAAAAAACATTTGCTCTATTAGTACCAAATATATTGAGGTTGAATGTCAATTCATTCAGGATATAGTGTTTTCAAAAAATAGATTATTATTCTTCATGTTTATAATACAAAGTTGTCAATCTTTTACAAAAGCTTTGGATTCTCTATCTTTCTCTTAAATATGTGATAAGCTAGATTTTACTGATATATATGCTCCAACTTAAGGAGACTAAGACCTCACAAAAATGAGGTCAACAATATGCTCCAACTTAAGAAATATGTGATAAGCTAGATTTTACTGATATATATGTGTCGGTCAACTTTTTCGATATAGATTGATAGATAGATTTGAAAATATGAAATATGAAAATAATTTTTGAAATTTAATTTTATAATAGATATATAGTTTGGGTTTTGAAAGTAGTATGTTTTAATTTTTTTTTTTTTTTTTTTGAATTTTAGATTGGGACAAGAAAGGCAGTACTAAAAATTTTGGATTTTTCGGAAATTTTGGGTTTTTCAG
>NW_018164444.1:61668080-61699391 GCF_001263595.1 Phalaenopsis equestris | reverse complement strand
CTCAGTCGAAATGTGCTTGCTAGCCAGCTCCAAGAGCTCAACTAAGGTCCTTGGCTTTTATAAGCTAATTACATATCAAAATGGGCAGTAGCGTAGGCCTTGAGCTAGTGTTGCATGAGGAACGGCGAGCTCCTAGTCTCTAACATTTAGCATTTCCTGTTGGAAATGAGTGATGAAGCTTCTGAGGCTTTATGAAAACCGTCGATTGACCTTCAGAAGGGTTTGGGAATTCTTTTGCGGCTTCTAAGCACTAGCAAAATGTGCTACAAATATGCATTTGAATTCTCCAAACGAGGTGAACACTCCCGTAGGCAAGTTGTTGAACCATCGCAAAGCTGATTCCTTTAGCATCATGAAGATCCTTGTGTCAGTTTAGATAACATTAATATTTCATAGTATCGCTTACTCGTAATAGACAGAAGTCCGATTCAAAGGACGTCATGTGGTTAAATTGATCTGACCTCCCTTTGCAGAACTCTGGAGATGGAATATTGAACTTCTTGAGTGTACAACTTCTGCAATCTCTCCTACGAATATATTCTCCAATGACTTTTGACGCTTCCTTCTTCTCCTTGCTCTTACTTCCGAGGAATCCAAGGCACACAATTCATTTCTTTCTTTCTCAATCAGCCTTGTGGCTAGAGCCCTTATCGTTCCTACTCTAGGAGGCTCTTGTCTAGGTACTTCCGCCTATGTGTTATGATTATGATGATCACATGAACATCCTGAGATGGGCTATAGCACAAGTTCTAAAGATCTCGTCTTCCCTCTTATACCATCTTTCTCATCTGCTTTTTCAACTCATTAATTTGTTGCATAACAATTTCTCTAGCACAGTCCATATTCTACTTCGTTCTTCCTAGTGTTGAAGGTCCCCTTGTTGAGTTTGGGTATGAACTACAAACTCACCACATCTTTTAAGATGTTAAATCCTTTTAGAACGTAGGATCTCATATTATTTGTGGGTTTATGCAACTTTAAAGAGATCTTTTTAGGGAGAAGTACTGAAGAAGGAAAGAATGGGGTGGTAATCCCCTCCCAAAAATTAGTTCTTAGCTTTCGGTCAAAGACTGGACCAGAAAGAAGACGACAATGAGAGCCAATCTTCAACCCCCCCTCCTCACATTTACGTCTCTCTCCCTTAGGTCCCCCCAATCCTTTCCCCCTGATAGAAGGAGAAAAGGTGAATAAAAAAACGTAGATCGTACAATCTAAAGCCTGTCCATGATGTCCTCGAGATAAGATGGAGACGTGGATGTCAATAAGCTCATAAATAGATACAGATGTGTGTCTGTTCTTGAGTGATGTTCTTCATGTCGATAGATTTGTAAATCTCGATGAGCAATTATGTAGAGCTCGGCGGGTCACTTCGGCAAGTAAGTTTGACTTGCAAAGGTGACCAAGGCTTGTCCTAAAAATGAACTATTGGGCCTTCCATGCCCACGAAATCCACCATCATATGTTTCGGCCATTGAAGCCACATGTGAGAATGCATGAGTAAAGATTCTTTTAAGAGAGTTTGGGTTTCCAATTACTTATTCTATAGTTTTATATTGAGACAGTTGTACTTACATCAATTTTTCCAAAAAACATTTGCTCTATTAGTACCAAATATATTGAGGTTGAATGTCAATTCATTCAGGATACAGTGTTTTCAAAAAATAGATTATTATTCTTCATGTTTATAATACAAAGTTGTCAATCTTTTACAAAAGCTTTGGATTCTCTATCTTTCTCTTAAATATGTGATAAGCTAGATTTTACTGATATATATGCTCCAACTTAAGGGGTATTAACATGAGAAACATTGATTTAGGAAAGTATCATGTACTTAGTAAGATATAATCTCTTGTTATATCTTAGAATATGGCACTCATTCCTCCATGTATAATAAATGGTCCTTCTAGTGAATGATGCACAGCAAAGAGCTTTCCTCTCTAAAAATAAATATTTCAAATATTATTCTTGAGATAAAAAACAGTAATAGAGCAATATATTTCTTTTTTTCTTCATTCATACCAGATGATGCACTGCTTGATTTAGCATTACTTAACAACTCAAAGAAGTGCATAACTACAAACTCCTATGCCAAATTCAATTGCAATGTAACTAAAACAGTAGAGCAGCCAAATGACTATACACAAAAATGAAAATATCAAACAAAACGAAGAGATTCTTTTCAAGAAAAACAAGGATGAGGGCCATATTATTTATTGAGAAAATAACACTGACCAAAGGCTAATAGCTAAGGCTATTTGGTTAAGTGGACAAAACAGATTTGAGCTCTCGCACCCCCAATACGTTGAAGCATGGACAGAAATTTGACCACCGCAGGGGGAATAGGCAGAACCAAGTAACATTTATTAGGCAGATGATGTGAAAAGCTGAAGACAGGTCCAGGGTTGCTACATTTGAAAACTCAAAATGTGTGGCTTTGTTAGCATGTCAGTGAGCAGTGAAACATGGAAGCAATTTTAAAATACTGTCATGAATTCATAAGAATGTAATTAATGCAAACAGAGAACTTTGATCCATTTGCATCCAATAAAGTTAAACTTCTTGAGACATTTTATTATCATATAGTTGATAATAAACAACAAAATGCCTTTATATGTAAAACATTATTCCATGCACTTAAAAGAGCTTATATTTCTTTATACGATACACTTGAACCTCTTGTGTCGCTGCACAATTACAAAAAATACAACAAGTATGAGGTCAAGAAGGTTAAACAAGTAACTTGAAAAATAGAATTGTACAAGGTACTTAAAGCAATTCAACATAAAATTTAAATCAAAACCAAACATACCAAACTTCGGCCTGTAATTCCTTCAAGGTCATTTTTTGCACAGGCAAAGAATCAGACTCCTCATCTTTCCATATGATGACAACATCATTTGGGCTTTTCTTATCATCTGCATGCAAGCAATTTGCAGCAGCATTAATAGTAGCCCCGGGTAACCATTGACCTCCAGGATAAGAAGTATGCTCCCTCACAATTTGTGATGGTGGCTCATAAAAAAATATTCTCATCTCCTCAAAGACCAATTTCCAGTAGACCTACGCAAGGCACAAATGAATCTAAAATCTAGAATTCAAATTAAATGGTATCATTAATCGTCTTTTCAAATTAACCTTGAAAAGAGTACCTCTGGATTGGTGACAGAAAACTCCTGAAAATCAGAAAAGTTTGAGATGGGATCCCTGTATCTAGGACCAAGAAAAGCTTTTCCATGACGCTCCAGCACTCGTCCAATGTTCGTCAATACAGCATCCTCTCTATGTATTTAAACAGTCGTTTTTCACAACAAACACAACTTAAGAAACTCAGCAAGCTAATGAATACATCTGTTGAAACTTAATCATATCTTGAAATAGAAAACAGCAGACAGCAGATCAAGTCATCAACTATGCTTTCCAGACTTCTATTCCAAGTGAGGGCATTATGTAAACTAAGAGACGAACATCTCCTAAAATTCTCTCACTTTAGGATCCCCAAAGTAATGTCTAAACCCAATGCCAGCCCTATCGACTAAATCAACAAGAACACTTCAGACAGCTATTCAAGCATCATTATAATGCAAGATATTATCGTATGAATTCTATCTTTCCCACGGTTTGCTCAAAAAATGTATTACATCGTAGCTTTCACTAGACAAAGATGCTTTCATCATCAACACTATCAATTCATCCAACAAGTTCAGCAATTTACTCAAAATTCTGAAAAACAGAAAATATTCATTTACAAATTGAAAACAATTCAGCACATAGTTTATGGCCGAAATCCATGTACATAAAACCCAACATAGAAACAAAGCGTGATGTAGAACAATTACAGTTCCGGGATCCATGCGGGCGGAGTAGCCGATCCGAACTCCTTGTAACATCCGTAGTAGATCATCTGGTGGAAGGCAAAGGGGAGATCGGGGTTCAGGAGACGCCGTGAGAGGAATTTCCAAGCAGCTGGGCCGGAATTCCCCTGCTTCCGCAGAATTGCAGTGAGCTCTCCATGGAGCCTCTCCGCCTCATTCGCCGGCAAGCCTGTGGACGATATGTGCTCGACGGTGAGCTCATCGAGGGACCTGACTGCCATGGTTCAGTAGGGGAATGTTTGTCACGAAGTAAATCCAGCAAAACTAGCAGAACTTGAACGCACGCTGACTGTGATGTTTAGATAAATTCTGAGCCTTATCCAATTTTTTGTCGTTGGGATTAGTTTATTTTGTGTTTTAAATCTGAATTTATTAAATTTAGTGTTTAAAATATATTTGGCTTCTTTTTGGCAAAACTGTTTTTGTCTGTTTAGTTGTTTTTTCCGTCAGATAAAATTATCTGCAGTAGCCGCTAGAAAGTTGTGATCGATAAAATTATCTGCAGTAGCCGCTAGAAAGTTGTGGTCTGAGTTTTTCAAAAAATAAAAATTTGTAATAGTCAGTGCAATTTTTGAACAACTATTTATGAGTTTTTCAAAAAAAAAAAAAATTGTAATAGCCAGTGCAATTTTTGAACAACTATTTATTCTTCAGCTTCATAACTGTTTTTTCAAACAACTGTAGTTGCCTCAAACAAATCTAATGATCACTCCCGACGAAAAAGTAAATCCTTAAATTTGACACGCATTCGGATTTAGTATATCCGGATTTAGAAATGGAATGCAATAAACATAGACTGAACGTATAAAATTTTGTTTTAAACCCATGTCTAAATCATGTTTAAACAATGCTAACAAACACTGCCTTAGCTGGATTTTACAATTTTAGCTAAAAAGGAAAATATGTGGAACGTGTCAAATGAATTTAACTATATTTAATCTTAATTAAATCAGGCCTTTGACGGACAAGCAATAGTTTCTATTTTGCCATTTTTGTTTTTTTATTATTTTTTTTAAGATTTCTTTCATATTTTTTTATTTGATTATTGCTTTTTATTACTTTTCATGAATTTCTATAATAAGAATTATTTTTAATAACCAAATTTCAATAATTAAATTTAAAACCTACAAATATATCCCTCTTAATAGCTCTTTAAGAATTTATTTTCTCTTGTACAAATTTATAATAATCTCTTCTAAAAAAGTGTAGTTGCTTCTAATGGATCATATTTTTAAGGCGCATATTAGTTGTTAGAAGCCTATTACACACATCTAGGCTTACTTGACAATAATTTTTTTTATAAAATTTATTAAAAAAAATACTTGCAATAACTATTAAAATTATTTTCATAAAAATTATAAAATTATTTATTGGTGTAACCTCCCCAAATTGACATCAAAAGTGATGGGACACTTAAATTTATCTTTAGATTCAAGTTTAAAGATGATATTGAAAAGAAGATTAATGAAGTTTTCTCAATTATTTTCTTAGGTTTTTAAATATTAATAGTTATAAGACTGTTTGGTGACAAATGCCCTAGAGTTAGAACTGCAAATGGGGGTTTTGTTAACTAAGAGCTTTCAAAAAGATGTTGATGAACACATGCAAGCAAAGGGTTGGGGTTTGAAGGAGTTGAAATAACAAAAATCTCATAATAGCGGTCAGTCAATCAAGGAGAAGGCTAAAATTGGGAATCCTTAATCTTGACTTTAAGCTTTTATATGGAGAGGTTGGGTAACTCCAAAGCTTAGAAACACATAGACTAGTTAGGTTAATGTTTATAAACGGGATATAAAATTATTCGCGCCTTTTTAAAGCCCTTACATAATTTTTTATAAGTTTCATAACATGGCTAAGTCATTAGAAAACCAAGCATAGCCACCAACTTGTGGTTAGATGTTTTTCCTTAGTCAATGCATTTAAGGTTAGGGTAAAATTATCAAAATACCCATAACTGATATTGAAATATCTTTATATTTTATTTTGTGCTTTCATAATTTTTATGTAATTTAATATGATTAAAATATCAAAGGAGAAAGATTATATTCTATCTGTAGTTGCCTTTGTTAGAAGCTCAAAGTAAGTTTTATCTAAGGTTTTATGGTGAAATTATGGAGGGAGTTATATGGGAAGTTAAATGAAGGATAGAACTTTGATTATATGCTAAGAAGTAAAGATATTACCTAAATAAATAAATAAACAAATAACTTAATTGTTCATCATATCATTAACTTGAAGGGGATTATAAAACCCTTTCTAATGCGACTGTCCTCCACTTCTCCTGAAATAAATGTCATCTTTCTTCAATCTTCTAAAAAATACATGTAACTCTTTATTCTATAAATTTATATAGTCTAATACAAAATTCTAACGTAAATATGAAAAAAGAGGCAAAAGAGGGAGAGGGGCCTGATATGGCTCTTTAGTTTGCACCTTGTAATAAGCCCTTAGTCAACTTTCTTTTCACATTTGTCTTTAGTGCTTGATCATTTGCTCTTTCTATAACACTTTATGACACATTAATTCCCCTAAATATTTAAACAACACTTCTTTGAAGATGTTCGAGATTATCCTCCAATAACTAAGATGCAATCTTCTCTAATTTATTATTTTGTTATGCAAGAATATTGACTTGTAGCTTATTCTTCTACTTAACTAAGAATTTTCATATTTTATGTTGATTTTCTAAAACTTCATTCATAATAAAATCATCAACATAAAAAAATAAGTGTTAGATAAGTGCTTCCAAATGATAGTCATGTACTCTTAAAAAGTTATTATCATATAAAATTATAAATTTAGCTATTCCTTTATAGAATATTAAATCTTTAACATTAAAATTAGTTCTTATAAATAATTTATGAATCAATTCTAGAACATATGAATTAGATCTAAGTTTTATATTAATTATGATAAACCACATACTCTCACTTATAATTTTTTTTGGTGGAAGAAAATATCTCTACTCAGATGCAAATTAATCATGATCCCAAAAATCATTTTCATTAATAACTTAATTGTTACTTTTTGTTTAGCATGCTCGCCATTATTATTTTTAATTTATTTTTTAATATCCTTACAAAGGCCATTCAAATCATGTAAAACTTAAAATGTTGAATATAGGAATGCAAGCACAAGTGGATATACTAAGAAGATCGATACGTTTCTTAAGGCTATACTTAAAGAACTTTTTAAAATGTGTTTTATTTGTAGTTATTAAAGTAGTATTTTATGTGAAACTCTAGTGTAAGAATATAAAGATCTTAATATTCAATATTCTTTCCTGCCAAATATATCGACAAAGTTTATGAAATCCTTTTAATCATTTTTGCCTACCCATCAGTCTAAGGGCAAAATATAAAATGGAATTTGTCTTATATCTATCAGTTTCAACAATATTTTCTAATACTATGATATAAACTTAACATCTCAATCTAACGCTATAGTGGATGATAGTCTATATAATCTCTCAGTCTAGTTAAAAAAAAAAACATAAATATATATAATACATCCTGAGGGTCCAGGATGGACTAAGATAAAAGCAAATGGATAAGTACTCCCAAAGTCTATAGAGAATAGGCAAGAAAGTGTACTTTTTTAGATCAACATTTTATAGCTTTTATTGTTCACATGTATAATATTAAGTTACTACATTTTTAACATCCCTTCTAAGGAATGGGAAGATAAATCTATGCTCTAACAAGGTTATGATTTTAAAGTTTTTAAAATATTTTGCCGCCTTTTCTTAAAAAAATTTCATAATAAGTAATTTATTCAAAAATATTTGAGGGGTATTTAATATATTTCTTTTGTGAAGATAATTATCAATGATCATGTTCAAGCTAGAAAAGATAAATGAGACCTTTGATTCATGCTCTAAGCATGTTAGATGAAAATTTAACAATTCTTATAATTATCCTTTAACTTTTTAAAACTTTGAATTTAAAGTTTTAAAGTAGTAATCAGTAAATAAAATCTAAACAATGTAACTACTAGTTGATTCTCCTCTCTAAAGAATAAAAGTAATTTTGAAGGTACTCTACTAACTTAGTATGTTCATAATTTAGTTTTATTTGGGTATCGATGAACCTTAAGTATGATATTTCTGTTAAGAATAAGCCCATAGTGTTAGAGAGACTAAGTGATGGCATATAACTCTTTATCATATGTGAAATATATTTTCTACTATCATTAAGAATCTCACTAAAAAGGACCACTAGATAGCTTTTTAACTTAACATTCCTTTTATGCTTACTAATGAAGTGGCACAAGTTACATTAAATGTCTTGATAAAGTTAGAAGGTCTGAGTATTAGAGAAGATGTCAGAGTAACTTTGATTTATTCCGTAACTTTATTTTTAGTTATTTTATAAATAAAAATTTTTATTAGAATATCTATGATTAAAGCTATAATAGTGCTAAAATATTTTCTATTGAATTGTCTATAGAAGGTTATAGGGTCATTAAACTTTCATACACACGCAAATAATTTGGAGACTGTCCTATCTATTGAATGGAGAGGCCCTCTCTGACGGCCGACAACTTCGAGCATAAGTGTGTCATTTCCCCATGAACGAGAAAATTTTGCGTACATAAGACGTACACAGCGCTGCGTACGTCAGGTAGGTTACAGGGAGGGTATTGGGGGTTATATCCGTGTTATACCCCATGTAACATTCTTGTAACCCACCTGTAACCTACATGTAACTAGTAAGTTTCACGCTTCTGTTTTTATGTATTTCTAAGTTACAAGTAGGGATATAACCTTCAATATCCTTCCTGTAACATAACTCACGTACGCAGCGTTGCGTACATCTAATGTACTCAAATATTTCTCCCCACGAACACAAGTATCTCTCCCCGAAAGGCAGAAAAATTCTACGCGCAAAGCAACAACCTCTTTCTCCATTCGGCCACCCTCCCAAGACCTCAACAACCCATCACTATCTCCCTAAGGATATCCCATGAAAGAAGGAATTATTCCTCTATTTTAGCAAGACAACAAAGCAGGAAATCAGAAGACACTCACACCTCCCGACAACCTCCTCTTCACTTGCCACGATGGGAGGGACCTGGTGAACCACACTTCTACCTTCCCCGAGAGAAAAATTATTGTCCCTCCTCTGTCCCACAACACCCAGTTCCATAGCATCTTGCTCCACAACATGTTTCGCAGTGTTTGCTCCCCTACAACGATTTGCTCCACAACGGTTGTATTGTCTTTACGACCAACATTGAGATCTGATGAGATATAATTGATCATCATGACCTCTATAGATGCATCAAAGAAAGAAACACAAAATATTCAAGAAACAAGTTCAAATCACATACCCTATGGCCGTTTCCAATCGAATGGTGTTTTCATCCCGGCTGTTGCTTCATCTGGATCAGCCCGAGAAGCTACTTCTCCCTAACCGTCTGGACAGACGTCACTTTCCCTTCAAAAGTAACACCCATCATCAATAAATGGTCGGTAAGGTGATTGTCATGAGGTCTTTGGAATTTCTTAGGGTTTGCCTCTGCAATGGGCCTGTGAGGAGATCAAAGGATATGATTCGATCCTCACAATTACGAGAGATATTTGCGTATGAAGAGTTGCGTACATTTTAGGTTATTCGGAGGGTACATCTAGGTTACAAGAAGAATTACAAGGGGGTATAACTTAAGTGTAACTTTGTTATACCCTCTGAATAACCTAAAATGTACGCAGTTTTGCGTACGCTTTCTGTACGCAAATATTTCTCCACAATTACCAATCCTTAACCTCTGTGTGACTCTCTTCTGACTCCTTTCCCCCACAGGAGCTTTACATCAGTTCTTGGTTCTCATCTAATGTTCGAGCTTTCGTTGGCATGCTACCTAAAGCATTAAAAAGAGCATCTTTATTAGTAGACGGAAACCCCTCACCAGACATCATGACAACCAAAAATATAAGAAGAGAGAAGAGCTAAGAACATAGAAGGAAAGAAGATGGCACAAACCCCCCCTTGCCCAATGGCTTGTTTTTATAGTATGGACGCCGAAATCCAGGGTAATCAGTTATTGAGTAATAATGACATTCAAGCTTAATTTCTATATTTTGTATTTTTGTAATAGAAAAAAAAGATTCTCTTATTCTTATGTGTTGCACAATTTTCCAGAAGCAACAAAATTAGAGAACTAAATATGTATACAAAAAATAATTCAACACAAATCCTAAGCTAATCAAACGATCCAGGAGGAAGACAACGATTGATTACAAGAATGATCGTTCACAGTCATCAGTGAGGAACGCTTGCTAGAAGATTGATGGATCAATTGCAAGCGAGGAAATCATAAGATGCTAACAAGTGTACTCATCCCTTGGAATGATGATCAACCTTCTTAAATCAATTGTTAGATAACTCAACCTTGGACAAGTGTTGACAAAGTCAAAGCAAAATGAGCGATCGACGAGCTTCTCATTGTTTGGATGAATCAGACACCCTTATTATATACAAATATCATTGTAACTTTAGAAATGTTAATGATGAAGGGCATATATTTTAATTTTGTAAGACTAAGACTCATTCCTATAAATTTGTGGTCTTTATCATTAATAGGGGAGGAGAGCAAGGAAAAATTATTTCATACGGATAACACATACGGAGATGTATACAATTTCCGATCTCGACCATCGATCAAAGCAAAACTGTATTTCAGTGGGCCTCATTTTTTTTTCAAGGGGGCACTCTTTACTATGGATTACTGCTCCTTTTCCTTCTTTTTGTAAGTTCTATTCATTGGGTGTGTTTTCAGGACAATTTTGGATTCAACATTGGCAAATTTAGAATTTTTGAATCAAGAATCAAGTCTATGGCATCCTAAATGTCCTTTATAGGTGCATGACAACTCATCTTATAAATTATCATTGGTCATATCCTTGAACTCAATCATAATGTAGAGATCATGGTGGATATATGATGCCCGCATGAATCTTAAGTAAATTATCTGATTTGAGGGATGCAAATATAAGTATAATAAACTATTGAATCTTACTTGCTCAAGAGAAAAGCTAGGTGTGCACTTTGTATAGCTTGTTTTTTTTCTTCTAACTTAGCTTGGGCTATACCTCAAAAAGAATTTTGTGTGGAATGAAGAGTGTTTGTTTATCTACTAGCTTCATTGGAAATGATTTTATGGTCATGTGTTTATGTTTAACTATGGTCGCCAAATATTAACTAATTATTTTAATTATTAGTTTTAAATTGGTGGTTAATTGGTGGGCTCCATACAAGCTTTCATGGACTTCACAATCACTTTGTTGGCCTAATCATTATCATTATAATGTCACCCTGATTGATCATATCTTTGATATTAACTACTATTATTAATTAAAGTATAAGATAAAGCTCTATTTTTAAAATTTGAACAACTAAAGAATAATCAATAAAAGTTTTTCTATTTCATATATTCAATAATAATTTGGTGGCATTTATCATTTTATTACTTAAAGTATTCAAAAATGAGCTTTAAACTTTATGGTTTATATGTGCAGGAGAATTAAGACATGTTTGAGATAAAATATGCCTATTTTAGATTGAGATATAAATTGGATCTTTGTTCGAGTTTTAAAGTTATATGGAAGGTTTGGTCAAGATATCAGGTGTTGATGACTTATTAAGATACTCTAACAAAAATAATGTTATGAATTCTCTCAAGTAAAAAGCATCAATTATTACAACATAGAGATAGAACTACAAAACCTTGTACACTTTAATTATATATCTAATTAATAATGAACAGAGAATCTCTATAAATTTAATTATTTTGATTCCCTTTTGAATTACAAATTTTGATCTTTAAAGGCAACTTCATTTTCTACTTTATTTTTCGGGTGAGAGTTTATTAAAATGCATGAATATGAATAATAACTCCATCTATAGACAATAATATCAATCTAAATTATGCTCAAGTATGGGAATTTATTAAATGTTTTCATTTAGTTGAAGTGAAGGTGCACCATCAAAGTATGCTCCCATTTGTAAATATCGATGAAAATTTTCACTTAATAGGCAAGCTATCATTTCTTGATCTCACTTCTCATTCACCCATTCTAATTGGCTCATGTTCAATCCCTTCTAAACATAAAACCGTTTTTATATTGTTACTAGATGACCAGACTGAACTCAGATCAGCCAATACTTGAGCTCTAATTAAATTAAATTTTGATCAAATTCTGACTCAAATCTAAAACTAAAATTTAATTGAAAAATAAAAATAAAAAATAAAAATGGGAATTTAATATAATTAGCTTTAATCAACCATAATATTGAACTACAAAATTTGACTTATTTCAAATGCATTCTGAATTTATCAAATTTTTTTCCACAGATCATAATAGTGATTTAAATTTAATTCTAAAAGTTGTAAGATGTTCATTATCACATATGAAAAACATGAAAAGAAGTTGGACACCTTGTTTATGTGAAATTTTATGTTTCAAATTCTCATGCATGAAAATTAGTTTGCATACATTTTTTTGTTGGAGAACTATTTTTTAAGACGGGTTCAGCTACTGCATTCAGATCATTGAAACCTTTCGACCCCTTCATACCCAAATCAGACTTCATTTGAGGGTTTGTCAAGACTACACTAATTTGGACAATAATAAAGATAATCATAAAATTATTCAAAATAATAAGCTTGATAACACCTTGAATTGGACCTAATATTTGATCAAACTTAGTTTAAAGTTAAATTAAGCTAAAAAATATTGCATGTAGTTAATAAAAATACATTAAAATTTTCATAAAAAAATTTCACTAAATTTTTTTTATCTCTTATAGGATGGGGACCACACTTTGACTTCAAGTTCCTTGATATTAAGATCACAACGACCAAAATTAATATTCTAATTCGAATGAGCAAAGATCAAATTTTTTGTCTTAATCACCCATAACTACCCCAACTCGCTCATTTGAATTTCCCTTTCTTTTCCTTCCTTGCCTCTCATTTGGCTGAAATTGGCTTCCCTCCTTATTTTAAAAATTCAAAAACCTTCATCAATTAAATTGATTTCTTCATCCATTTCCCTTCATTCTCCATTCGTTTGGTCAAAATACCTCTCTTCTTCTTCTTCCTCGTCACTTGGTTGAATAACCATCCCCTCTCCCTCTTCTAATTCCTCTTAAGCACATAGTCAAAATCTCCCCATCCTCTTCCCCTCTCTTCATCAATGAAATCAAAGGGTCTTCTTGTTCATTCAACCAAAGGAATCAAAGGGTTTCTACTTCTCTCTAGTAAGGTATACTCTTCTGTTTTTTTTTCCTTCATAGAAACTATTATGCATAAAATTGCTTGTAATTTTGGCCATTTTTCTCTCATCTTTTTTCCCTCTCTCTTTTCCCATGACTAAAAACCCTAACCCACTCTTCTTCATCCCTTTTTTCCCATGGCTGAAAACCCCTAACCCACTCTTCTTTGTCTCTTTTTTACTATGGCTGAAAATCCTAACCTGCTGCTCTTCTTCTTATTCTTTCTTTTTTGGTCAAAAACTATAACCCACCTCACTTTCTTTCCCTTCTCTTCCCATGGTTGAAGACCCCAACACTCCCCACTCTCTCTTCTTCTTCCCATGGACGAACCACACTACCACACAGTCCATATCCTCTCCCCCTTCCCACCTTAACCGAAACACACAAACTCGCAAGCGCATCACCTACTCTTTCTTCTCTAGGTCGAAGCACACACAAAACACACTCTCTTCTCCCTCTCCCTGTTGTTGAAACACACACACACACACGCATTTCTCTTGTATTCTTCCCCCATGATTGAAACACATATACACACACTTCTTCTCTATTCTTTATGCATGACCAAACACATACACACACAGACCCATCCTCTCTTCTTCCTCCATGTTTGAAACACGCATATAGACTCACCTCTCTTCCTCTTCTTCTCCCTATGGCCGAAACACATATTCACACACACATCTCCCTCTCTACTTCCCACTCATGGCAAAAACTCACACACACACACACACACCTCTACCTCTTTTCTTTACCACATAACCAAAACACATACTAGCACACATCTCTCTCTCTCTTCTTCCCACCATGATCAAAGCACGTACATAGACACTCTTCTCTTATATTTTCTCTGATGGTTGAAACACACACACTTCCTCTCTCTTCTCTCCCTATGATCGAAACACGTAGACAAACACTCACTCCTCCCCCTTCCTTTCTCAATTGAAACACACACACACACTCCTTCTTCTCTCTACTTCCTCCCATGGCCAACCCATACACACCACGACCCTCTCTTTCTTCTCATGGCCAATCCATAACTCAATTGGTTTACTATATGCATTAATTCATCATACTAAAAGTTTCACACGTGCATTACCTAAATTTCATGGATTTGTATAATAAGACGCACTTATATTTGTTTATGTTTTATGTGGAGATTAGAATTCATATCATGTTCCTTTAAATACAAAATAATGTGTGTGTTAACTTTATGTAAAAATTATGAGCTTATGTGTAGGGTTAAAATTCATGTGATGTGTATATTAATTTTATGTGAAACGTGAACTCATGTGTAGGGTTAAAATGCATGTGATATGCATGCTACATTTATGTTTAAATTGGATTTATGCGCAGGGTGTAAAATTTATGTTACATGCATATTAACTTTGTGTGAAATTTTAGCTCATGTATTGGTTGTAAAATTTATGTGATATGTATCTTAACCTTATATAAAATTTGAACACGTGCGGGGTGTAAAATTCATGTGTTATGTATATTAATTTTATGTGAAAATTGAACTCATCTGTATAGGTTAAAATTCATGTGATATTTATGTTAAATATGTGAAAATTGAGCTTACGTGTAGGGTGAAAAACTCGTGTGATTTGTTTGTTAATTTATGTGAAAATATAACTCATTTGTAGGGTATAAATTTAATGTGACGTGCACTTTATTTTATGTGAAAATTGAACTCATGTGAGGTTAAACTTCATGTGATATATATGTTGACCTTATGTAACAATTATGAGTTTATGATCAGTTTTATAATTTATGATGTGTTAACTTTATGTGAAAATTATGAGTTCATGTTTAAAATTATTTCAAATTCATTTGATATCCAAGTTGATTTTATGTGAAGTTGAAAATCATGTTTAGAATTGTTTGAAAATTCACGAAATGTGTATGTTAGTTTTATGTGAATTTAGAATCTATGTTTATGTTATTTAAAAATACACCTTAGATGTTACTTTTTATTCATTTATGTATAGTGCGCTACACAAACTTTTAATGTTTATTATAATGACTCCTTATGCAATGATGTTTATATGGAATCTCTAAAATAAGTTGTAGTTTTTTTTTTTTTTTCATTCATTCAACATGTATTTTATCCCACATGAATAGCCTCCCATATAACCATGAGTTTTAAGTTTTATTTTTGATTTTTTATTTTTTTTTTTGTTGGAGGTCTATAATGAGATATATGACCTTAGAGATTCTTCTGTATGGCATCTATATTGCTTTGGATTTAAACATGCATGAAATCGCCAGCAAGGCAACTAAAATTCCTTTCTTTTTCAGTCACATGATTGTTGAGGTTCTTTTGGAGGGCTTGTGTTGATATGCTTTTGTGATATACAAGCTTAGTATTATCTGAAGACATTCAAGAGCCCTTTTTTTAATTTCTTTTATCTTCTTATAATGATAGATTGTTCACTAGTTTATATTTACTCAGATTCATCACAACTTTATAAATATTTAGTTATGCATTTTTATTACTCTTATTAGTTAATTTTTCGTCGAAATGTATCGTTCTACTGTTAAGGCAATCTAATTTTATGTTTTTGGTTTTTAATTTTCAGAAAATATCAGTTTGAGAACTTCTGGTGCCTCTAGAATCTTGCACTGCAGTTAGCGATTGCAACATTCTCGACTTAAATCACGTAGAGAGAATAATCATGAAAGAAAATTTTACATGTGTCTAAGGAGTAGATCATTGAGGATTGTGACTTCTTTATGTGGGCAGATTATATAGCCGATTCTATCTCACATAGTGATCAAACATAGTGAGTGTTATTAGAGATAAAGTTATATCGTAAAATTGATCGTTTGCATATCAAGATCAATATAATGATAGTGTTAATTGTTGTTTTGCTATTTTTATTTTTAATTTTAAGTATTGTCTTACTCATTGTTAAATGATATGTATAGATATAATATTTGAACTTACGAGTTTTTTGAGATTATAAATGTACTTTCAATTTTCATGTATTAGTTATTCAACCCGGAATTGTTATCTTATAAACAACACGCTAGATGGGGCAAAAATATCTTTTATTTATAAACAAGTACAATACAATTGTACAAAACAAGAAGATACACAACTTTTTTGCAATAACTTCCTCACACATTTGTTACATAAAAAAACTTTTAAACAACTGCAACTACCCCAACCAAACTCTACATTTACTCACGAGATCTTGTGACTACTCCTTATAGGTATAACTATAATGTCCCTAAGGAAGAAAAGTTTGAGCCAAGCAGTAAACCATTGTGACTATTCTCCAAGGCCAACTTAGTAAAGCTTGGTGGTTGTGGAAAACATTATTTCGACTGATTGTGATTCAGTCTTTTATTGAACACTGACTGAGTAGAGCACTTGTTGCGATCCTATCGCTACTCTAGTAATATGTAGAGGTGACCAATTTTCTTCTCATTTTCTCATCCTTCTCATGGTATGCTATTAAAAATATAAGAAAATAAAAGAACTAAATGTACATCCAAAAACATATTTCCCAAGCTATCTGAGAAGCCTAAACACTGGATGTGTCTTTTGGGCTTAATGGATCGAGCCCAGTTATCACACACCTAAAGCAGGGTTGCAAGGAGATTGTACTTGCCACCAATAACCATCGAAGTTATAACTACATGACTTGCCTCGTTGAAGAACTTGGCGAGCTCCTCTATTGAGCTCATCGGTATTTAGGATCGTTTCTCCATTCCAACTCACCAATACTCAAGTTTTTCCACCGAGCTTTCATGCATTTATCAAGTTAAACCAACAAGTTCGCTAAATGGTTCTTCAATGTTGCCTACATGATAGAAGGAAACAAACTACAGCTCATTATTGTCCATGCTGATTTATGAGCCACCTAAAATCCATGACGATAAGTCATCCAAACGAAATCTCAACAGACCTAGTACAATACAACATACAACTTATTATTTTTCTATTATTTTCTCTTTTTTTGTAGCCCTAGAAGTACACGAATGCTGAGAGTTATATAAATAAGAAGGGAAAAAGAGAGAGTCTACGTTAAAAGGTAATATACATAATCCGAGATCATCTATTTCTTTACAACTCATTCACTCACTTCATACATCATTTTCACAATTATATACTTCTAGAACTATATGAGACCCTACTTTCTAAAAAGATTCAACAACACATACAAAAATTAAATATTAGATAATAAATACAAAAAAAATTGACATAAAATTTTTATTAAATAAGTAATATTTTCATAAATCCGTTCCCCTCTATTTTCTCTTCTTTCGTAACCCTGCGCTTAGTGCACCAGATCACGATCGAAGTCGGCCTTTCTTCGTTTCTAGGGCACGACATCCCGGCGTGGTTGCTCTCCCAACTGCCGTCGATCCCACCGCCATCCCTTCTTCTAATCCTCCGAGCGTCATGGCGCTCGCCTCACCATCCTCCGCCGAAACCCTACAGCTAAAGCTTGAGAAATCTGATGCAGATATTCAGCTGACCACCTCCATCACCCCGCCGTCTCTTTTAGCTTCCACTGCGGACTTATCCTCTACCTCCGTGCCTGCCGCTGCTGCCGCTTCCCTCGATAACTCTAACGCTAACCCTAATCCAAGCCCCAACCTTTATTCCAATCCCGGTGCCGGTCTCAATCCGACCCCTGCCGTCATTACTCCGCCAGCTGCCCCATCATTCACCCCATCCTTCCGTCCGCTCGGCGTTCCTTCAGGCCCCCAGTACACGACTGTACCGAACCTCAGCATTCAGCCTCCTGGTGTTGCTGCTCCGCTCGTGTCGGTCAATCCGATGATGCCGGGCACCATGTACCACGCACCACCCGGCATGACGCTGGCGTCTGCACCTTTATCCTACGGCTCAAATGGTTACTTATCGGTCCCCGCACATGCGCCCCATGCGATACCTCCACCGGGTGGGTTTTCCAAGTAGATTCAAGTCTTTTATTTTGATTATTTGCTTTCGGAGTTACTGCTAGTTCATGTTTTAGGATGCTGATTTGCCCTTAGCTGATGTTTCGTTTATGAATCTCCAATGCTTTCCATGTTGGACTGTATTATTCATTTGCGCCTGAGGTTCTTCCTTTAGGAATTTGGGCTGTTTTCATGTAATTATTAACCGGATTTGACCGGCTTCTGATGGCCTATATGCAATTATAGAGTCTTCTGAATAGATTCAGTAATATATGATGAAAGTATTGGTGGTTGGATGGGGTAGGATTTGGCACTTATGACTGGATATGTCCTTTTGCAGCGCTATCTTATGATTTTTGTCGAGAAAGATTAGCTTGCCCCTACAAGGGATACTTAAGAGATTAATCGGTTCACCTGTTTTTGGTATGCATAATTTCTTCAAGCTATGGTGATACGTTAGCATGAAGCTGCCCTTTTTTTCCTTAATTTGTTTTCCCTAGTAGTTAATCTTTGAAGAATGATTGTCCTACTTTACATAGCTTGTCGCCATTTTTGGATGAGAGAATATCTTTTTCCGCAGTCCTTATTGATAATTTCATCGACAGTTGATCATGTTTAGCTTGTAAGGGCTCGATGCAATAACAGGTCAAGGTACACTGTTTTCTTTTGACTATATTCTGCATGGAAGTACTTACCTTTTTTTGCTTTTTATTTTCTTTCTTAAATGATTCTTTTAATTATACGAGTTTCTCAAAATAATGAAACATCCATAGTGCTGTCATCAATTTAATTATCTATTTCCTTAGTTTGAGCTCTGCAAATCTCACATGATCAATATCATTCATAGTACTCGGGATATCTTCTGAAGATTATGATCAACAGTATAGAAAGGTAAGCTCGGCTTTACTACGTCTACTTCCTAAAACATGTACTATTTTTTTCCATTGATCCCCCTCAGGTTGATTGTTCAGCTGGTGATACTTGCCATGAATGTGCTGCCCATCTCTTGTATGCTTTTTTGTGTGGTAACATCATTTGATCAATTTAATGCACGTATCTTTCTATTCTGTTTGATAATACAGATATAAGTGTCCTCTTGTTGTTTTTTGTCTTTCTTTTTAGTTGATGGATCTATTCTTACAGTTTTGCATAGTTTTTACTTTGAATTTCTGCAGGAGTTCCACGTTATCCTGGGCCATACCCAGCTACGATTCGACCTGGTTTTCCATTCCGTCCTATGTCCCCTTTTGGTGCAGTTCCACAAGTTCCCAGACTTCCAGTACTCGGGGTTCGTCCGATACCTCCTATGGTTACCCCTATAGTGCGACCAGTTGTTCCCATACTTCCTCCTACAGAGAAACCACAAACTACAGTATACGTTGGGAAGATTGCTTCAACAGTTGATAATGACTTCCTTCTGTCCCTTCTTCGGGTTTGTTCTTTAAACTTGCTGTTGAATATAATTGTGGTGATTATATCTACACCGTTGCATTTTTAATTCGGAGATCTGTTTTTTTTTATTGTTCTTTTATCTTTTCATTCCTACAAATTGGAAATTGTTTGCAACTTTTGCTGCCTAACACAGTTCTTCTTTTTTTTTCGAAGATTTGTGGTCCAGTAAAGAGTTGGAAACGTGCTCAAGATCCTTCAGATGGAAAACCTAAAGGTTTTGGTTTTTGTGAATTTGAGGCTGCTGAAGGTGTCCTTCGAGCTCTCCGCCTTCTTAGTAGATTGAATATTGATGGACAAGAGCTTGTGGTAATATTCACTCTTTCATTTTCAGTTATTTGAACCTGGAATGCAGTAACACTTGTTTCTTGGATGACATGCATGTACTTGTCTTGCTGTTGCATTCATATTATACGTGTAAATATGTAAATTGCTGAATTATTTTACCCTGCATATAATTAGTAAAATAATTCTAAATTTCTGTCTGTTTTTCTATTAGCTTGATGTTAACGAGGTCAAACAATCTTTGGTTCTGATCTCGCCAAACTAGTAATTTAGGAATGGGAATCTATAAACTAGGTGAATTTTCCCGCAACTGCTGGATTTGCATATTTTTACTATCTTAGAGAATAAAGTTATTTGATTTGACTTGTTGTATAAACTATTGTGGTTGTAAATGGCTATTTGCAGCTTCTGCTATTGCAGTTAGGCTTGTTTACTTTTTTAATGCTCTGCACATTTACTTTATTCTGGAGTATCTGTTTGTCTAAATTTGATATTGGGCAGTTGAATATTAATCAAGCAACTAGGGAATATCTTGAGCGCTATGTGGAAAAGAAAACTGAAAGAGAAAAAGAGAAACTCAAAGAAACTGATGATGCTTCAGTTGAAGGTAATGAGGGCATGTCTTCTGAAAACGAAGAGCCTCTAAAGCCTGCTATTGATGAAGAAAAGAGGGATACAGAAGATTCTGGTGAGAAAGAAAACCAAGACATCCATAAATTTGGTATTGTCTCAGATGAAGATCGTGAAGCTGATAAGGATGCCTTAGAGAAAGTTACAAATATGATTGAGGAGAGGTTGAAAACTAACCCATTACCCCCACCCCCTCCTATACCGGCTTTTATTGATGGCCCTGCTAAGTCAAACTCCGAGGTTCCTTCTAGATCCAAGGATGGTGATTCAGATATTGATATTATGAAGAGTGGTGAGCACAACTGCATGCTAATTATACAACTTTTGTGAAGTTTTGTGGTTCTTATGCTTTATTAATGATGCATTTTATGCAGATGCAGTAGAAGAGAAGAATGACGAAGAAACTACAAGTGAAAAAAAACCTGCTGACCATGAGAAGCCCGATTTAAGCTCCCCAGATAGGAGGCGGCATGATAGAAGAAGAGATAAAGATAGAGAACGGGATTTGAAAAGAGAAAAAGTGAGAGAGCTAGAGAGATTTGAACGAGAGCGTGAACGTGAAAGATTGAAAAGAGAGAGAGAAAGGGAGTCGAGAATACGGGAAGCTGAACGATTATACAAGGAGCGTATGAAGGATTGGGAAGCTAGGGAGAGGGAGAGGGAATACCAGAGGCAGCATGAAAAAGACAGGGAGAAGGATAGACAACGGGAACGGAGAAAGGAGATACTTGGGGATGAAGAAGGAAGTGATGAAGATGAGGATGATTCAAGGAGAAGGAGACGAAGAAACAGCATGCTTGAGGAGAGGAGAAGAAAGAGACTTAGGGAAAAAGAAGAAGATCTGATAGATAGATTAAATGAAGAGGAAGAGATTGTAGAAGCAAAAAAGAGGAAAGCTGAAGAGCAGAAAGCAAACAAAAATCCAGAACCTAAGCTTCCTGAGGTTACCAAGGAGAATGAAAAGCCTAAAATTAAAGAAGAAGAAATGATTGTTGGAGGCGGCGAAACTGCTTTCGAACAGGATCAAGGAGCTGTTTCTGTTACTGCTGGTAATACAGGTTGTTTTGGTATCAGATTTCATGTTTTACTTTGCTTTCTATGTACACTTTCTCACATTTTAAACATTTTGATTGCATAGGTGATGGGATTTATAGAACAAACAGCAGTGAAATGACTGCAGCTTCAGCTGCATTGCCAGAGATCAAGCAGAATGATGGCCCAGTTCGGAAACTAGGGTTTGGTTTGGTAGGTTCTGGAAAACGAACAACCGTTCCATCTGTTTTTCATCAGGAGGATGATGAAGATGTAGATGACAAAAAGATGAGACCATTGGTACCCATTGATTACTCTAATGAGGAGCTGCAGGCTGTGAAAGGAAATGTGTCTGCAGCTACACCAAATATTGTTGCTGCTGCTGAATTTGCTAAGCAGATCTCTACAAGCACCAAAGAAGAAAAGAATGAAAATGAAAGGGAAAGAAATGGGCGATCAAATGACAGATTGAGCCGCAGAGATCGTGACCGGAGTGAGTATGAAGGTGCCTATTCCAGGAGTGAAATTAAGGAAAAGATGCATGATAAAGTTGCTGAACGGGATGATAAGATGAAAGCAGAAAACAAGAAGCTTTTGGATGCAAAGCAGTTGATTGACATGATTCCAAAGACTAAGGAAGAGCTCTTTGCATATGAAATAAATTGGTCCATTTATGACAAGGTTAGCATATTAATGCTTTATAAGTTCTTATATCAGACTTTCTCTTAGTCTTTTGTACTTTTTTTTTATCCATGAGTTATTTGAGGTTCTTGCTAATAAGATTTTTCTGTTTTAAGTGCAGAATAAAATCTTTGAAATGATTATTACGTGCTTTTGCTTGGTGCGAACCTTTTAAGATTATGATCCACTTCCCTACTTTTGGCCATGGTCTAGCCTGTGTCGATTCTGGGTAGCTGCCTATATCATACTGCCCTTCCATGTGACCAACTTGCTTATAGGAAATTTCATAAAATTTTGTTGACTGTTTTTAATTTGGTGGCACTTACTTTTTATGGGGGATTTTATGCGTACCAAAAGTTTTTTATGTATGAACATATATATTACCTTAATCTCTATATTTTGTTATTAAACTCTATAATATCCAATTCACATAAAAAAATACTGTTACCATATCCTGTCAATAGTGAAATACACCTTTTGATAAATAATATTTGATGCGATTTAGATATTAAGATATTATTTGAGTAAACATAGAGGTATAAATGTTAGATATTTAATTACATGAGTTCTGGGATATGTATGTAAAGCACACCTATTTCTTCACTTCCCTCGTTTTTGACCATGTTCTTATCTCTATTTGTTGATTCTGGATGGCTTCCTATATGACAATGTTTTTAAGGAAACCTTTTAAAATTTTTTTGTTTATTTTAATTCCGGGGATGGGGTGGGATACATTCAGGTGATTCATATTTTTTTTATTCATGATTATGCTGTTAAGGATGGTAATACTTCATTTTTGTTTGGACAATCATGCTTAGCATGATGTGATACTTACAAGGCTTTAATGCAAGTACAATTTCTTGATGCTGTATATATAGGTGGAATTAACTGAGTTAGTTTCGTTCTCATCTTGCTCTTCCTTTTGACTCATAGCATGCATTGCATGAAAGAATGAGGCCATGGATATCGAAGAAGATAACCGAGTTTCTTGGAGAGGAGGAAGCAACCTTGGTGGATTATATTGTTTCAAGTACGAAAGAACATGTTAGAGCATCAAAAATGCTAGAGTTGCTTCAATCTATCTTGGATGATGAGGCAGAAATGTTTGTTCTCAAAATGTGGAGGATGTTGATTTTTGAAGTCAAGAAGGTTGAGACAGGCCTGTCTGTTAAATCAAAGGCCTAAATTTCAGGTTTTATTCATTTACCATGTTCCTGATTCATTGTCTCCTTGATGCTTTGCTTTGAGATAGTGTGAATACGATAATATCATTGAAAATAGGAAGGCATCAATCTACTTTGTTTTCAATTTAACTTGTTTAGGGGATTGTTCATTTTGTATGCCTGACTGTAATGCTTATTTTCATTTAGTTTTGCTGTTTTGTCATTTTGTTTTATTTATGTGCCAATGTAATTGTTTATGTCAAAGATCGTCCCCTTTTTATTCCTAGTGATTATGCTTTTAACAATACAGAGTGGCGGAAGTAGCGGTGGCGCATTAACTAATAATTTTAAGGGGACATATATCATGTAGTTTTTATTTATTTACATATCTAACATTTAAATCTTTAAATTTACTTATATAAGGTGATAATCTATTAATCACATATAAAATACCACTAATATTAGTTTATTTAAAATAAAACACATCTTTTAATGCATATATTTTGATGTGATTTAACCGCTAAATTGTTATACAAGTAATTGTAAAGATTTAGGTGTTTTATTTGTAAGGACATAACAATGTCATGTTATGCATGTAACTCTCTTAATTCCATTGTTTGGAGGGGGAAGCAAGTTGAATTTTTTTAACTATTGAAAATATGAAATAGCCAGAGATTATTAATATGTAGCTACAAATTATAGTCATCTAAAAGTAAGGGGTGCATATGCCCTCTCATTTACACTCAAATCCACCATACTTGCCGGCTTTAATGATGTACATTTTGTATTAAGTGATTTCATATCTTTAGATCTATTATACAAGCAGTAGTGTTAATTATTGGCCACATTGAATTTGTATACTTTCAATGGATATTACTCTGAATTTTCTTCTTCGATAAAATGCACACCCTTTCTTGATGTTCTAACATATATTTTTATGACTAAATTTTATCATGATAGCCGTGTCTGCTTTCTACGTCACTTTTGATGGAAGCTGGGTAAGAGAGAAGCAATAAAAAAATATTCGCGGGTAAAATAAAAAGCTACAAATGGTTCTAGGAAGTCAATTTGAAGATACTAAGATATTAGTTGAACAAAGATATCAAATAAAAATAGAAATGCTATTTTTTGAAATTTTCAAATAAAAGCTATAAGACAGTTTTAAAAGTGCAAAACTAGCAAGATACTGAACATATAAGTTAGTCTAAAAAAGTGAAAGAGTAAATTTTGGTGAAAATGCATGAAGATGTAATTTTAGGTCCAAGTGTGATACTTATGAAGATTTAGAGAGTTATGGGTGATAATGGGGTATTTTTTTTAATGAAAATTTGATGATTATAATTGTTTCTATATGATTCAAGAGTAGGTATTTTGCTAATAATTTAAAAAAAATAAACATTCTTGATTGTGTTAGTTTTCATGTAATCAATCTTTATGATTCAAACAATGAAGTTACTATGAGTAATGGTACCGAAATTTTTAAAAAGTATGTTTATATGTAATTAATTTGATTTTATTTCAGGATGATCAACGTCTTCATAAGAATATTAATAAACAAGTACATAAGTGCAAATAAAGACTTGTAGTTTTTGTTAAGTTTGAAAACCCATGATTTAATATCATGATACTTGGGTTGGTGCACATTAAGAAAATAAAATGTATGCCAAAAATATGTTGAAGTTCTTAAAGATAATTATCATGGAGTTTTGATCAATATTAGGAATGGTTATGCAGTGATTAAACTATTTTTTATCATTAGTGAGATTGAATTAGTGATCAATATTTAGTTTATCTTTTTGTATTGATTATAGAGATATTTACCAATGATATCTAACATGAGGTACATTATTTTGTGTTTTCTGCACACAACATAGTCTTAATATGTGTGACATTTACTAAAGTAAGCGAGAAGTTAAAACAATAGCGAAAATATTTAGAAAGTACATGAATAAGTATTAGTAAAACATTCTAGTTTTTAATTCACAATTTTTGGTGTAATATCACTTAAGTGAGGTTTGCACCATACTTCACATAGGTTCCCATTTTTTAAAGCACTGCTCCTAAATCTCATTACTTACAATCCACCTATATTTAGATTCTCCATAATTGTGCCATTAAGTACAGCAAATATACCTAAAATAGCCCATATTGTATGCCATTGTAGATGCCTCATTGTCGATATATGGTTTCTAAGGGCTTGCCGAAATTCATTTATATTGATGTGATTAATTTGTCTTGGTATCACAAGATATATGGGGAGTATGGGATTATTCAATGTGCTGAACGAGGAAACTCTAGATAATGCTAAAGGGGAAATTAATATTGTAAGGGGCCACAACATGATTAATGGATGCATGTAATGGAAAACGGGTTTAGTTAGAGTGCAATAACCATTATCAAACTTTTCCCATATGCATTCAAAAGAGATTAAGAGTTTTTCTTGGACGGTTGTAGCTTTTATAACGTAGATTGTAAATGTGTTAGGGGAAAAATAACTTTTTAGAAAGTTGCGGTGTGAATTATAAATCTTTTATTATTTCCAAAAAAAGTTATATAATAATTTTCTTACAACCACAGCACTGCAACATATCTTACTACAAAAAACAACTTCCCCTAAAAAAGTTTCTCAAAAACAATAAGAAATTGGTCCCCAAACGAATTTGTGGCGGCGGTCTGAAACGTAACTTATGCAGAAAATTGTCCCAAACCGACTTTAAGAGTTTAGAGGCCCGCTTGTTCAGAGAGAGATGACAATGATGATAAAGAGTTCATAGTTGAATAGCAATCAAGTTTTGATGTTTTGGATGGAGAGGATATAGAATACAAAATAATGAAAATGTTATTGCATGTCTGGAGAGCTCGTAGATCAAGAGATATGGATACCTAGTGATGATAATTGCTTAGATGTTGACAACAAAATGAAGTGAATAAGGAAGGAGGTAATGATAATGAGCTTTCTAATTGAAGGTCTTTTGGTTATAGAAAGAAAGAGATGTACAAGAGTTTTTAATGTTTGGAAGTTCGGGAATCCGGCGCAGAAGGCCTGGGGAATGGGTTGTAAATGCAATGGAATTAGATGTGTGTTTGTGTGTGTGTGTGTGTGTGTGAGAGAGAGAGAGAGAGAGAGAGAGAGAGAGCCTTGGTGGCACTATCGCCTTCGGGATTTGTGTTAGTGGGGAGGGGGAGAGGGTTTTGTAGGAACCTTGGCTAAAATCTAAGAGGAAAAATTGAGGAAAAAAAATTCAATGTTTCATCATGAATTTTACATTCTAATGGCATAATAAATGTACAAATTTATATATCCTTATTGTAATTCTCTACATTTATTCAAGTATGGATAACGAATTCTTGAAAATAGCTAATAACTCCTAGATTCATTCTTTCAAAAATGGTTAAATATTAAAATATGAACTTTTGGGTGAATATTGAGTGGTCTCCTTGAATCACTTTACTTGAATATCTCTTTTCTTTCTCCTTGATTTTTCTTCTTTATTAAAAAGACTAAATTGCAATTATAACAAATTTTGTTCCTCAAATTTTATTTGTAAATTTATCCTTTTAAAGTTATACTTGTTATTTTTTTTGAAAACCTCTTGGATCATGACTTTTTTTTGTGGTATTTTCTTGTTTTAAATGCAATTAGTCACAAAATAATGGTAAAAAATGGCAAAGTGATACCATTGTGTGACATGTTTACATATTTTGGTTCTATCATTATTAATGATATATTAAAATGTGGATATACTTTTTATATTTACACTTGTGGTTACAATGGAGGATTTTTTGAAGAGTATTATGTGATAAACTTTCTAAACCTATCGGATGATTGTGTTATATGGATTTGAGTTTTCAATAATAAATAAGTTTCTGATAATCATGTAGTTCATGATGAAAATATGAATGTTTAGATGAATGCATGGTAAAGTTAGAAGCCTAGTTTGATAGCTTATATTATTATACAGATGTTTGGAGTATTATATGTCTGATATATTGGAAAGTAGGCAGATATTTTTGGCATGTATAATGCACTATAGAAGATAAACCAATAAGATGGTTAAATAAAATATCAAATAGGCATATACGAGAAGTGGTATATTGAAATTTTAACAATAATGAAGTAGCACAAATGATTTGCTTAAAATAGATTTAGCAATTCATGCACTACACAACATAACACATGGAGAATTGGGATTCTTAAGGTTTATGCCAAATAGTTTCAAATAATTTGACAAGCTAGTGCTTCTGCTTTTGAGGACAGCTTTCAAGTTCTGGTGTTTTAATATTAGTTCTTTGGCTTTGAAAACTATTTTTCATTTCCTTAGTTGCTTTTCATTCCTATGTTAAGCATGTTAATTGGAAAATAAGGTAATCAACCGTGGATTTGGATGGCTGTCATACTTCCTACAGTTCTAGCGGCCATTTTGCTCAAAATTATACAAATTCCAAATCATTTTTCATCATCATTCTTTTAAAAATGACATTGCTTTTAATTTTCTCCTGGAAATCTTTTTTCTTTGTAACCCTCGTTTTCTCTTGCCTCCTTGATTCTTCTATACAATTTTTAGAGATATTTAATTTAACAACTCATTTGATTTCTTATAAATAGAGAGCTTACTTATTGCAAGTGTAGTGTAAAACTGTAATTTTGCTGCAAAAAAAAAAAAAGAAAAGAATTTGAATTGTCGAATTGGCCAATGTCTAAATCGACACTACCAGGATATATTGCTTAGCGGGGGTAATGGGGGAGGGGGGATACGTAGTGGTGAGACTTGATTATGTCAAGGGAGCTTGAGGGATGAACTTGAGTGGTGCAAAATTGAGAGAGCGAATGATGGGGGCGACATCTCTTTGCGAGCTGAGAGATCGTGTGAGTTAGGGCAGGTGCAAGCTATTGAGCACGAGAGGGTCTGTGCAAGCGATTGAGCACGACGATGTGCAACCAAAACATGTTTGCAATAGAATTGATCCCATGGCGAAGTTGTTATTCGATGTTTGGGAGCCAGGAGAGCAAGCAACAACTAAGAATCATGATTATAACACTTGGTGTAACATTCTGATTAGAATAATGAGATGAGCTCATATTTCAGATTTGTTCTAATAGTGAAAATTAGTTCGAACATCTTAATTTATTTGCTCAAGGTGATAAGAGCTTTAAACTTTAGTTTTGCATTCATCAATTTTAAGGATAAAGTTAAGAGCCTGCTTAATGTAAAAATAATTTGATTTAATATTCAAGCAAAACCGATCTCATGATTTTCATCTTGTAATTTATCGTTGAAAAGGAAATCATAACTATTGAGCTTTTTAATGTATGAACGAAATGAAAATTAGATAGTTATTATTTAATTCTAGAGTTTCTTGATTTAGAATTATGTTTGCTAATTTACAAGAATTTATGAAGGTTTATATTATTATGTTTAATTTATAATATTTAAAAAATATTATTTTAATACTTACATCTAATATTATGGTTGCTTATTAAATTTTATTTTAAAAACTAGAAATAAGACTGAGGAGTGGAGGAAGAGTATTTTGGTTCCCATTTTTAAGAATAAAGGAGATATAGAGAAATTAAATTATTGTTTCATACATTAAAATTACCATTTTTAAGAATAAATGAGATATAGAGAAATTAAATTATTGTTTCATACATTAAAATTATTGGAGAGAGTAATTGAATATAGGTTAAGACGTGATACAAATGTTTCTACTAATCAATTTGGATTTATGCCGAGTAGCTCTACCATGAAAGCTATACATTCAATGAGAGTTTTGGAGTAGTACATAGAGAGTAAGGAGGATTTATATATGATTTTTTTTTAAGAAAAAGCTTATGTTGAGGTTCCAATAAAAGTTCTTTGGAGAGTTGTAGAAAAGAAAATGTTGATATGCCTTATATTCAAGTCGTTAATGATATGTATACTAGAGTTGTTACTTTTGTTTGTATAAGAGGATTGACCAAGTATTTTCCTATTTCAGTTGGATTACACCATCGATCGGCTTTAAGCCCATTTTCAAGGTTCAAAAAATCGGACCGGACATTGAACTGGTAAATGGAGAGGTTCAAGGTTCAAAAGTTGAACTGGGGTTCAACCGGATGCTTAATTATACATTTATTTAAATGTGACAAAAATGATGTGATTTAAAAAGGAAAAATGATTGTGAAATATAAAATAAATATCTCAATATTTAAATAACCAACATCCTAATAATTTTAGCATGTTATTTTAAAAGTTAATAACAACTAATTTTAAAAAAATAAGTACGAAATATCATAATCGCACTATAATAATTTTAAAAAAATTTAGGGGCATTTACATACATACCACCACCCATGTTTTATCTCTTTACATATCTAACACCTATTCTTTGCCTTTTACATTTACCACCCAAATCTTTCATATCACATCAAAAGTATTATTTAAATTTTTTAAAGCCGAAATTTACCTTTTCATTCACAGATAAGGTGGTTTGTTTGTAAAAAATTAAAGTTTAGGTGTTAGAAATGTAGATAGATAACAATCGAGTGGTATGCATGCAAGTCTTCCAAAATTTCATAAGCCTTCATTAGATTGAAACTCACATATAACATTAAATCCATTAATATATATTTATATGCCAACATTAATATCTACACACACGCACACACGCACACACGCACACACGCACACTATAATATTTGGCATTTGTATTTCACGGTTTCTTAAATTATAAAAAAAAATAATATAAAAAATTAAAAATTATGTGCAAGCAAATAAGAGCAAAGAAACATATTATTAAATTATTTTAGCTTTTACAGTTTAGTCCCACATCTTTAAATCTTAAGTTTCACCTTTCCTTTATATTGAAAAATAAGGGAGTATAAGATAGCCACAACAATAGCACATGAGCTCTCTACATTTAAAATAAAATATTCATATTTGTTGTAGTCGGTTTAGAGGTTAAACCGACCTGTTTTTTTCGGTTTTTGTTGATTCTAGGCCGGTTCAAACCGATTCAATCCGGTTCGATGCATAGGCGTTTATTAAGTCAACTCGAACCGGACCACCGGCCGGTTTGGTCTGGTTTTCTAAACCATGCCCATATTTATTTTGCTTTATTTATGGACACTCTTATTAGACATTTACAGGAGGATGCACCTTTGTGTATGTTTTTCGTTGATGTTATATTTCTTATGGGTAATTCTTGAGAAAGAGTTCGTGAATTACTTAAATTATGGAGGTTTATTTTAGAGTCTAAAGGCATTCGTTTGAGTAGATTTAAAATTGAATACATGGAATGTAATTGTAATAGTAGTAGATCCTGAATACATGGAATGTAATTTTAATAGTAGTAGATCCAGTGGCGGAGTTGTAACAATGAGTGATTAAATCATTAAAAAGAGTGAACATTTTAAATATCTTGAGTCTATTGTTTAAAGTGATGGTGATATAGATGGGCATGTTATTAGTAGAATTCAAGTTGGATGGTTGAAGTCGAGGAATGCATTAAGCCTATTGTGTGATAAAAATGTACCGTTTAGACTTGAAGGAAAGTTTTATAAGATGGTGGTGAGATCTGCAATGATTGATTGTGCAAAATGTTGGCCTATAAAAGAGATGTATAAAATTAAGTTAAGTGTTGATAGGACACAATGGAGAAAAATGATTCATGTAGCCGACCCCACCTAGTGGGATTAAGGCTTTGTTGTTGTTGTTGTTGCTACTGAGATGAGAATGCTTAGGTGGATGAGTAGCTTTACACTTAAGTTCGAAACGAATATATTCGTGAAAGGTTTGGTGTAGCTCCAATGACAAACAAGATTAGAGAGAGTCGTCTTAGATGGTTTGGTCACATTAAACATCAATCATTTGATGATCTGATTTGAAGAGTAAATATTTTAGATTCGACTTATGTTAATAAATGTAGAGGTAGACCTAAAAAGATTTGGTCACATTGTATAAAAAGTGATCATAATTTATCAGAATTAAATGAAAAAAAATGATACTCAATAGGACACAATGGAGAAAA
>NW_018164444.1:61572617-61667980 GCF_001263595.1 Phalaenopsis equestris | reverse complement strand
AATCTAATCGAAAAGAAAAAGTTGACCGACAAATAACAATATTAAAATTTAAAAAAATTGTAATAAAATAAAACAATTCACACACAAGTTGCTCCTCTTTGCCCTAACTCACAGTTGTGTTTTTCTCTACCAAGTCCTAGCCTTTTCCTCTCCAATGGAAACCCTCGTTCTCAAGTCTTCTTCCTGATTTTCCGGTTATCTTCCTTCTTTCGAGTCCTAACTGACCCTCGCCTCCAGTTGTAACTTCCGGTCACTTCTCGTGACCAATTTTCCATTCTAAACGAGTCTGATAACCTCCCTATTCTTGATTATTGGGCGTTTTTATTTCCCTTTTGGGTGTTCCCCTCTCGTCCGACTATAAATACCTCATTTGGGGAAGATTTTAGGGGTTGACAATTCTTTTGTGTGATTTAAATATTTCTTTTGCTCCTGAAGTGTTTTCACGCTCTCTAGAAGTAAGGTCTTCTTCTTTTCCTCTCCTCTTCAGTTGTTTAATGAAATATTCACCTCCGTGCTAAAGTTCTATCACATCTTTGTTTGAATAATTGAGAATTAAAGATGAAACTCTTGATTGTAAGTCGAGAGATTTGCAGTTCTTTGCGATATCTTCTTTTGAATTATTGGAACATTCATTTTGGTTTGTTTATTTCCATGGGAAGGAAATAATCTTATAGATAGTAGATGAGGTAACATATTTTTCTGATTGCAGTTGAAATTAGAAAGACTCGACACTTTCATATGTTATTGAGGAATGAGAGTGAGATTTTTCTTTTGATGAATTTAAGGACTTACATTGTATACTACCTATAGTTCTGGGCTTTAGTTTTTTTTATCTTTATCATTATTTTAATGACCAATGTGAAATGTTTCTGGAGGGGCTGGATAAGCTAAAGAACAGTTTATAAATATTCTTCTGAGATTTACTTTGTTAAGAATTCTTGAAGATACTTTTTCCTATGGGATTGAGGCTTTAGTTTCTTAATGTTGAAATAGTTAGAATGGATGCATATTTGCTTTATCCTGCTTCAGGGCATACTTCTGTTGAGCCATTTGGAATATGAAATTAATTCTTATATTGTTTTTATGATATTGATCAAAGTTTGATATTACCATAAAATTTTGGTGATTCGATTTTTTATTCGGATTATTGATTTATTACCTTTGTCGAGATCATTTTTTGGGAATTTTTTCGGTGCAGTTAGTTTTTGAAGGTAAGGATTTTATCTTCCTTCAATTATCTTCTTCTAATTATTCAAATTATTAGTCAGTTTGTGTGTTGATCTTTTTTTATATACACTTATTAATATTATTTTTTTTGTTACAAGAGTTGTGTAACAAGAAATTTGCTCAATAAGTCATATCTAGTTTCTAGTAATGATTTTGTGAACCAATTTGATAAAAAGGCTTGCGAAAATAAAGTTGTTGGGAAGGATTTATAAGGTACATAACAGAATTGAAGTGTTTTATATCTAAATACCTACAGGTTGAATAGTTTGTATATAAACACTTTCTCGATATGCTGTCATACTATTCTTATTATTTGTTAATTGATATTGTCTTTATGTTTCATTTACTTCTTTGATTGTTGGTTAAGGTAAATTTAATTATGAAAACATATAAAAATTGTGTGGTGTGTACGTAAATCTTCTTGAAATGAAATAATAATTCCATATGACAGCTAACAGACTAACTGGGATACCTTCGAATATCAGTTTAAGCCTCAAACTTTTTTTTTTAGATAAACGGTCCAACCTCTATTCCAAAACAACAAAAAAATCCAAATGACACAGTAATCCAATTCATTCATATAAAGAATAAGGACAAATAACTTCAAATAAACTGAATACAACTCTTAATTGGTTGAATCATCTCTTTTTTCAATCATCATATTTCTAACCCAATGCAAAACATGTTTGCAAATAAATAATAATAATAAAAAATGATTATAAGCATAAATAAAATAAAATATTCAAAATATTAACTCAATATCAGAATAACTTTCAATCTTTTTCTAGTAGCAAATATAAAGACAAGCCATAAAAATCATTTTCAATATAATTAAATTTACCTCAACCAATAATCAAAGAAGTAAATGAAACATAAAGGCAATATCGATTAATAAATAATAAGAATGGTTTGTCAGCATATAGAGAAAGAGTGCGAAAGAGTGTTTATATACAAACTATTCAACCTGTAGGTATTTAGATATAGAACACTTCAATCCTGCTATGTACGTTATAAATCATTCTCAACAACTTCATTTTCGCTAGCCTTATTATCAAATTGGTTCTCAAAATCATTACCAGAAACTAGATATGACTTATTTAGCAAATTTCTTGTAACACAACTCTTGTAACAGGAAAAAATAATCTCAGTAAGTGCATATAAAAAATGATCAGCACAAAGACTGACTAATAATTTAGATAATTAGAAAAAGATAATTGAAGGAAGAAGAAATCCTTACCTTCAAATGCTCACTGCACTGAAAGAAATTCCAAAAAAAATGATCTTGACAGAGGTAATAAATCAACTATCCGAAAAAAAAATCAAATCACCAAAATTTTAGAATGATACCAAAGTTTGATCAATATCATAAAAACAATATAAGAATTGATTCCAGATTTCAAATACCTCAACAGAAGTATGTTCTTAAGCAGAATAAAACAAATATGCATCCATTCTAACATTTCAACATTAAGAGACTAAAACCTCAATCCCATATGAAAAAGTATCTTTAAGATTTCCAAAAAAATGTAAATCTCATAAAAATATTTATCAATTGTTCTTTAACTTTTCCGGCCCCTCAAAAAGCATTCCACATTAGTCATTAAAATAATGACGAAAAAAAAAACTGAACTCAAGAACTATATGTAGTATACAATGTAAGTCCTCAAATTCATCAATAAGAAAATCCCACTCTCATTCATCAAGAACATATGATAATATCGAGTTTTTTTTTTAATTTCAACCGCAATCAGGAAAATAAGTGACCGCATATGCTATCTACAAGATCATTTCCTTCCCATTCTCAAATTCATCAATAAGAAAATCCAACTCTCATTCATCAAGAACATATGATAGTATCGAGTCTTTTTAATTTCAATCGCAATCAGGAAAATAAGTTACCACATATGTTATCTACAAGATCATTTCCTTCCCATGAAAATAAACAAATCGAAATGAATGATCCAATAATTCAAAAGAAGATATCACAAAGAACCGCAAATCCCTCGACTTACAATAAAGAGTTTCATATTTAATTCTCAATAATCCAAACAAAGATGTGAAAGAATTTTAGCACAGAGGTGAATATTTCATTAAACAACTGAAGAGGAGAGGAAAGGAAGAAGACCTTACTTCCAGAGCGCGTAAACAAACTTCAGGAGCAAACAAAATATCCAAATCGCACAAACGAATTGCCAACCTCTAAAATCTTCCCCAAATGAGGTATTGAAGGTGAGGGGAACACCCAAAAGGGAAATAAAAATGCCCAAGAATCAAGAATAGGGAAGTTACCGGACTCGTTTAGGCGGAAAAATTGGTCACGAGAAGTGACCGAAAGTTACAACCGATGGCGAAGGTCGGTTAAGACTCGAGAGATGGAAGATAACCAGAAAACCGAGGAGAAGATTCAAGAACAGGGGTTTTCGTCGAAGAGAAGGCTAGGGCTTGGTAGAGAGGAACATGAGCATGACTTAGGGCAAAGAGGAGTAACGTGTGCGTGAGTTGTTTTATTTTATTACGAAATTCTTTTTTTAAAATCTAGTTTTGTTATTTTACTCAAATTCGTCAATTTACACAATTCAACCCAATTTTGAACCCTATTAATGTACATGTCATTCCAGACTAAAACTGACATTCCGGAAGCACCAGTGCGATCCATTTTTCCATCCGGGGTGATCTGGATAAGGGTTGTTATATCTAAATATTTAGAGGTTGTATGTAAACACTCTTTATCGATATGCTAGCTCTCTATTATTATTATAATCAATATTGTCTTTATGTTTCATTTACTTCTTTGATTGTTGGTTGAGGTAAATTTAATTATATTGAAAAGGGTTGTTATATGGCTTGTCTTTATATTTGCTGGTAGAAAAAGTTTGAAAGTTATTCTGATATTGAGTTGATATTTTGAATATTTTATTTTATTTATGCTTATAATCATCTTTTGATTAATTATTTGCAAACATGTTTTGGATTGGGTTAGAAATATGATGATTAGAAAAAAGAGGTGATCCGACCAATTAAGAGTTGTAGTCAGGTTATTTGAAGTTCTATGTCCTTATTCTTTATATGAATGGATTGGATTAACATTTGAATTTCTTTTTTTTGTTGTTTTGGTATAGAGGTTGGACCGTTTATCTAAAAAATAGTTTGGGGCTTAAACTGATATTCAAAGGTATCCCAGTTAGTCTACTAGCTGTCGTATGGAATTATTATTTGAGGATTTACGTACACACCACACAATTTTTATGTGTTTTCATATGTAACCTGCATTGGTATACCTTTTTTTTTTATGCCGTGAGAGATTTGGATGCTATAAATGTGAAATTTGGGTGTTAGGAGTGTAAATTTGTGTATAATTGGATGGTATGAATATAAGGGCATGTTCTTAATAAATTAATTTTGGTGGAAATGTGAAAATTTTTTAGACTTATATACTCATGATTTGAAATTCTTTTATGATTCTATAAAATGCAATACGCTTATTTATCCAAAAATCTGAGACTTCTATATGTATCTATGCAATAAAATCTGAAGCTTTTTACCTATTCAAAGTCTGAAACTTACATGAGTTAGCTTTAGGTTAACCTGAAATTCATAAAGGTTGGTTTTATGCAAATCTGAAATTCAGGCAGGTTGGTTTTATGTAAATATGAAATTTATATGGATTGAACTCTTTGGTTGGTCGATTTAATTATTATCCTTGTAAGCTTGCTGAAGTTAGTTTTCGGTTACATACAAATGCAATAATGGAGATTCTCAAAGTATGTTGATTTATTTATTGTCTTAGAAGTTTACCTAAGGTTGGTCCTGGTTACCTGCGGCCTGGAACCTTTATAGTTTGATAAATTGATTCTTATTGCGTAACACATATGGGTAAGGTGGAATAATGATGTTACAAGAATTATTTGAAAAGTTATTTCTTCCGATATTATGATGTGAAATATACAAAATTATTGGAAATGCAGATGGAATATCGAAGTGGCCTATAAGTTTGAGATGCAGGGTGGGCAATGATGCAAAATTCACTCTCAGTTCTCTTTATAGCTGAAATTTTTTAATCAATGATCAATCCTTTGAGTCGCTGATAGCTCTAACCCTTGCTTAAGAGATTTGTGAACTGACAATAGATACTACATGTCATATACTACATGCAAATACACTACACCTTTAGTTTAAAGTTCAGATACTACTTACAGATTTACTCATCAATTAAGTGATAGGGATTAGGATTGCACGATTCTAAGATGATTTGCTGGTGAATTTTGATTGACATTGATATATATACTTCAATACGTTAGTTGCCTGTGGGATTGTGATAAATAAAAAGTATAGTCTGAGTCCATTCTCAATTTAAATATACCCCATTTGGATTTTTCATATGCTCATCACTTAACTTTTATGAAAACATATATGCTCAAATCTTGCATATGTAAATTGCAAATATTTGTCTAACCCCCTTTTTTTATATATGCATTTGTATTATGCAATTATAATAATTTGTTTTGAAGCAATTGACAGAATTAGTCAGGTACATCTTGTTCTTTTCTTTATCTACTGTATTTTACTGCACAATTCTTTTCTTTTTTTACTATACTTTACTACACAGTTCTTTTCTTTTGTTGATGTATTTCACTACACAATCCCTTTATTTTCTTTACTGTACTTTATTACACGGTTCTTTTTTTTCTTTACTGTACTTTACGACACGGTTCTTTTTTTTCTTTACTGCAATGTACTGTATACATCTACCTGTACTCTTGCTTTTAGTTTCTACTTTTATGACATGTTTATACAGTACCCTAGGGTAGCAAATGTAGAACGCATGCTTAGGATTGGACCCTATAGCACATAACCAAAACACTCGTTTTAATTTCAATACTATTCAAAATTTCATAATACATATTAATATAACTATAAAATAATGTTTTAAATTTCATTTAACCCACACTAATAATATGAATTTGTAATAAGCTGCTCGAGCTATGTTCTCTCTTCTCTCTCCTTTTCTCGGAACGAGACGACGACGCGGTCAAGTGACGATTTATCTCCGGGCGGCGGTTGAGATGACAACAGAAAGTGGAAGGAGGAGCTTCAACTGAATATTGAACTTCCGTAGATTTAAATAATATACACCCATAGGACTTCGATGTTGTTCGTCTAGTACCCATAGTTACTGTGGATTGATGAACTTGCAGCAAGCACTTACAAAATAATTAAATTATACCACATAAAATTTGTTATAATTAAATCAAAGAGTGAGCTACACAAATTATAATTAACATCATCTTCTATTGCATTGACTCTTATATTCTCCTTCTTCGTCATCTCGAACATTGATGAACCTAGGAAGCTACATGAGGAAGCTATTTTTTTGTGATAGATTGGTTAATGTTACTGTTTTAATTTCAAGCAATCCAATTTTGAGGTCAAGAGAGCTCTTCAAAACTCCAATTATGATCATCAGAGCTCCGACAGGTTGCAGAAGAAGAACCCTACCCGTAGAATTGGACAAAAAGCTAAGAATGAGGGTATTTTGGCCATAAATTTAATGTGATTCAAATTTAAGTTGTAAATTGTTATATAACCTACATTAATGAAAAAGGGAACTTGTGAATACTTGAAATCAACCCGGGAGACCACTGTCAAATCTCAGAAGGCATTAGGATCTTAGCGGAGGATTTTCAAAAGCGTGTATCAACATGAAATGCTGTAAAAAACTCAAAAGACCTACTGATATCTTGCCTATTTTTTATAATAAAAGTGAAATCATGAGAAACATTTAAATAATTTTGGAAAAGAAGCAGTAATATATTTCAAAATACATAAATTTACTTTCATTAAATAGAGTGGCAATTTTAACACACTACAACATGCCAAAAATGGCATAATTTAATCATAAACTTGAAAGTTGATTGATTTATCGATAAAATCCTTTTCCATTTGGATTTTCACCCTAATTTTCTGTCATCAGAAGCTGTAACTCTAGATTTATTTTCATGTGAATTAATCTTTTTCATTTGCAATTCATTCATGTTTGTATTTTCATCTTTTGTCAGATTTGAATTTTTTTTAAATATTTGTTAAGTTTTTCTTTTTCTGCTGATGGATGGTTTTTAACCATTTCTTCTTGATTTTGTGTTGCATTATCCTGACTTGTTACTGTGCAGGTTCTATACATCCTGATTAGGTTGATTATCTTTCATTCAAGCTTTTCTTGGAAACATTGGGTTGGACTCGTAGTGACATCTTTAGCATATTGGATTTCGTATCAACAACTTGCTAATATGGCGAAGCCTACATATTCAGATGATGGAGAACTGCTCGACGGTGGGTTTGATATGAGCACCGGTGGAATTTGTAGGTGAGTCTCATGTTCTTGTAATGTCTCTTCATTTTCTACCAAATTGATGTTATCTGTGTATTAAGAATTTAAGATTGTCGGCCAAAAGAATTTCATGTCTAACATTTTTAATATTAAAGTAATCTTCTTTTAATTGATCTTAAATTGTGGGGATAGTGCTAATGATGATGATGGTTATTTTATTAAAATGATAAATGTTGCATGATTGGCATGGTGCTGACTTTGGTAACTGTGTTACTGCTGTTTCCTTTATTTGTATTTGCTATTTGAAGCTTGCACTCTTCATGCCTATAAAGCTTGGAGATGGACACAACTATATGGGCGCGACACAACATGGATATAGTAACTCAATGCACATCATGAACACAATGTTCTATTTTATAGATTATTACTGTAAAATGTAGGAGAAAAAATTGATACTAGTGGTCTTCTATTAAGAGAATTACATAATGAACTGTAATATCATATATATATGAAGCTTAATGATAATAAAAAACAAAGTGTACTAATAATAAAAGAGTTGTTTTATCACATGTAACAAATACCATCTGCAAAGATTGCACAAACATTAATATTAATTGATTGTTGAATTGTTAATATTCATTAATTATTGTCAGTTGTCACGTGTTTTGCCAATATCGATATTGTTTATAAATTATTAAAAAAACAAAATAGTTAAATAAATTGGATTATATGAACATTATGCATATTTAATATTGAAACTAGCACACTAGATTTTATAGCTTCTTCCACGGCACATTCATTCACCTTTACAGGAAATATTTTTGTCAAAGCTTGCCATTCATGATGTTGTCTTTTATTGAATATATTTTAGTTAATATATATTTTAAGCATTCTAATATCATATATTTTAGCTAATATATCTCCTAATGCCCCATAATGTTGTCTTTTATTGAATATATTTTACATTCTTTTTTGATAAAATGCATATATTGATATGCACAAATGTCAAATCTTTACCCCCTTGAGCGATATTTATTTCTATTAAGTGAAGTGATAAAAAAAATATTTGCTCTATTTTCTTTCGCGACAACAATAGGAACATGGTTGCATATAAATCATTAATCAATTTTTTTTTTATCCATAGGGCCTTTAGAAGTTATAGAGTCACGATCGATAAAAAACTACTAAACATAATAATTTGTCAAACTCCAAATTAATAATTATCTTCTCTTCAATATTTGAAAAAAACACTCTTTAAATGTTTGTTCCTCTCATTTGATATCTCTATACCTATATGTGGAGCAACGTGATTTACAGCTTTGCTTAGTCAAGCATGACTATAATACCTAATAGAATAATACTTCTGATAAGTAATATTAATAATTGTAAAGTGGGTTAAGCTATGCTTAATTAAAAATTTAAATGTTACCTTAGATTAAAGTAATGAACCAAGCAATGACTGTGATTGTTACTTTTGTTCCATTTATGTAAAAAAATGCCATACATCACTTTATAAGAGTTGGGCTAATCATTTGTTTTTCTTTTATGTTGATATATTATCTCTTTAACATTTTTTATCATGGGATCTAACATATTATACATAAGGCGTGGGTAAGGTTTTCTGTACCAATTACTCTTAGCAGCTCATATATTGGTTTCATAAAGATGCATTATAATTTATTTGGTCTAACAACAAATCTTCGAATATCTTTTCCTTTATAAACTAAGCCTTATCCACATCGTCATCTCAATAAATTGCCCACATGTTTATTGTTATGGCTTGTAATTCTTTCTATATGGTTTTAGAACACATAAGCCTAATGCTTGTTGATACAAAATGTGTCTCAATTAAAGCCAAATTTGTTAGCTTTACAAATTCATTAAAAATTTAAAGCCCTGTCAAATATATTATTGTGAAGTTTTTCATGAAATACTTCATTTCCTGCGATGCCTGTGATCTATTACATTCTTTGTAGCCTAATAGGTTATCTCATCACTGTCTATATATATTCTTTTGAGCATAAATATTCTTTCATGCAAGATTCATGTGTAAACAATACAAGAAGTCCAAAAAATATTAGGTTGTTTCTATTTATCAGCACATAAATGCATTGTCTGTTATTACTCGAACCATTTCATCGAAACCAACCTTTTATAATCACTTCTTTGACATGATTTGTAATGCAATTTTGTTTATATATGCTAATTCACAATTAATGGTCTTTTTAAACATACAATTTGACTAATCATAATAAAATTAATGTGAGGTCTTTTTGGTGCATCAGTCTAATCATCTCAAACAGTGGTTCATTTTTTTATTAAGCTCTTTAGTTGGCTTAAAAATTCTTTTAATATTCATTTTCTCCTTTCGAGATAGTTTTTTCCTCAAAAGATTATAACCCAAGGGGCATGTATATGATGAGGGGGTTTTTGGTTGCATATGATAAAACACAAATAATATAAGATTTCTTGCTAAATGGAATAGAATGTCAGCTAAATAGAACTAATGAGCAATTTCATTGTGTTTTCTTTTAATAATTAGCTTTCATTTAAAGCTCTTCCTTGAATCATAACCTTTCATCCTAAATAAATTTTACTTTTTATGAGTTAAAATATTGATTCTCTTGATTGGACCCACTTTGTCTAGAAAAAAGGAGAATCTTTTTTTTTTCATTCAAAATCTGCATCTATTTCTCGTTATTATTAAAGTTGCTTGAATGTATTTTTGGGCATGATCGAAGACGCCCTGCAACTTGGTCTTAGTCAATTCTCATTCTAGGACATGCTAACTTTCTTTGACAAAACAAACATTGAAATTCTATATGGCGGGACAGGGGTAGAACAACAAAAGGAAGGTTTTGGACAACGAAATCAACGAAGCAGGTGGCTGAGATAGCAAGGGGCAGAGAAGGGGAAGAGCGATGAACTGTTGGACAGTAGAGGGGAGGGCTGTTCGGGACTACAACAACGATGGGGGGTGGTTGGAAAGGTTGCGAAGGAGTTTAATAAGGATAAATATCTCTGCGGGATTGAAGTACAACCAGGGCACCACTCGATCTTTGGGGAATGATCACCATCTTGGACGAGTTATAGCCGGAGCACCTTTTTTGTCTTTGGATACAACCCTCGGATGGGAAAATGTCTTTAGAGACCACAATCTGAAATAAAAAATAATCAAAATCTAAATTCTAAACAAGCACACGACACATATATGTAATAGAAGCTATTAGATAGGAATAAAAGGTATTAGGAAAAGAAAGTAAATAAAAAGGAAAGGTAATATTATAGGAAAATGCTAGGATAGGAAAGGTAGATGGGCATCGAAAGTGATAGAAAGGGCAGGGAATCAAATAGGAAAAAAAAGGTCCCACGGTACTGTATATATATATTGTGGAGCACAAATAATGTATATATATATTGTGGAGCACAAATAAAAAATTTAGACGTTATGGGGTAACCAAAGGGTTTCTAACTATTGTGGGTTTTTATCAAATGATTAACTCTAAGTGCATGTCTTTTTATATTAATCACGGTTATGTTTATAAAAGAGATTAAAAAATAGATGGTTTTGTAAATGTTTTTTTTTTTTTTTTGCATATGGCAATTTTTCTTAGTGGTGTAACTATTGAATAAGTTAATTCAAAAAATGAAAACATTATTTAGAAGATAAAAGATTTAGATTAGTACAACAACGATCAGTCTAAGATATGCTAATTTAATGAGTATGATTTTAATAATTAAAATTAATTTTTTAGATTACCAAATAATAATTAAATGTGAGAAATTAATCTTGGATTTATTATATAGAAGAATGGGGATATATGAGAATATAATTTATGCATGGTTTTCTAAATGATTTGTTAAAAATAAGTTTGACACCTTATACAATGTAATTTGAGTGAATGAAATTTGATGATTGACAAAAAATAGTTGGGTTAAGGCTAATGATGATATTGGAGATCGTTCATATAGTAAGATAATCGTTTAATCTTTTAGCTACAAGCACAATCGATTGGCAATTTATGGGACCCCCTATTTATTGTCATTAAATCTAATACTATCTTGTACTAGTTTTGCTAGTTAATTTATATCCAAAATACTACTAAATACTGGAATTTCTTTTTTTTTTCTCCATCGTGCTAATGTATTTATTTTCTAATGATGCCTACTTATTGTTATGTCTTGTTGCAGCTATTTGCATGACGTGATTTACATAACCAGCTTCGTACAGTCAACATCCATTATATCTGACAAATTTTGGCTCGTATATTTAGTGGTAAGATTTACACCTTAGCTTATGCTGCATTTGCATTCATCTGTGGAATGATAATATTGTTCATTCATATATATATATATATATATATATATATGTATTTGAAAATTGAATAGAGGTTTATTTTTAAGTTTTTAAACTGGCCAATATGAATGTAGGTTCACAAAATGCATACAAATTAATGCTCGCTATCTCAGGATTTTAGATTTTCTAATGCGCCTAATATAATATAGTGCACAAAAAATTACATTCCTAATATCCATTTATTTTTTATAAAATCAGAAAACACACACAGTTTACATTAAATTATAATTTATTGTTCACCTAAATGCAATTTCATATAAAACTTATAATCACTGAAAACTACAAGTTGAGTGAACTCTAACTGCAATCCGAAAATTCTGATTGTTCTTTTTTTGATTATATCAATCATGCTGCAAACCAATCATAAATATTTAGGAGAAATTCATATTCATACCACACAATTTTTATTTATTTACGTGTCTAACACCTAAAATTTGATTTTTACATTTATGAAAATTATACATGAAAAAAAATGATGTTCAAATTTTTGATGTGATGTTAAAGATTTGAGTGCTATGCATGTAAATGTGAATGTTTGTGAATGTTTAGGTGTTAGATAGTGTTAGATATGTAAATACGTAAGAATTTTATGGTACATATATAAATATCCCAATGTGTAGATGTAAAGTAATAAGGAAACAATTCACTAAATAAGAGATGCATGCTTTCTATTACTACAAGGAAATAATTTCTCTTAAAAATCGTTATTCGCCACTTGCACCACTCCTGAAAGATTCAAGTTGATTAGCATAAATGTTTGAGAGAAAAATAGAAATTTCATCAAGTAATAGTCCTTTACATTCCTCTCATATCATGTACTTACATTATTAGATTCAAAAAGTTGATTGTCCCATGAATTTTTTTTTTTGGAAGACCAAAATCTCAAGCAACTGCAACTATTCTGCCTAGCTTTATGAAAAATGTTGAGCTTTTTATTTTCTATATTACCAGATTTTTAAAATCACAAAAATCTAGTAATTGGAAAACCAAATCATGCTTGTTGAATTGTACCTCGCAATTGAATAGGCTGAATCAAGGTCCAACAACAGCTCAAGTAATAAGAACATAAGGACACACAATGAACCATGCTAATGACATAGATTTTATAAGGGGTCTAGTCATGCTTGTTGCACAAATTGTAAATAGATCTTTGAAGTGTTAATTATAAGCATGTCATTTCATTTTATAGGGTATAAGCATGTGAACTTTTGAAAAAGTAGAAAAGAAAAGCGGGAGAGCAACAAATTCTGATCCCCGTACATGCAACTTCTGTCACTGAAAAAATCCCATACGCGTATCCCCCCCTCTAATTTTCTTCCCAAACTCACGACTCCCGCAAGTTCTTGTCAATTCTCTCCACGCGACGCTTGACAGACCTCCTCTCTTTCCCTCTCCCCCTAGCTTGTTCGAACAAAACACACGACCGCAAAACCCTCCAGTATGCCGTACAACCCCATCCCCTCTCCTCTCTATCGCTGACAACCTAGTCGCCAACCTTACACTCTTCTATAGAGACCCAAGTGACAACCAACCCTTGCCACTACTCTCCTCCTCTCCAAACTCCCACTCGCACACAGCAACTGGTGCTGATCCTTCCTTCTGCTGCTACCCAAGAGATCCCTCTGCTCCCAACTTCTCTACCATATATTTTATGTTCTCCCTTTCTCCACACTTCCTCACCTCCTCTCCACCGTTCCCTGTCAACCCACACCAACTCCCCATTTGTACCTCTCCGCCTAACAAGAATCCGGGAGGGCATGCACGTATGAGATTTTTTCTGTGAGAGAAGTTGCATGTGCCGGGATCAGGTAGTCGGACCCTTAGATTAGGTTTTCTTTTTTTTTATTTTAAATTCATTTTTTATTATTTCTTAGGTTTGATGGGGGGCACCTATTGGATCAAAAGAAGTTGGAAGTATGGGCAGCACACGGGAGATTAAATATTTGGCGGCGGCTTGTTCTGCAAGCAATTAGGGTGAATATGGGTATACTTCCTAAGCAAAGTCGGCATTTCGGATGCGCTCGCCAGTTTGTTTTATGATCAGATGTCGTTTGTTGACTTCTTCATCAGTCAAATTCCGGATGCAAATTTAATATGTTTATATGAAGGGTTGACCTCTTTAACATAACTCTTTAATACTGGAATTGAAACACATCCAAATCTTTAGGAATTCGACATGATATTATAAAGAAAATTTCAAATTATCCATCTAATTTAAAAACTTCTTAAGGTTAAGATGGAAGGGGAATTTGGAAACACCCCATACACAACTTTGAAGAGATCCACATGTGCAACCTGCATCTAGAGAACGCTTAATCGGCCTCACGAATAATTTTTATTTATCACTAGTTAACTATGAATACAAGCTATGAATCAAAATTTATAGACACTGGGTTGCAAGGATAAAGCCAAATAATTTGAATTCAAATCTAATATTATTTGAAATCAACTCTAATCATGACAAAGCATTCATAGTTGAACTTAATATTTACCCAAAGATGATAATTAACCATAATAAAATAATGCAATAAGAAGCAATTCAGCCATGAATGATTATTGGGGCAAAAATAAAAGAAAACATGCTTGGCTTAGCTTTGTTGTGGCCCTAGTGTGACTCATTGTAATTAGCCTAAGGCGAATTGAGCTTCTGAGGCCAATTGATTTGATGTGTTCTTTATTAACTTTTTTGAGGTGTAAAGAACTATCATTTAGAGAGTAAATGTCTTATATTTATTCAAGTTATCATGTGCCAGCTTTTGCAATTCATGTTTGGTCAACCGTGTGCGTCTAATGGAGCACTACTATTATTTCTAACGAAGGATGTGCACTTAGCCTTTTCTCTAATTATCACTTCACTTTAATTGATACTGTCAACATCCGAGTATTTAGGTGGAATTTGAATGTTGTAATCGACAAAAGGAACAATTATATTAGAAATCTCCCATCCAAAAGAATCAAAATGTAAATCTCGAGGTTCAAACACTCCCTGTTTAGTTTTATATCTTGAACGTTGAAAATAGAACTATTTCAACTCAAGTGGTTGAATAACAGCTAGAAGATGTGTATCCTTATCTTAGGAGCTTGTGGAGTGGTCTTAAGTTCATGTTCTTCATTAAGTTGCATCACTATATACGAGATGACTTTGTGTGTAGTCCCATGATCCCTACCCATACAAATTAATGGTAAATAGCGTATCATAAGGTAAAGGATCTCGTTGTATCATAATGTATAGTACAACACACACTATTTTAAAAGATTATGAATAAAAAATACAATTAATTATGAAAGACTATTAAATTGAAGGATGAATCTTTATGATAATAAAAACAATAGTGATGGTGAAGACCATCACTGAACATCTTTATTGCTTAAAATTCAAATTATTATCATTCTTTTTTTGCAAGTCTACTATTTTTTTTTTAAGAAATTTAACTAGTCGTATTGAGAAGCATCATGATAATCTTTGTGATGATGATGCTTCTTTGCTATAAAGTTGCAATTGAAATTTATTAAATTATAAAATTTCATGATAACAATTCACACATAATAGATGAAGTCGATCGATATAAGAGAGGAAGCCGAGCATGAAGCAAGGCTTGCGAGACGTGATAAGGTTTAATTGAAACTAAATACTTATACTAAATAGTTTAAACATTAATTTGTAAACCTAAAGGGCCTAAATTGAAATAATGATATTGGGTTTATGGACGATGCACTATTGCCCATGACGGTACTATTAATGCGTGCTTTTTAACTGTTGAGAATTGTATATAGCTTATGGTTCTATTGAGTAATAAGGAATATAGAAAAATCTAGGGACTTATATGCAAGAATGTATAAGCTCTATAAAAAACCCTATCATTAATCAATAAACAAGTTTTATAAAGCATTTATTTCATTTTGGTATCAAAGCTAAACCTTAGCCGTCTCTGACAGGCATACACGTAGAGAGACTTCAAGCTCGCATCTGTCGTAGGGGATCACAACGAACAAAGACTTGAAGCTCTTGAGATTGTAGCGTGCAGATTCACGTTGCATCGCAAAACAGCCATTGTTGGAGCTAGCGGGGCTCAACATAGGATTACACGCGATACAATCACAATTAGAGGCGCTGAGAAGGCCGCGGAGGATTGTAACTTCCAGCTTGTTGTTGGAGCTAGCAGGGACGCAACATGGGATTTTACACGATACAATCGCGATTAGAGCCACTGAGAAGGTCTTAGAGGATACGTAATAATAGCTTACAAACACAATGGATCAAATTTACGTGTGATTTGTGTGATCTAGATTTGAATCCTTGTGATTGAGGTTGAGGTAAAGGATTGGATCTTCTAGGGAAGATAGATCGTGAGACTTTGAAGCTATTGGTCGGGCTTACACAGGTAGCTAGCGTCTTGATGAGAGCCACCACCTTAGCACATACTCCAACGCAGGTTCGTGTTGTCCTTTGCTGTCCCGCTAGCACATACTCCAACGCAGGTTCGTGTTGTCCTTACACAGGTTGACCTTTGCTGTCCCGCTAGCTTTTGTCGTGTTGTATCACAATCTTAGGTTCGTGACTGTATTGTGATCTTAGGCCGTGAAGGCAAGTCAGGTTTTGCTTCCCTGCTAGCCTTAATCACGACCATTCCACGCTTTGGTCGTGGAAGGCGTCGACTGTACACTGTGCTATTGTCAGCTACTTTAAAACGTGGCTGTTTTGACAAGCGAAGGAGACGCAATCTCTTTGACTTCTGATACAAATCGTGATAAAGAAGGATTAATGCTCTGATATTAATTTAATATGAAATTCTACATAACTTAGGGCAAAGCATATTGTTTTACTTTAATAGCATCAACAACATAACTGGAATACATAAAGATAAACACCTACAATTCGAGAGGTAGGCGATCTCTCCTAAATCCTAAAATTCGAGAGTTAGGAGATCTCTCCCAAACCCAAACCCAAATCCTAAAACTCTAGATAGTAATCTCATACCTAACTCCAACTCTAAACATATTAACCTACAATCTTCCCAACAATAATAATAATAATAATAAAAGACTAAATTGCTCTTCGGTTAACAAAAGATAAAATTGTTCTTAGACACCGGCCCTAGAGTTTCACCTCTCAAAAGGCTTTGATAAATTTTCAATTATGCAACACAGTATTCTACTCAAATTCAAGTAATTTTTGTTCTATGGACTCATCTCACCACATCAAATTATCATGACTATAAATTCATTGAAAAATGGAATTCTACCTTGAAACTGATTCCTGAAGTTCCTAACGTAAATATATGATGTTATTTCTGATCTCTAGAACTTGTATCAAAACTCAAGCTCAGTCATATCAACCAAGTTAATGATTTTTTATTTTCAGACAATCACTAACCCTAACAAAAATACATTGTTTACAGATACCAATATTTGCCGCATACAAATCCTTCGGCATAATAAAAGGATTCCTATCATTTGGCTCCAAGGTACGATGAAACCCTAAGCAGTTCATGCGTAACATGACATGTAAAACAAATGGGTTGTATGTGCAGGGTGGTGCTGAGGATGAGAAAGCTCGGAAGAAGAGGGAAAAGATGGAGAAGAAGGCCGCCAGAGGGAAGATTATTAAGACCAGGAATAGGTGACTGCTACTGTGATGACATGTAAGTTTTAATTACTTCTTCTTACTGGATATATTAAGCTTACCATTTTTATGAACTATTGAATTGGTCCTCATTATTACTATTGTCTTCCCATGGCCAATAATTTTTACTGTGTTGGAGTGGGTGATATCTAAGAAGTGAATTTGCTTACCTTTGTGGGGGATGTTGCAGTAGTGAATGAAATTTTAAATGCTTTTATTATAAATGTGGAATTAGAAGTTATTGCATTGGCTTACTTCGTTCTTCTTGGTCCTACAAGCCTAGAATCGTTTCACACACACAAAGGGAAAAAACAAGGGGGCATTTACATGCATACCACACAATTCTTATGTATTTACATATCTAACATCTAAATTTCAATTTTTACATATATATATATATATATGTATATATATATATAATATCAAAATTGAAATTTAGCTATGCATGAAAATATGTGTTTCTCTTTTTTAAAAGTTAAAAAAGTGGTATTTGTAAAAAATAAAATTTACTGGTAGATATATAAATAGATGGCAATTGGTTGGTATGCAAGTAAATTCCCGGTTAATTTAGTCAGGTACCATGTCATATAATTGCTATTTTTTTTTTTAATCGAATCCCATAGGGAAATTTTATTTCATCAAGAAAATAAGTACAAAGATAATGTGATCAATATTTCAACTAACCCCCTACAACTCACGCAATAAAAGAAAATCCTATGAACCGTTGATCACTACATATAACTCACACAAAAAAATTAAAAAACACTATCACGTCGAATAATGAGAATAGATAAATGATGTGGAATCTTGATGGAAAAAATGAAGTCTTGTTTCTCTAATCCTCTTTTTGCAGTCTATTTGTACGTTGGTTTCCTTCACGATGAGTAAATAACCAGTTTATCTGCAGTCTTAAGAAAAGCAAAAAAAAAAATTTCATTTGAATAATAAGAATTCAAGAATAAGATTTTTTTCTTGGTACAATAATTCCATAATTCCCAAGAGTACATTTCAATTTCAATGTCATATAATTGCTCTAAAATATAATAAACTCTTAACTATTTATGCTTATCTATGAATAAAAATAATGTATGATAATATGAGTAAAATGTCTATACCCTCCACTATTTACATTTGGTAGTGCATTCTTTGAGCTTATAAAAGTGTCAAATTAATCCCAATTTTTTTAAATTGGGATTTGGAATAGTCCTCGTGAAGGATTATTAGAACTCAATTTTAAAATAATTGAAATTGAAATAATCTCCAACATTCTCGGCATCATCAGCTCCTTGCATAATATAATCAAAAGCTAAAGACTTTAATATTCATGCACTACACATTATTTGATTTTGAGCAATTATAATTTATTGAGGTTTTAGCACGCGACTTTATTGAGCTATCAATAATATGATTTGTTTTGTCATAATATTAAAATTATTAAATCCTGCCGTAAATGAATATTCCATCCACCTCCAAATCACATTATCTGTTTGTTTTCTGATTAATTCCACCGTGCACGGTGATACTCCATTGAAAGTGAAATTTCAATTAGCTAAAACTTTACATAAATACCACCCACATCTAAAACCTTAATTTTTAAAAATGTCACCTTAAGCTTCCCTCTAGTACCCTGTACCTCTTCCTGTACTGAAGATTATCAGTCCATGCGTTGCAGACTCAGCCCCACTCCATCTCCATCTTCACCGTCTCCATCTCCATCTCCGGCAGCACTGCCATCGCCGTCGGTGAGCCTGCTACCTCCTATACTCACCACCACTGCCATCTTATCATCCGTAGCTCTAACACTCCTCATCATCAACTACCTCTTTCCCAAACTCATCTGTCCTGCCTCTACCGATGAACCGTCTCTGCCTCCGCCTCCTCTGCCACCGGCGAGCATATTCGTCGATGCCGGAAAGAAGACTGCTAGCTCTCCTCCCGTTCTACACTCGGTAAAGGGAAAAAAACTTGGGAGGTTGAGCAATGGCGAGTGTTCTGTTTGGCACTCGACGTCGGAAGAAGGGAGAAGGTGCGTGTCCCGCTCGGCGAGGAGTGGATTTGCATTTGCCTCAGTTGTTTGCTCTGCGGTTTTCCGGTGGTGACGCCGTCGCTGGCATCTGCCGTGATGTCGCAAGCTGGCTGTCGCTCGTTAGGATTCATTCGCCATATGAAGTCGCCAAAATGGAACGGAATGCTTTTGTAAATACATAGAAATTAGTATTTACATACTAAACATTATTTTTTTATATTTATGCCCCAAAAAAAATTCGGGCAGGTTAGTTCTCTAACCCAACGCTTTCCTCAAATCTCATATATGTGCAAAATGTTATACATGGAGAAGTTGAAGTTTAGGTTTAAAAATGGAATTACAAATAAATTAACCAGCACATTTGTAAATCTTCCAAAAAAACAAAGAACAACTTACCATTACTTTGACATTGTGTGATATCTACTTATCGAACAAACTTTTAATTAAATAAAAAAAATTATTGGCAATCATGAATAATAAATTTTAAGTTTAAAAGTATATGACATGAACATGTCAACTATAGTGGCGACGGTGGTTGGCATCTAGATTTTATAGGTATGTAGTGTCACTCGAAGAAGTTCGATTCAATTATAATCACACAAAATTGAGGATATTTGATCACTACTAAGAATAATTATTTGTGAATTCACACTAATATGTCTATACATTTATTGACAATGGAGTGAGCATCTTAAGAGCTAATATTAAAAATCTATAGCTCAACAGTTCGGTGCCACCAGAGTTTATATATACATTTTAAAATTTCTATCATTAATAATTAATTTTAAAATAATATTTTAATTTTTATTTACACTCTAAAATAAATAGTAAAACAATTTCTTAAAAGTTTAAATAAATTTTATATATGTTGCATCAAAGAATTCTTAAATTTTAGCGTTATGAAAATTTATTGATTTAAGATTTATGAGATTTACCACGCACCTGCATACCTAACACCCAAATTTATTTATTTATTTTTATTTATACCCCTCAAACCTTTCACATTTTTTAAGATAGAACTACAAAATTAATTCAGCCCTAACTTACAGAGTTAACCATAAACTCTCAGACTAAGTGAAACTCATACAAATATTCATGATTATTTTAGCAATTCACATAAATTATGCAACATCCTGAGTTATGATTTCAAACATTTCATTATACGTGACAGTTCTTCTCAATAAGAACACTGAAAATGGACATGGCGACAAAACAAATTACAATGATGTGTGTGTTACGGCCTAATTTTTAAACAAAAGAATTCATTTCTTTCATTAATTTCCCTCTTCTGTAACGTCTAGCAGAAGAACGAATGCTACAATGTTATTTCATCGTACAAATAAAATATTATAAATTGTTTTATAATATTATGGACAGGCGGCAAATAAAGAAAAAAAAAAATGGATGGCAGACTAATAATAAATACAGCCCAGAAGAACTATAAGCCAACTCTTCCTGTAGACAAAAATCTCAAACACCACCCAAAACAACTTATTTTTTTTTTTTTTTTGCTTATATACCCTCTTCCTTCTTTTTTTAACCTTTAAAAATCAATTTTCTATGAATTTATGTTACAGTATGGAATACGCTCGAATCACTTCAATAATCGGTGCACGGCAAAGAGGACATTTACCTCCATTTCGAACCAGCTCATTGGCGCATTTGGAACAGGTGCACATGTGCCCGCATCTGCTAACAGCCAGAAATCAGGAATGCATATGTATCAGAAATTCATCGCCCATTTAACTTTGAGAGTGCCTTTAAATAAAGGAAGATTTACATACATACCACTCGATATGTGAGTATCAATGTAAAAAAGAAAAGTTTAGGTGTTGAATATGTAAATACATAGGGCTAGGTGGTATGTATGTAAATGCCCCCATTAAAGGAATAAAGAAAAATTTACATGTCAAACACTTTAGTTTCATAAATTTAGGTATGAAAAAGTGTATTTCAGTTCCAAAATGTAATTAATAGTGATAATTTGGATATCATACTAAAGATTTGAGTGCTATGCATGTAAATATGAAAGTTTGGGTTACAAACGTAAATATATAAAAATTATGTAGTATGCATGCAAATAACCCATAAATAAAAAAGGTTCACCTTCTCAGAGAGAAATAAATCGTCATGAGCGCTGATAATACACAACATGTCAAAATTATGATTTTGAGGGTTAAATTATTGTATGTCTTTTCTATTTTAATCATTTATCTAATAACTATTAATTGTCTGCTAAATATTAGAAGACTTTTCTCCTCCTCTTGCATGCCAAGTATAATAAAGAAGCAAGAATCAAAGAAATAGGGAAGATCAGGAAAACCTGTACAAAAGCGAGTCAATGTGAACATCGCAACAAATACAGCACGTCCCATTCTTCACGTTAGTCCATTTGGATCCATCTGCCGCCCAATCTTCGCACAAACCTGATAAAAATAAGTCATACTCTCAACTTAGTTATCCACTATTACTTAATGCATGATGCACGAATCTCAAAACACAGCTGGCCCAATAATAGCCTTGTAAATTGTGTCATTTAGCTTTTCATCATATCCTATTATCAAACAATACACATGAAACACTTAAGATCTAAAATAGCTCAGATCGAAATTTAATTCGGTTTGATTTGAAAAAGCATCATGTATAATAATTAAATTTGATATAGCATAGTCGAGCAAATATTTGTCTATTTGGTTGTTATTTTGCAGCTCATGTAAAAAGGTCCATTTCCTACACAAAGCTTATATTCCTTAACAATTTGAGTTTGCTAAAAATAGATTTCAGAGGCCTTCAAATTGAATGATTTTCATTTGAGCCGACCCAAAATTCAAGTGATTTCAAGACGAGATAGCTGGATTCAAAATTAAATTGATTTTTAAGTTCGAATTTGATTAAGTTCATGTACAGGTAGAGAAAAACTTGCTCAAACTCTAATGCCTATTAGCCTTATCTTTAAGCTGCACTCATTCTTCTGTATAATACATTGAACACGCTTACATCAATTACAATTAAGGTCGAAATAGAAGATAAAGATCCCAAGTATAAAACATACAGTAGTCCACTTGGATACATCAGCCGAACCAACATGATGAAACAAGTCATATCTCAACCAAAATATTTACGGTATAAGAAACTTTAATTCGCATAAAAACAATTCTACTATGAAATATAGAGGACAGAGAGCTAACTGCATAAAATCCACTAACTCCAAAAGTATTACTAAAGTATATCATTATTATTATCATTATCAGGCTTATCCTCACTATTTCAAATCCTCGTTATTAATCCACAATTTTCATTTAATTTTGCTTATTGTTCCATTGAAAGTGTCCCAACCACGTGGATCTTTAAGTAATACCTATTATATAATAAACTCATTAATATATATGCATTATTTAATTTATTCTTCTTGAATTTACTAAAAGTTATTTTACCATTCGCATTTCCTACACCCAACTTGGTTATCAACTAACACTTAGAGCATGATGCTCAGATCTCACAACATGGTTGCGGCCATAATATTAGCTTTATAAATTGTCATCTAGCTCCCCATTGAACAAGACACATTAAACATTTCCAAATTTTAACAACCAAATCTTAACACTTTATCCTCATTCAGGAGTCGTACAAATATCTAATACTCAAAATTAGATCGATTACATGTTAAATCAAATTCAAATCAAACTTACAAGTCAAGTTTCGGTCTAAAATCGCTCAATCAAAATTCAATATTCTTTGAGTTGAAATCGTCATATATGATAATTCGATTTGACATAACCAAGATAGAAGTAAATATTTGTCCAATTGGTTGTTTTGTAGTTCATGTAAAAGCTGAAATTTCAATTCATCACCAAAGCTTATATTTTGTTAAATATTTTGAGTTTACCAAAAATTCGAGTGATTTAACAATTGGATTCAAAATCAAAATGATTTCACATTAAGTTCGAACAAATTGAAACTTGATAAATGCAAGAAAAAGTTGAGCAGAACTTGTATGGACACTATTTGTTACTAGCCTTTTCTTTTACCAGCATTCTATTTTTTTCACAAAACAAATTGAATATGCTTAAACCAATTAAACTTAACAGTCTTCATCTTCTTTGAGCTACATATCCTAAACATTATGAGAGACTGCTCTAAGAGAGCACTAACTTAGATAAATACCTTGATAAGCTACCTTGATAAGCTGCCCAAAATTAAGAAAAAGGCCATCCTCCAAAATTCAATAGCGTGCCCCCTACTGCATGCCTTAATTTGGCAATTGTTCATCTTCTGGTGGTTTTTGTGTCCAATTGGTTTCTGCTACTAGTTGCTGCCATCTTCTCATCTTCTCAATGATTAATCGGACTTATTCAACATTTGGCTTTATTCATCATGAACTTCCATGCATGTACAAAGTTGTGATGCAGGGTAAAAAAGAAAATTCTAAAGATGCAAAACCTAAAATTTCACACTTTATCAAACCACAATTTTGTTTAGTTTTGAACGAGTTATATTGATTATTTGACAATCCTTTTGAACCATCCATAACAACCGTTAGTGAATCTCCTACTTTCCTAATTGTTCTATACGAATTTTATGTTTGTCATTGAACATGTCCTAACCACATGGATCATTGATTAATGCCTACTATATAATAACTCGCTAATATAATAAGTATTCTTTACTTTATTCCTTCTTGTTTTTACTATACAATCATCTTATTTCCTCCACACAACTTAGTTATAAACTACCACTTACAGCATGATGCTTAGATATCACAAAATGGTTGGCCATAATAAAGCTTTACAGATTGTCATCTAGCTCTCCATTATATCCCATCATTGAACAATACACAGCAAAGAATTCTAAATTTTAACAGCCAAAACATAAAGATTATACTAGAGGTTATATCCTTATTCGGGAGTGATCCAAATATCCAAAACCCAAAATTATATTGATTTTTAACTCGAATCAAAATCAACTCATTGAGCCATGTTTTGGTCAAAAATCACTTGCTCAAAATTCAATTCTGTTTGATTTGAAATCATTGTATATAATAATTAGATATGATATAACATAGATAATTATTTTGTAGCTCATGTAAAAGGTGATCATTCAATTCCACACCGAAGCTTATATTTTTAAAATTTGAGTTTACGGAAAAATATATTTGAGTCATGCAGAAATCTGAGTCATGCAGAAATCGAGTAACATTTGAATCAACCCAAAATTTGAGGGATTTGAAGATGAGACAGCTGGATACAAAATTAACAGAAGTACAAGTTAAGTTCAAACCGATCTAAACCTGAAAATGCAAGTAAAAGTCAAGTAAAACTTGCTCATAATCTATTGATTATTAGCCATTAGCCATATCTTTTTACCAACATTCTCATTCATTGACATAACGAAATGAATATGCTAAACCACTTACATTTCTTCATCTTCATTGAGCTATAAATCCTAAACTTGAATTAATGGCAACGAAAACTTTGAATACTAGAAGTTGAGAGAAAAAACAAGTTGCAAGATCAGTAGAGGAATATGTCCACTTGGATCCAACAAGTTGGATAGCAAAGAAAACATTGTATAATACTAGCTACAAATCCGACAAATCCTATCAAAGGCCCGTGGCCACACTTTCCCCCTTCCCCCCTAAATCCACAGAAGGTAATTTATTGCATTGCCTCAAATCTTTCAAAAATTTATATTGGCTGAAAATATCATAATTTATTGATGTCATACTATGTCTAAATTAAGTTTCAAACAATATATATATATATAGACATGCGCACGCGCAGGCACGCAAATTATTTTCAAATTGGCCAAGTTTAAAATCAGTTTTCAAACCCTCCAAAATTCAAATTCTTTTAAATCTTTTAAATATTATATATATAATACATGAATAAATATATTCTGATTAATTAATTCATTATATATATATAGACACACACACATACATGTGTGCATTATCAAAGTATATATATTATAGATGTTGATTTTATGTTTATTAAATTCCAAAATAATTTTCATGATTCATTAAATTCTACTTTGATATGTTGCCATTTTACAAGGTGAACCATATATAATTTAAACGCATGAGAATTGAGTAGTATGTGGGTAAATCTTTCATACTCTATTTACATAAATAAGATTACAAGGTTAGTTTAAATAGAGTATGCTAACTTTGGTGGCAGAAGAATTGCTTCATAAATTCTAATTGATATGGATGTAGCTCTGGTGGCGCATCATACATTTTTCTCATTATATTATCTTATATTAATATCATATTAATACGATATTAGTTACAAAACTTCAACCTTTTACTTCTTGTAAGTAACCAAAGTCAAGTTTGACTTATGTTGACTGATAAATATATTCATGCTCGTTTGTAAAATTCAAAAATCATTATCGAGGAACTGTACAAAATGATCATATTATTTAGGAAGATATACAGACATACCACTTTTTTCTATAACGCATGTCATCCTCCAAATTATTATTATTGCAAGCTTTTAATTGGATATTCGCCTAATATTCAAGGATACATAACTTGTTATCTATATCTAGACTTTGTTTCTACATATCTAACACCTAAGCTTCAATTTTTACAAACATACCACCTCATGTATGAAAAGATGCATCTCAATTTCAAGTTAAAAAAGTAGTTTGTGATAAGAAAGACTTGAATGGTTTAAATGTAGACAACAAAATTTAGGTGCTAGATATGTAACAACATAAGAATTTGGTGGAATGTATGTAAATCAATCTAATTGAATTGAATTGAAAAAGCTTGCCATTGCAAATTCTGAAACAAAATAGCCTCAAAATTTCTCAAATTCTACTATCAAACAACCACTAAACCTTGCTGAAATCACTCTCCAAATAGGTTGAAATCCTATTCTAAACCAGCTCCAAACTTACACATAAACAGTCCCAAACTCAATTGAAACTTGTCACATTTCAGCACCTAAACAGCCCCCAAGCAAGCCTTCAAAACCTGCAAACTTTGCTAAAAGTTCGTGTGATTTCAACTCTCAAGCAATAGCTGAAGCTCACATAATATTTGTTTGAGTTTGACACAACCATCACTTAAACTTTTCTGAAAATCTGCTTGTATTTACTGAAATCGTTTAGATTTATAAACATATCATTTAATTCTTATAGATTCAAATTAACACTCAAATACACAAGCTTACAAATCTACCGTGTAGCATTTATGTGCCTACATACCTAACACTTAAATTTGCATGTGTTAAACTTCTCATCTTAATTTTTTGACATTGAATGCACTTTTGTTGGTCCTATATTAAATTGAATTCTCATACAAATTTCTTTGTACGTCTTTGCGAGGAAAATCCAGTTGTGGTTGAAGCATTAGGCGATCGCAAAAGCTACCCAGAAACGGATATTTGAAATTTAAAATTTATAAGATTTAAATTCAAATAATCATTAATCGACAAAACAACAAATACTTAATAAGTTTGAAATTCATAAAGGTAATTAAAAGAACATTTGCAACTATCTCAAAATTGTAAACATATCATTTTCTCTATCAAAAATATTCAAAAATTCAACCTAGTTCAAACCACATAGTGAGACAAAATGTAACATGATAAATAACTTTCAAATCAAAACAAAGATGATTTAGGTCAAAACAACAAACTTACAACTATACCTTTGTGAACAAAAACTTCAAAAAAATGCGAATAATTAAGATATTTACCCATGAATCAGACGAACAGAGAAGAACTAAAAATCCAAAAATAACATTTACTATAAAAACTAATATCAAATGAAATCTTTATCAATAAAAATATAAGCAAAGAGGAAGCCAATAAAGAAATAACAATGACATAATAACAAATTCCATATGATATCAAAGTATTCAATTCAGCAAATATATAAACCAGTTCATACGAATTTTAAGTGAAATTTAGAACAACTGGAAAATTATGGAAGATGTTTGAAATTTAATTTCGAACATCTCTTAGAAAATCTCAAGGATTCTATAGATTGGTTAAATCTAACTAAAATAATTTCTTTTAACAAAATCTTAAGGAAAATTGAATTTAATTACTCCAAAAATAAAAACTATAAAAATAAAATCTGCTGAGAAGTCATGGGCAACAAAAATTTTTAACTTCTTAAAATCCGAAAGATACTAAAAATTTAAAGTGAACTCTTAATGAACCAACGTTACCAAACGCAACTTTAACCCCCCTACCCAGGTCTACGAAAATTGGTTGGATAATGCAACTCATGGTTGCTGACAAGATTCTTCTGGTCGGAGTAGGTTTGACTATCTCTCTGAGCTAAGTAGATCATGAACCAAGAAACTCCGCAACAACATAAAGCCATGGGCATTTTGAAAGGGTTGTCTTAAATAAAAAACAAACTAACTTCATCACACTTCACTTTAAACCTCTAGACATCATAGGAGTAGATAGATTGTAATTGTTGATTGCTCGTTAGACATTGGTTAAAACCAGTAGACTGTCTTTTTATAGGTTGTTATAGTTCACATAGGTTTATTCTCTTACGAGTCATCGTTTTTCTTATATAGAATTAAGAGGTGTTGTGGTCAATCAACTATCAACATCTGTAATATTTGAAAGAAGATGAAATATGAAGTGAATGATGAACCTTAACTAAACTATCAACGATATTTCAAATGAAGTTGATTAACAAGTCAGACATAAAAGTTTTGATTGACTATCCTCTCCAGACAAGGTTGTAAGTTTATTCTGCATTGTTTTGTGTGTGCCTTCTTTATTTAGACTATGTTTCGATGTTTCACTTCTTTCGGTAGAAATCGTCTTCGTTTTAGGATTTTGAGAATAATCGCCTAGCACGTCGTTAATCTTGACCTTCTTAGGCTTTCTCACAATCTTATATTGTGAGATATAAGTCCTAAATTTCTAACTAAAATGTGAGGATTGAAACATTAAATAACTTCCCTTTCAAAAGTATAAAGTCAAACCATAAGATAGTTGAGATGTCACTGAGATTTCCCAGGTATCTTTTGCATCTCCTACTTTTCATTATTTAGGGTTCCAAAAATAATTGTTCTGCATTAAGTCTTTCTCAACTGATTTTCATATAATCAATCGTGGAAACTAAACTTTATAATTTATTGACATAGCCTCAAACTTAATCCAGAATTTTTTTAAGTGATTTCCCACGTTTAAGATGTAAATAACTATAGGGACTTGCACCTATATGAGATTAATAACCTAGACAATCTAAATCTTATTTAATATTCAGATTAGATATAAGAAAGATCTATTAGTATTTTCGCAAACCAAGCAAATATCTAAAATTTTTTTGTTTGAATAATTGAACTCATTATTAAGAGAGATTATCATTTTTCGAGATGACATATTACTCATTAAAATCAAAACCCTTTTAAACAAAAATAAAACCAACAACACATTATAGATATGTTATCATGTGATTCAAACTTGTGACATATAGGTTTACATTAAAGAAATCTAAGCATTGCCCATCAAGAAATTCATCTTGGAAGAAGGGAAGGTGGATGAACCCAGCAGTGGAATTGTCACTCTAAGTTCACCCAATGGTTCTTTGCATGCTTATTAATTTCATGCAGACAAATATAACTAGTTTAACTACACATATCATCGTCCAATTGAATCATCGATCCATAAACATGAGCAAATCTATGACTACTTTCTAATCGAAGTGACAGTCAAAAGGAATTCTACCTTAAGTTTATGATTAATGTCATAATCAAAATCTTGCTCATAACATGACAATCTCATCCCACATAATATATATATATATATATATATATATATATTATTGTGTGATTTGAACTTATGACAGGTTAGCAATGGATAATAATTCTAACAATTGCTCTCAAATCCCATCAATCATCTAGGAAAAAATTATTAATAGAAACATTTTGTTGACATGTTAAAGTTGAAACGAACTGCATGATCAATTTAAAAAAAAATAATAATTAAGTAAAAATAATGAAGGCCTAATCACAAGTTCACAACACTCTAATTGGAAGTTGAGAGAAGGAAATAAAATCAGGTGAATAGAAAAAAAACATTTAAAAAGAAAAGGGGGGAAAAAAAAAACTACTCTTAAAGTAGATGAAATTTGAAATAAATAGAAGTAAGAATAATTTTTAATCAATTTGACATATACACATAATGGGCCAAAATTTATATGTACCTAATTTAGCCACATATTTCTGATATAGTCCCTGAACTTATACTAAATTAAACCAATATGGTTCCTTAAAGACTAAATTGGTATCAATTTTATATAATTGATGGACTAAACTGGAATTAATTTTGTATCAAAATTTCTACATAAGAGATCATTTTGAATCAATTTTCGATAATCAAAAGACTAAATTAGAGAAATATAATATTATGGAACTTAATTAGCCACAAGTGAATAATAGATAGACTATTTTGAAATTTAATTTATAAAGAATCATCAGAAAAAAGATAGAGGTTAGAATTCAGAGGGATTAAACATTTGATCCTCTGTTAAAAAAAAAAAGAACAGTTTATACTTGTGTGAGTTTTTTTTAAAACTAATTCCTCAATCTAAAAGAAAGTTTTTCATCAGTTTCTATTTCTTTTCTTTCATTTCAAACTCCTAAAAAAAATAAGTGTTCGCTTTCTTTCAGATTCCTTGTTTCTCACTCTAAATTCAAACGCCCAATCTAAGTATAAGAGACTACATGACTGACCTTCTCCCCCTTGAGAGCGATTTAAAGCTGCAGAAACCTCCTGTCTAACTGAACGCTGTAGCTCCAACTGCATATCCATGCAAGCCTCAAGCATTCTCTGCATATTACTCATTCCTTGCTGAAGTCTTACCAATTCAGCTCTTATATCATTGATGGCATCCCATTCCTGCGATAAAAAAAAATACCCTATTACTTGGCGCAGATAATGAGACCAATTGAAAAATGTCTACTTTGAAAAAAATAATAATAATAAATCACATTTTTAAAGAAACCAGCAGAAAACTACAATGGGTCATGCAGATGCATAGCTAAAGCACAAGCACATAAGCTTTTACAACCAAATATGTTAGAAAAATGCAAACAAAATGATGGTAAAAGAAGTTTTATTTATTTTTTTATCTAAGTTTGCAGGTTCAAATATTCATAAGAGTTTGAATGGGTGAATGTAATTGTGTTGAATTCAGGTTTGATGAAGCTTATAGTGTGAACAAAACGCACAATATCAGTTCGATGCATGTTCCGTCTATTCCAGCTGTTACGATAGAGTACAGAATGCCAAAGCGGCTGTCGTGGTGGCACAGGTGGAGATGGTATGACAACAGGAGGCCTAACAGCATTATCCTCTCGGTCATCTCTACGATCATCTCTCTGCTGGTCCATATCTTCCCTTTGTTGATCCATGTCTTCCGGAGATTCAGGAGTTGAAGTTCGATGTAAATCCCAGTCAAGTGGAGCACGACCTTGTCGTTGGACATATGACCGTATCAACCGGTCCAAACTCTCCCGAAACCCGCTATGGAGAAGATTTGAAACGCTTCTCCTACACAATAAGCCAAATAACTTCACTGCACTGTAGGTTTTATTAACAATATACATGTATGGAATAATTATAATTTCATCATACATGTAAGAATATATACCTGCTTAAGAGTTCTCTAAGTTCCATACTGTAAACATTTTCATCATCAGATTGAATAAATCTATTAACTCTACTAATGGGAATATCAAATTGATTTCTTGAAGGATGAGAAGGTTCATCTAGCCAGTTCTCCACAGTCACCTGTGAATCATTATCATGCCAATCATCTGACTCTGGGATATGACCATCTGCAGCATCTTCAGGTGCTCTGTTAAACCAGTCCTGGTCTGTATTTTCATGCCAGTTACTATCAGATTCTTCTTCGGCCTCATCATGCCACTCGCTCAAGTCGCCTTCTGTAGACTGCTGCCATTCCCTTCTACCATGCTCTAAAGATTCTTCAGGCCAAATTTCAGCTTGATTAGCAGATTCTTGCCACTCCATGTCATCAACAGGTCTATTGCTTTCTAACTGAGGTATATCTGACACTTGGTTTTCACTGGTCTCAGTCTCAGTTCTAGATTCAGATTGATTATGGTCATAATTTGATGGCTCCCCTGCATTGGTTGAATGTAATTGATCGCTCCTGGAATCACTAATACTAGGACTAGAAATAGTGTCAACTTGACGATTACGCTGGCCAACATCAATGCCCTGTGACCTGAAGTGAAATCCACCCCTAGATTAACAGTTTAGAGATACCTATTTAGTTACAAGAAATACTAACAAGGAACTAATAACAAAGCAAGCATGATCACACTTTATACCCATAAAAGAAAAATAAAATGAGACAAAAACTAAAGCATTAAATCAGCCATTTCTTAAAAAGGCAAAAGAAAATAACAACAGCAACAATAGTATTAGAGATGAAATTGAAAGAAAGTACACCTTAATTGACATGTGACAACAAAACCAAAACCATGTAACAGTTTTTAGGAGCAAAATGCGCCACTGAAAATTAAAATGATCAATTACACCTTAATTGCAAACTAACAATGTGTTAAGAAAAACTCGATTTAATAAAAAAAAAACTCTATCTAGGTATTCACATATACAATATTGGATGTGAAAAAAATAATGCTAGAAAAAGTCATTGATGTTTATAGACCTTCAGCATCAGAGCCTGACGCACAACTCATGAACCAGTAGCATAAATGTGATAGCAACCCTTCTGAGATATCCTTCCTCCTTACCATCTATAGCTGCTTCCACGCCTCCAATTTTCATTTTCCATGTGATTTCTGCTGTTGGCTTCTGTTTCAGGCACAGAATTGTGGCTTTTCTTTGTGTGCCTCATCCTGACACATAATATGAGGCTTTCCATTTATTCATAAATTAACGGATTTCAACTGAGTTACGGCTGCTTTCAATGCAAAACTTACGGCTTTTGTTATATTTGTCACCTTGTCCTTCAACTTATTCCATGCTTCAGAATTTTCTACAGCTAACAACACAAATTGCAGGGGAAATTCACTTAGGGGCTGTTTGGTTTGACAATTTGTGGTGTAAAGTAAACCAAGTGTAATGTAACATTTGGTCAGATGAAAATGGAATGCAATGTAAATTTTACTAACTAATAAAATCTAAATGTATTTTTAGTATAAAAAGGAGCCATAGGCTTAAAGAAAATCCAATCATTTATTTTGTGTTATTCCTAATAATTATGGGATTTAAGCAAGAAACCAAAACATCTCTAGAAGAGATGAACTATTCCTTTTGGTGTCTTCCTTTTTCTACTTTTATTAATTAATTTAATTTTGATCATTGAATTTATAGTAGTAATTTGGGTTTCAACAAGTGCATTAAATTCAATTAGTTCTGCGATCTTTGTTTCTAGTAAAAGACCAATGAATTATTATCCAAATTAATTCTCTTTGTATTTTCAATTTTCCACCAAATTAATAAACTATAGTTAAAATTACAGATCTATTTGGGACAGCTGCAGCTTCTCAACTTTTCAACTACAGCTTGCTGCCCCAAGAAGCTATTGCGTAGAAGTTGCAGTGGGGAAGTTGACTGTCTATTTGTTGCACTGTGTGAAAACAACTGTAAGGCTGTTATTGCTGGAAAAATAATCATTTTATCTCTATTCGGTAAAGCTGTTTAAAACAAAACTGTTACAACCACATATTTGATACTTCAAAAGCAAAAATTTATTTCAAAACTGAACAAAAATTTAGAAACACAACTCACATAACAGTGAGTATTGAAAGTGCTAAACAAAAATAAAACTAATAAAATTACAAGTAAAATAATGATGATAATATTTATAACATGAAAACGATGTATGTCTCATTTTAAATTGTCCTCCAATAATGCTATCAATTCGTGATCACTTTCGACAGTGTACGATTCTTATCATCATATTAGGTTCGAGGTCAGAAATTAAAAACAAATGTTTGTATTAATTGGCAATATTGTATATAATATACAAGCATCACTTACAATTTATAAGAGAAATATTATCTTCTTAAAAAACAATAATATAATAAGCAATTTATAGAAATCAACATAAATCCTTCATAAAAAGATACGTCAACAATAACAAGATGAAAACCAATCTTTGGGCGGTTAAAAAAATCATAATGGGATCTTTTTTCAAAATAATCATGTACATGAACTAAATTTGTAATTTCATATTTATTATATATTCGATTTCAATAAGGTGATTTGGATAGAGTAGCAAACCATTCAACATGATGCATGAGGCCATAAAGAACTTATTGAGGAGGCAAACATGGTGGGGCGCCCGGAATCTACAAAAAATTAGGGTTGAGTCGTATAGATAGTTTCTATGACATTTCTATGAAGGAAAGCATTAGAGACGTCGAGTTGGAGTATGAACCGTTTGTTAGTGAGAGCAATTGTAATAAGAACACGAATGACGTGCTTTGGCGATTAGAATGAAGGTTTCCTTGTAATTACTTATAATCCAACCCAAGATATTGCTTGAAGCCTTGTGCTACATGTATGAAGATTAGATTCATTCTAATTAACTTTAATAAAAGCCTTGCCCTCAAGGTTGCGGTTGGGAAAGGATTTACGAAAATCTGAAAGAGAAACCTGAATTGGCAATCACTCCCATCGTATTGGCAATTGTTGTTCGCAATTGATTCCTTTATGTTGTTCGTGAGACTGTAAACTGACAACCGGTTGAACTAGCAGCCGTTGGTAATGTTGTTGAATAAAATGTGTATTTAAACAGTATGATCTTAATAGCAAAACAAGGAAAACCAGATGAATTTTTAATGTGGTGGAAGATAGAGGTGTATTTTTTCCTCAAAAGCTTACCTTCGCCCATGGTTAATGGCACTAAAAGCTTTCCCCTGTAGATAACTGCCCACATTTGATTAGAACTAGTGGATATGCCTTATTACAAAGGATGGCAGCGAACAGGCTAACCTTGGTCGATGGTTTATGGCAGGTTGTCTCTGTACTCCGCGAACCCCCTCCTAGAATTCCCTGCAACCTCAAATTGGGACTGTATCTCAAGGATTCGATCACGAAGGTGATGTGGACTTGGGCGAAAATGGGAGAGCGGAAGTGATGTAAGCGAGGTTCTGGAATTCGACGACGTCGGAGGCGTAGTGCGGCGAGAGGCGAGCAAGCGTACCTTTTGATCTTCTTGGACGACAATGAGCTACGAAGAAGAAAGATGAAAGGGGACACAATAGGGTAAAAAGGGGACACAATAAGGTAAAAAGCCGATCGACGAAACTAGGTCACAAGTAAGGAAGAGCTTTCCGCGTTTTGGGTAAACCACGGGACGCCGCGGCGGCAACGTCGCCCCAAACGGGGTAAAATAGCAGCACATTGCTGCATCGCAGGCCCCCCACCGCCCCAAATGCACCCTAAGAATTTATGCCTTAACATGTATTTTTAAAATTTATTTTATATCTCATAATAAATATGCATTAGAAATTCTAAATCATGAAAAGTCATACATGTGATTCTGAATCAGAGACTAAGGTTAGATCAAAATGTCTTATAAATGCAGGATATATTGTTTGAGTAGGTGAAGATAATTAATGTATTTAAATGAAATGAATTTAACATTGATCCTACATAATTTCGATGTAACTAGTATGAGATTAAGAATTATCTTACCAAATTTGATATTTTGTGTAATTCTAAGGAAGTTTTTGATTTGATAGAAAGCTCAGAGTTTTTTTTTCAAAATGTCGTCTAATTCCCAAAAAATCTAATTAATTAAAACCAAATTATATTAGGATTTCTTCAATGCTTTTTGCTTACATGCACCAACCATAATTTATATGGGCTGATATAAAATATAAAATGAAAAAAAAACGTCATTGACTATAAGAATCATTAAGAACTTTAGATATGGTGATAATAATGTTTTTTAGTATTTTTAAATTTTAAAGATCAAGTAGCAAAACATTTATGTATACATTACAATATTATTATTTGATGTTTTATTAGAAGTCTTTAAACTAGAGAAAAAAATAGAAACTAAGCTAAAATTCACCAATAATAATAAACGATGTATCATGCAGAGCTTTAGAATTTCAAAAAAAATATATTATCCTCTTGTTATATCGTTGATTAATATTTCTAAAAAATAATTAGCATTTCATAATAATTCTATCAAAAACTCATCAACACAAATATCATGTATGGACAAGTTTGATTTTATTAAAGAAATTGTGATTCATGAATATTTGAGAAAGAAAATTAGATGCAAAAAAAGAATTACAATTACAAGAGGATTCCCCGAATGATTTATTAAATTCTGAATCTGCATAAGAGTCTCAACTGGAACATGAATAAAGAATTGGGCAAAAGATAATATCTGAATTTGAAATTGAATTTAAATATATTTATTTCTTCACTGAAATCCTCCTAAAAATCTGAATATATCCCAATTTTTAAAAAACAACAATTTGTTCATGCTGAAATTGATAAAACATTTTAACAATCCAACCAAAATTATGTGTGCATCTGTGACGTTGATAATATTTCTCCTGTTTTTATTTTCGTTCTTGATTTACAAATCATTAAAATAATCATATTGAGAAATTCAAATTAGGTGTAAATATCAAAGTACTTTCCGATGATAGTTACCATAAAAAAAACAAAATACATAATTTAGGGGATTATCCACCCTATTAAATAGTCAATCAAAAGTGAATTATTTATCATATAAATATTAACACCATTGGAAAATTTTTACCAGAGACAATTATCGGTCAATTAAACAAACACATCAAGCTAGTTCATTGTTAGTTATGAAATTTAATAAAACCCAAAAAATATTTTTTTTTCCCCATATTTCCCTTCTCTAAAAATTAGTAATGTTGTGTTAATTAGGAAACATACAAGCAGTTTAGAATTTTATCATATCGAATTATTGATCAATCATATGCATGAATTGCATGGAAATATTCATAGAAAATTTGATGAAAAGTATGATAGGTACGATTCTATTACTAATGTGAAATGGAGATAAATAAAATTCAAATCATTGGAGAAGATGCTAATTCATCTAAATCATAAAAGTGACTTGTCGTATCAAACTAGTTTACAATATAGCTACCTTAATTTTATATCATAAATCATCAACCGTTATCTTGAATTCTTCTTGCTTTTTATTCTTTGAATTTCACATTTAACACATCATCTAAAGATTGCTCCAATTATCATACTAACCAGTTCTTAAAGCTATTTTGGGAGACAAAACCATGCCAATTATTGATGGTGGCTATCAAGATACCTTAAAAATTAGAAATATGTATCTATGGGTAATGATTATGAGTTCTCAACAAGAAATATGACAGTTATACCCATGTATACTTAACAAAAACCACATAAATAATTTGCCAAAGCCGTTTTTTTTTTTAAATTGAGAGATTAATGCATGCCATTCTCCACGAACAGGTCAATGTCAGAACCCTCGAATCTCCATTTTCCATGGCATCCTTGTAGTTGACTTCTGAAATCATACTAGCTTTTGCTATGATAATGTTGCATGCAGCTTTCAACAAAAAATTCCAGGTATCCTAAATTTGCATGATGTGAAAATTCCAGTTGATCTGTAATTATCAGCTTTCTTGCAGATAAATGCAGGACTTCCAGTCATTTGAGTGAAATTGTGATCTAACCTTCAACGACTAAATCCATGCTATCAAAATTTTCTCATGGTTGACCAATGTGAATTCGAGAGGTAATTTATTTGATATATAAATAGAAATCCCATGAGATTTTTATTATAAATAAGGGTGCCCCTTAAGCTTGCAGAAAATTCAATCAATTATTTTGAGTAAAGCTCTAATTAGATGCATTATTCTTTCTGCTTTCAAGAGTTAAATCCTGACCAAGTTGGACTTGAAGATTCTTCAAAAGAGGTTATCTACTTGTTGCAAGTGTGATGTTTAATTTTTGAAATTTTGATGATTTCTTCCCTTCATTTATTAATCACTCTAATTTTTGTTATTGGATTGATTGTGTCATTGAATTTATTAAAGTTTGATACAATTTGAGTTTCAATTAGGGCCATTGATTTCATCTCATTGCTTTCTTTCAAAATTTCTAAGCAGTGTTTCTAATAGAAGGCTATTTAATTGACATCCAAATTGATTCACTTCATACTTCAATATTCAACAAAACAAAAGAATATTAGTTAAAATTAAGAGTTTGTGATAGCTACAAAATTTTAATTTTGTTGCTGAGTTCTTTGCATCTCGCAATAGATCTGCATTAAAGATTCAAACCCTAAGACATCCTACTACATCAAAGGACTTGCAGTTTGAAAAACAATAACCACAAGTTCTAATACAATTTTCTGAAAGCCTTCCCTCAAGCAACTAATAGAAGTTTATTCTCCTTCTTATCAAACTATTTATTATAGTTGCAAGCAGTCGTGTCAGCAACAGGTAAGTCCTTAAAACCACAACTTTCATACCTCAGCTACTTGATCAAGCAATTTACCAAATTATCTATACCAAGGGAATAAATATTAGTTAAAATGAAGAAAGAGGATTTTTCTCATTACCGCTCGAGGTATCACAAATGAATTAATTACATATAAAAGCCAAAAAAAATCTGATGCCATTGATGCCTAGCCGAATTGAATACATGACATATTAAAAGACTCCTAGATTAATGCAAAAAAATTATGTTTCAAGTCAAACTGTACCTTAAGCCAGAGACTGGATGCCCTTGTCTTAGTTGGCCTAACTCTCTTGCTGCAACAGAGATTGATCTCCCATCCTCGGTGCTTCCATTTCTTAAGAATCTTCCTCTGAGTAATGACTGAAGATCATTCTCATTAGATTGGCAAGCAAGTACAGCTAATACCCTTTTCAGATCCGTTCATGAGAATGAACGTTGCTGTTCATCTCAAAAAATATTTTTTAAAGAATTTAGACATTTAAAAGATGTGAATTAAAAGAAATGGAACCTTCTAGGAATTGTTAGTTTCATGATCTTCAAATTTCACAAAAAAACAAATATTATGCACGACAAAAGCAACCTGGTATCAGTACAAAACAAAGAATCAAAAATAGAAAGATCATGAAACCTTAATAAGTTTTAAAGAGGCAAGGAAACATAAAGACAATTTCAACAAACCAAGTTACCTTTGCATCCGTGCGCATAAAGGCATTCATTTCAACATTCCATATTACATACCATTTAATTTCATGTTTTTACATATCAAATGCCTAAACTTCACTTTTACATATACATATGCCACCTTAGCTATGAAAGAAAAGGTGTATTTCACGTTCTAAAAGTTAAGATATAGGTATTTTAAAAGATTTGAGTGGTATAATTATATAAATGTAAAAAGGTAAAGCTAGGGTGTTAGATATGTAAATACATAGGAATTGAGTGCTCTTTGTATAAATGTCCCAATAAAATATAGTGTTCTAACTAGTTATTCTTTAGACCATAACTGTGATGACCGGACTGTACAGGTGTCAAGTCTTAGCACAGAAACATCAACTAAAAAATGTATAACAATAAAGAAGCTATGTGAAAAAAACAGCATTGATTGGTCAAACTAGTTAACTGAAGGAATTGAATTTTGATCAGCAAAGATAAAATTAGAAACGAAATAAGAAATCTGGGAACAATGGACAATAAGAAACATGAAAAAAATATGTTGCCAAGTGAAATATACAGATTAAAACATCATCATAACCACTAAAAAATCATCGCACTCATTACACATCAATAACACCGGATTTGTAAAGAATTTGAGTTTTCATCTTCATTATTCCTCAAAACTCAAAAAAAATATCCTAAAGCAAATCATACCAAATGATTTTATAGTATATATGCACATTTAATGTAAGAGATTTGACAATGGTTTCTCACATGGAAACAAGAGGATTGAAAAAGATCTCTTAATTTCTTTAGTGCTAAATACCCACTAAGAATCTCAAACATGTTACGATTAATAGTATTCTAAATCTTAATTAACAACATATTGAATGTATTTTGTTGAAAAATGCTCCAATAAGGTTTCCAATTCACCCAATGTAAGATTGAATTGTTGTCCATAAAAGCCTATACAGAGGAATGAACTTTTGTGTTGTGATGATAAAAATAGGATTCATTGTCATCTTTGCGGCCTTAGACTTCTCCAAGATAATATGCTTATTTCTCTTGATAACTTGAGGAACATGAGTGTTAAAAAATTGTAAATTAAAATTATTTGTGTACAAAGAAATCATATGACCATTCAGAAGGTAACACGTGGCCTTCTCAAACAAGTTAAATGCAGCAAAATACAACTAATAAGATGGAAATGTGCTTATATGGAAATGAAACATGCATAAAAGAATGGTTATGCAAGTAGAACTATTAAAAACTGATCAACTGTAGATGAAATTTTGTCTAAGATCATGAAGGTAAATTCCTTGCAGAGAAAGTCTGTATGATGTAATTGTAGGGAAGAGAGGATAAATTATGATCAAAATAGAAAAAATTAAGTGACAACTGAGAATGGTACAAACACCGAAAAAGATTTGCTCAAAATGACCCGAGCAAAATTAATAATGAGAGAGAAAATACGTTGATTTTGCATTGCAATGGATGCCTTGAATGCGCCATGAATCCATCTCAAATCAATATCAGTGATAATTTCTCCTTTCTAAAATTCACTCTAAACTTGGCATTCTTTTTCCCCAACAAAATCCTACTTTTGCATACCAAAAACTATAATTATTGACCTATCCCTCAATTAACAGATCTCATGGTATTTATGAGAGATTAATTTTCGAATGGTTCAATGCCTATGGTGCGGCAAGCTAGAATAAGGCCAAGCTCAATGGTAAACAATAAAGACCAAGATACTGAATAAGTATTAGTAGAGGAAGTAGGAGAATTATAGATTGTAAGAGAAAGAAAATGAACCTTCCCAATTAATAGTTGATGCTCAGTTTATCAAAAGAGCCACACCAACGGTTTAGTTTCAAGGTAACATTTATTGACGTATAAATGTGAAAGAAACATAAAAATGTATTAGGCCTGAATACAAAGGCCTTTCGGCCAATGTAAAATATAGGGCAATAATTGAAATCATTGCAAACTACAATTCAGGTATGTGTCGAACAAAATAACGTAAAATTGTTTATATTCTAATAGCAAACAATAACGGTAAATTTTGATATTTACCAATTCATCTGCCAACAGCTCCACTAATACATTCCAGTTCAAAATAATAAAAGAAATACTGAAATCGGAAGCCATAAAAAGCGACTCACTGACCTGAATCCTACTTCGGTGAGCAAAACCTGAAACAGCTCTCGCCTCCGATAATCCTTGAAGCTCCCGCTGCCTCTCCCTGGCCATCCTCGTGATTACGTCAAGGCGAGCCTGCCTTCCCCGTATCCTTAGGAAGGCCCTCCTCACATGCTCCGCCTGCCCATTATGATGATCTATCGCAAAACCATCACGATTATGATTCGGATCAGGCCCCTCCCTCCTGCTTGCCCGAGCATCTCTTTGTTGGCTGGACATCTGGACCCACTCCCTCACCAACCTCACCCTTTCCCTTTCATTCTCACCTAGCCATTCTGATCTCGGGCTCTCATTCCTTGGGGATATGTCCGGAGCCGATGACTCCCTCATCCTTTCCTCAGCCATCCAACCCCGAACTATCTGCCTCACCCTCTCCCTCTCACCATCTCCGAGATCCGGAGACTGCTCCCTGCTAGAGCTTCTATCAGCATCATCATCGATATTATCATCTCCGTTACTCGGTCCCAGTGATCCCCGATCCCACTGTCTATAGCCGTTATCATTGCTCTCAGTGGCCCCTCTTCTTTCCGACCTAATCCTATCTCCAACAGCACCACTCCTCCTCTCCCTCGCACCAGACATATCCTCCAGCTCCCGCCACATCTGCAGTATCGCCGAAGCCCTCGCAGCAACCGGCTGCTCCACAATCGACGGCGATCGCCGGGACTCCCTAAGAAAAGACGAATCCAAGGTAGAAACCGTGTGTAATCCGGCAAGCGCCATAAGCTCCGACTCTCGGTTCCGTCGCTCGATATTAGTAATCATTTCCTCTGCGTGACGTGCAACCCATCTGCTCAAGATCCGTGAGTGCCGTCGCGCAGCAGCAGACGATTCAGCGATGTCATCACCCTCTAGGGCGGAACGCCGCCGCCGTCGAGCGACCAAGTCAGGCGCATCATCTTCAACCAGATCATCATCTTCCAAATCGGCACCTCCGCGTGTCGAACTGCAGCTGCTAACGCATCCATCCAAGCTACCGCGGACAACGAAATCGAAGTCGGCGCCCTCTCTCTTGTGCCTTAAATCGGGCATTTCTTCCGTTTCTTCACAGGATCGGTAAGATCTTTCGAACCCCTAACCCTACATCATCCCAAATTTCTCTCTCGCCGCCGGCGAACCAACAATCAGAGAATCGAGTGACGCAGATCCAACAGAACTGTAGAGCAGAAGAACAACCATATTTTCTTCAGATTTGGTGCGCTTCTTTTTGTATTTTATGGAGAAAGCGAGGCGTAGGGATGCAGGAATTAGCGCCGAATGGTGGCTTAATGGCGGATAGAAGAGTAGTGAGAGGAGTTGGTAATTTCACGCCGAATTTCTGGTATTTTGAGTCCGGCCAATTACACAATATCGTCGAGATGTGGGTGAGGGGGTATGGGTTGGAGAATTGGGAGTGAGAATATTGAGAATATGGGGAATTGGAATTGACCCGTCCTTCCGTCCACGTCAAATTCATCGGATTCTGCCACGTGGAATTGTCTCTTTGGGCATCCGATAAGCGTTACGGATTGGAATGAAATCCAACGGCGGTTTATCACGAGGTTATGGTGGGCTAACGTGGACGGTCGTGATTGATGAAAGCTACACGTGGTTACCGTCGAAATCAATAGGGCCGGCTATTTCACGGGAAAATGCTTATATGGTTTACGAAGGAACTCTGCCGCTCTAATTATAAAGTAGAAATTTTAGGGTCATATATATATACATATTTATTAAAAGAATGGTGAGATGTTATTATGAGCCTTTATTATCCTTAATATGTCGAATAATTTGAGAACCACCTCCTATTATGAGATATACGAGTTGTTATGATATATAAAGAAATAAAATAGAAGGACCTTTGCCGTTCTAATTATAAAGATAAAATTTTAGGGCCATATATATATATATATATTAAAAGAAGGAATGGTGAGATGTTATTATACGAGCCTTCAATTATTCCTAACGTATCGAACAATTTGAGAACCACCTCCTACTATGAGATATATCAGTTGTTATGGTATATATAGAAATAAAATAGAAGAACGATATTTGACGAAGCGAAAAATAGAACGACAAAAATTCACACCATAAAACAGCAATACAGTGGAACACACAAATTTACGTGGTTCGGCAAATCACCTACGTCCACGAAGTTGCAGAGGATTTTACTACTTGAGGAATTTACATCTGTCAATCGTCTCGACTTACAAGAGGAAGCTCTCACTTCGTTGCTCTCTCTTTTTCTATCTCTATTCTTCTCTCTCTACACCGAGATACACGAAGAAACTCTACACCGAGATTCACCAAAGAAGACAAACTTACAAGAGAAATAAACTCAATTTCTCTTTTGCCACAAACCACAAAGAAGAAGTCAAGGGAGAACAATCCTCTTCTTCTTCTTTCTTATTTCTTCTGCCGCAAGGAACTACTGCTTGCATTTCTCTTCTTCTATCCCGAGAAAGCCCGAACAATAACAAAAAAAGTGTCGTGCTATAAACTGAAGGAGAGCCTTGCGATACCTTTTATCATGAATAGGAGGAGAGGAAGGGAGACGTCGCAACTATTCGCGATAGAGGAGTGGTTCGCGAACAGCAGGGTCGTGACCTTTTCGCGAACGGGAGCGGGAGCAGGAGTCTTCGCGTGTGCGTGGGAGCAGTTTCGCGATGTTCTCGATCGGGAGGCGGGAAGGCGAAAGTGAGAAATTAGGCTCCAGCTAACTCTCGCTTGGAGACCGATACACAAGCTACAACTTCTCCTTCCTCAAACTAATACCATCCATTGGAGGCGTCGACTTTATCTTCGAACATGAATCATCCACCTCTGCCACTCAAAGCATTTGTCTTCACTTCAGAAGACCAACTGAAGTTGTGCAAAACTTAGTTTCTCAAGGGTAACACCCTTAGTCAACACATCAGTAGGGTCCAAATAGTCTTACACCTCCAAACTATTTCCTGGTTTACTCTTGTTTCTGCTTACAACTCTCATTGCATGGACAATATTCTGTCTCTAATGAAAACCTTTTTCAACAAGTTTAGTCTTGTACCTCTTACTGTCATCACGCTGAGACTTCACCCGGTACACCCACTTGTTGTGTAATGTTTTCTTCCCTGGTGGAAGTTTTGTCAGCTCTCACTTGCTCGAACTTTTATCTTACAAGATTTCTTCATAGCTCTGTGGCTCTCCACCATCTGTCTGTGGAACAATAGGAACGGGTGCCCTGGACCCACTCTCCTCTTCACTTCCATCATCATTAAAACCATGAACTGCTAACAATAGTGCATCATATACTTCTTCAGATACCACATTTGCATTATCATTCTTTATATTCTTAGGATTCCCACAGCTCCTCGTTATGTGGCCAGCTTTGCCACAATTCCAGCAGGTTGTCTGCTGACCAGACTTTGATTTTGGTCTCCCTTTATTTAAGTTCATGTCCTGCCATCTCCCTCTAAAATCAACATTCAGTGTCAAACTCAAACTTGAGATCTCACCAGAATCTTTCATGTGCACCTCCTCAGCCAAAATCAAATCACGAATATCATCATATTTCAATTTAGATTTACGAGCATAACTGTTAATTGTCATTCTCATGGCTTCTCAACTATTTGGCAACTTTGCCAACAATATCAGTGCACGTATCTCATCATCAAAATTAATTTCGACAAACGACAATTGATTTGTGGTGGTATTGAAATCATTTAGGTGTTGAGTAACAGAAATATCTCCCGTCATCTTTAAATTGAACAACTTCTTCATCAAGTACAACTTGTTATTTTCTGATAGTTTTTCATACATACCTAATAAGGCTGACATGAGATCTGCAGTCTTCCTCTCCTTGACAACGTTGTGTGCAACGGACCTCAATAGGGTCAATCGAATAACCCCCACAACTTGTCAAACTAACAATTTCCATTCAGCCTCATCCATCCTTTCAGATCTTTTCCCCAATAACGGAAGATGAAGTTTCTTCCCATAGCGGTAATTCTCTATCTGCAACTTCCAAAACCAAAATCAGTGTCATCAAATTTCTCAATCCTTGAAACTTTCACGTCATATGCAGTCACCATTCTTCCTCTGATCCGAACAAAGCTATGATACCAGTTGTTGTGAGATAAACCAGTTGTTGTGGTATATATAGAAATAAAATAGAAGAATAATTTTTTACGACGCGAATAATAGAACGAGAAAAATTCACACCAGCAAACAGTAACACAGCGGAACACACAAATTTATATAGTGCGTACACGAAGTTGCAGAGGATTTTACTACTTGGGGAATTTACACAAGTCGATCATCTCGACTTACAAGACAAGAGAAATCTATCACTTCGTTGCTCTCCCTTCTTCTCTCTTTCTTATTCTCTCCTGCATCGAGATACATCGAAGAAACTCTACATCAAGATACACCGAAGAAGACAAACTTACAAGAGAAATATATCCAATTATTCTTCTATCACAAACCACCAAGAAGAAGTCAAGGGAGAACAATTTTTTTTCTTCTTCTTTCTTCTTTCTTCTTTCTTTTGTCGCAAGGTACTACTGCTTGCACTTCTCTTCCTCTATCCCGAGGAAGCCCGAAGAAGAACACAAAAAAACGGTCGTGCTATAAATTGAAGGAGAGCTGCGCAATACCTTTTATCACGAACAGGAGGGGAGGAAGGGAGACGTCGCGACTATTCACGACAGAGGAGCGGTTCGCGAACAGCAGGGTTGCGACCTTTCGCGAACGGAAGCGGGAGCTTGCGCGACAGAGCGGGAGCAGGAGTTTTCTTGTGTGCACGGGGGAGGTTTCGCGATGTTCGCGATCTGGAGGCGGGAAGGCGAGAGCGGGAAATCGGGTTCCAGCTAACACATCCTTAAGACCAAGTATGTATAAGGGTATTCGAACCACCGACCTAAGATATCAGCCTCATATATATATATATATATATATATATATTTGTAGAAGAAATTTGTATTCTTTGTATTGAGCCAACCTCTAATATATGGTTTTTAAATGTTAAATTTGCAACACTCTATAGAGATTGATGTTACTATCTTTTTTCAAGAACTTTGTAGACCCCATGTGCTTTCATTGGCCTCTCGTTAGTTTTGTGGATTAAGCAATTAAGTTATATTAAACTTGTTCTTTCACTGTTTTGAGTGGACGTGTGGTAAATCTTGCCCCACCGAACACCTGAACAACAGGAAGTTTCTGGAGAGTCATGTCGTTAATTGTGTGGATTCGTATTAATTTTTTCTCTGCATAATGTCGGCCTAAAAGTCCAAGTATGCACATATTTGTGATTATCATTCCCTAGTGATATCATCATTGTGGATTTTAATATTTATTGAATTCAAACAATAGCAAAATGATTTTGTTTGATTTCTCAATGACTGCCTTTCATGGACTAGGCATATAATAGGCATAAAAAATTGCTTAATAAATAAACAGATGCTTGACCGTTTAAGGTCATATAATTGTCATGTCCAATTTGTAATTGGCTTATAGATTCTTTTGGGAGCATAGTTTTTGCCTTGGTTGTTAAACAGTTACAAGAATTCCTATCAACTTATATATTTCTTTATCACATGTTCATCATTGGCTAACAAATGTCTAATATTGGGTTAATTGTGTGCAATATTTTTATTAGTGCTATCAATATGAATATCATATCTATATTTTCTTCTCTAAAGCTCATGCACTTCCGCTTTGATATTCAATAGGGTCGTATTGCTAAATATGAGTTCAAGTTAGTTCTCGAGTTTGAAGGGCATTATAATTCATCAAATTTATTGTGATTGAAACTTAGGGTCTGTTAGGGGCAGCTTAAAACTCCGTTTGGCGTTTTGAAAACGTCAGTCCGACTTTTGATTCACCCGTTCGCTCGACGTATTTGGAAACTTTTTTTTTACGTTTATATTAGACGCTGGCCGCAGGATCGACCCCGCGGCCTGCGTCTTCACATCTGCATTCAAGGTCAATTCCTTTCGTGCCCCTCTCTTTCGCTCGACTGCATTTGAGGATCGACGCTGGCTAGGGCACCACATCTCTCCTCTCCCTTACCTCCTCCTCCCAATCTCCCTCTCTTCTTGCTCTCCCGGTTTCGCCAAAGACATCACCTTCATGACCAAACCCATGCAGATACATTCGCTATGTAAGCAAGCGAGAAGGCAATGGTGGGATCACAAATACAAAGACCCAAAACTCCATTCCTCCTCCTGTTCGCTCTTACCTGCAATCACTTAGGAATGTAACCTTGATTTCAGATTATTAAATTCGTACAGTTGTTTTCTATTTTACCGTAAATAAAATAGTTATTTAGCTTGATTTAGATTATGCCTTAGTTAGTTATTTATTTTAGTGCAAATAATGATCGTGATTCCTCTGATTGGTTTATTATTGTTGTATACACTTGTTTGGCTTCATGTGATGCTAACATATTACTATGACAGACAGGTCTGTTGCAACCAACTTTACTGCACAAGGGAAAAATAGTAATTTATCCAAAAATAACTGCAAATTAGTTATTTTTGAAACGCACGAACCTAACAGTCAGTCGGTTTATCTGCATCTGTTGCTAATCAGCCGCTTATTTGAAAAAGTTGGATAAATTGTAGTTGCCCCAAAAAGAACCTTAATGTATGTGGTGTTTACTTTCTATAGAGGGGAGAATCACGAATTAAATTTTTACATGCCTTAGAAATCTATTAGAGCGTGATTGCAACTACTTCAGTGGATGGATGGTATAAGAAAATATTTGGCTGAGAATATAAAGAAAGAGCAACATTTGATGACATGGGCAAGAGAAATATGGAGGATTTAAGATTTTTGATTAAAATCTTAATTGTGTTGCAAGTTGTAGAATTCATTATGATTCTTGTACTACTTATATATTTTTTGGGTATTGGTGATTCAAATATATATTCAAAGTATGAGCCTTGTAATACAAACTAATTAGAAATACATATTTTGGGTCTTAATCCATACCTCATTAGTAATGCATACATTGAGGGCCAGTTTGGGGCAGCTTAAAAGTGCGGGCAGCATTTTGAAAACGCCACCGTCCCGTTTGGTTAGCACTTATTGCCAGATTATCTAAAACTATGTTTTCATATTTGTGAATGACGGGGACCGCGACGGGGGATGGGGGGGCGCACATTTTATGAATTAATTTTACATATCTGGCCCTTAACCCTATTCGATCCCGTGACTTCGCTCCTCTCATTCGCTCCCGTGACGCTCCCCATGACCTTGCCCTCGACGCCTCCAGCGGAAAATCTTTTGTGATTAGTCTAGCCCTAATCGCTCCTTCTCTACGAATCCTGTTCATTTTCCCTCTGGTTCTTTGGCGTTTGACTCCTTCGTCATCTTCTTTTTCGGCTTTTCGCTCTACAAGTATATCTTCTCGTCTTCCATGGCATTTGACTTTTATATGGATTTTGGAAAATAGGTAGCCATTCTTATTTTGGTTTCTTGATTGCTGAAGGTTAATTTATCGGCGGAGCTTGAGTAAAATATGAGGGTTTCGTGCATCATTATTGTGGCATTTGGATAGATCTATGTTCTTCTAAAAACAAACATTTTCACTTATGCTGCTAATTTTTGTAGGCGGATTAGCTATCTAATTACTGTGAGAGCAAAGGGGTCTTTTTCCGCTTTTAGTTTGTTATAGCTTTGTGTTCTATTTCTTTTGATTTTTTTTAACATGGTTGTCTTTTTTCAGCAAAGTGTCCTTATGCATTCATCATGAGTTAAGAGTTTTGTGACAATTTTTACATAGGTTGTTATATTTACTCCAAGCATTATTCTTTTGCATGTTTTAACAGATGAGTAATCAACAATTTTTTTATATTTGGTTTGTACATATCACACATTTGAATTATGTTATAACTGACATACAGAACACAATGAATAAAGCTAAAGAGGCTGGATCTTCTGCCATGTGGGATAAAGAGGTAACTATTATATTTTGTGATCTATTTCTGTGGAAGGTTGAGGTGAGAAATAGACCCACTACTTATTTTAATAAAGAAGAGTGACAAAATCTTATGGTTAAATTCAAGGAAGTGATTGGGATTGGAAGAGATTATGATTGCATGAAATTGAAGAACAAATGGGATCAGTTAAAGAAGGATTGGAAACTATGGAAAGAACTGAAAATAGGATCAACGTGAATGGGTTAGGATCCAGTTAAGCACACAATAGATGCACCAGAGGATTAGTGGGCTGAAAAATTACAGGTACATAAATATCTAATATTTTTTTTTATTTTGAATCTAATTTCGCATTGAGTTGAAACAATTTTATTAATACAAATTTGTAATCTATATCAGACAGTGCTGTCAACCAAAAAATTTAAATTGATTGGCATTGATCCAGTAATGGAGGAGAAACTAGATGACATGTTCATTGGGGTTGTCGCAACAGGAACTCATGTGTTCACCTTAAATGATCTAGGGTTTGGCAGCTCAGCCCAAGGGATGGAGACCGTGCAGATAGATGATTCAGGAGAAGACCCTAGCAATTTTCACATAGATGTTCAATCCGCTAGCGTGCCTAAGTGTCCTAGGGTAGAAAAGAAGAACAAAGGGGTCGCTTTCATCAAAAGGAACCATTGATACATTGGTTGAAACATGCAAAGCTAGGTCTTCTTCCTCGTAGGACAGCTCAATTAAGAAGTGTCTTCAAGTCCTCAATACATATTCTGATGTTAAGGCAGACGATGATGACTATATTAAATACGTGAAGGTGTTACGAGATCCAAACATAAGACAGTTTTAATGAAGTTGGAACTGAAATACCGAGTCAAATACTTGCGTTCTTTTATGGACGGATGAATGTTTGAGTTATTATGTATTTCATTTTCTATATTTCTATTTTATGTATCTGTGATGACACTTTTCCTTTCTCCCTAGTGGATGTTTTTAATTTAGCTTGTACTATGCACAAATTTTATTTTTTACGCTTGTGCCTTCTATGTTTTTCCCAAATTTCAATTGTGTACTTTTCATCTTTCATAGCAAAGTTGTTTTTTTTTTCCATTACTAAAGTTTATAAATTTTCCTTGTATTAATTTTGTAGTATGGATGAAGAAGAAGTCAACCACGTATGCACAGTCGTATTTACCATTACCTTGTTGTACTATTACTATCTTAAACACGTCGACCGAAACACATGTATGACGTCAAGTGAAATAAGAGACAGATAGGTCGGTGAGTTATTACAGGGCGATCCAACACGATTCTTCAATATGTTCCGTATGATAAAAGAAATATTTCATGATCTGTTTAATGAACTCCGGAGCCTTCATGGGTTACACGGCTCAGCAAGAACAACGCCAAGAGAAGTGCTTCCAATAACTCTATACATCTTATCTCAAAATGAATCAATCATAGGGGCTATGGAGCGATTCCAACATTCATCAGAAACCATCAGCTGATATTTCTCAATCGGTTGAACTCTCTGGTGAGTTTGACCAATAAGGTAGTGAAACCCGAGGATCCAACGTTCTATTCAATTCCTTCACAAATTGCAAATGACCCTCGGTACGTGTCATTATTTAAGGTCAGCCTTTACCACTATATTCATACGTCTACTTTTATTACATGAAAGATTAAAAAAAATTTAACTGTAACTCTAGGACTGTATTGGAGCTATTGATGAAACACACGTCAATGCACGCCTATTTAGTGCAGATAAAGTTGAGTACATCGGCCAGTGCGACGACCCCACACAATATGGTAGTGTGTGTTTTTAACATGTGCTTTACCTTTTTAACATGTGCAATACGATAGTCGTGTTTTCAAGTTCGCTACTAGAAACTTGAGACATAGATTTTTGTGCCCACCTCTTGGTAAATACTATTTGGTTGACGTCGGATATCCATTACAAAGGGGATATCTAAAGTCCTATCCAGATACGAAGTACCACATTCCTGATTTTGAAAGATCTAGTGGTGTAGCACGAGACAAGAAAGAGTTATTTAACAAAAGACACTATTCATTGCACGGCGTAATTGAAAGAGCGTTCGGAGTGTGGAAGAGGAAGTGGGTCATATTACGAGATATACCGGCTTACCCTTTTCCAAAGCAAGTACAAATAATTGTTGGCACAATGCCACTACACAATTTCATCCGATGTCATCATTTCAGATATGATACGGAGTTCGCCGTTCTAGAAGATGATTCAGTGCAAATCCCACCTGAAACATTCGAATACCATGTGGGACGTACAACGTCACACGAAGAATTGGATTCACATGATGCATGCACTCGAGAAGGTGAAGATGCATCCGAGATGACGACTTTACAAGAACAAATAGCAGATGATATCAGTCATTCGTGATTGAAGTTTTTCACAGTTTTCCGGGTTGTGTTTCATGTTTCTTCAGGGATGTCCACACATTGTCGAATGGTTTCCACTGCTCAATTAGATTTGGAGCAACAACTACTATGTTATGTTTTATGAGTTGTGCTATTTTGTGGTTTCTTGGAATTGTTCGATTCCATTTTATTTTATGTTCCAATGTTCAAAAATGTTCATAACTGCTATTTTATATGGGTTGGCCCTATACTGCTTTTGGTTTGGCATAGCCTCCATTTCTGAGTTATTATATTTGCACTATATTTGCACTATACTGTTTTTTTTGTTATTTGCATCTGATACCTCTGTAAGCTGCATCTGTTTTCAATGCACAACTGCTAATAAGTACTTTATGAATTGTTGGCATGAAGTATAAATTGTGATTTTGTGGCATGAAATGAAAGTGATGTTTTTAATAAGTGGCATAAAGTATAAATTGTTTCTATGATATCCCAATTGGACACAGCTGCTCGGAGTTTGATAGTACCACAACGGGAGACCACTGCATGTGGCTCGAGTGCTTCTGTTTCTACGATATCCCAGTTGGACAGGTTTGCTTGGGGTTTTAAGGTATCAGAACCGGGCAACATTCGTCGTGATGTACTTTTACATTTTAAAGTCAATATTGTCATTTTTTTCTTGTAATTTTAACATGGATTTTTTACTTTTTTGGGTTATATTATAATCCATATTAGTGTATGAATGTGTATTTCATTTTCGTATATGTCACTGTGCTTAGTTGATGTAATCGGAACTTTTTGAGTTATATAAATGTTATTCAACTCTTTTGCATTTTGATGTCATGACATTTGCGAAAATAACAAATTCTGCGTGATAGATTATTCATTCAACTAAAAAAATCTGTGAATAAGTTGTCTACAAAACACACAAAACAAACAGCTAAACAGCTTATCCAGAACAGGGACAGAGTGGTCATTTATCCAGAATAAGCTGTTTTCCAAACGCACAAACCAAACAATCAACCAACTTATTCAGATCAGCTGCCCATCAGCAGATTATCAGGATCAGCTGTTTATCAGCATAAACTGGAAAAATTGCAGCTGCCCCAAACATATCCTGAGTCTTATTTAATTTATAAAAAAAACTTGGTGAATATCTCTCAAATGCAACACTCATATTTTACTTAAGTGCACTAAAAATAAAATAAGGAGCTAACAAAAGAAATTTAACTAAATGAAAAGAAAGAGTACAAAAATGTCTAAAGTTAGCTCAACTTAGAAGCTAATAAAAAATTAAACCCAATTTCAATTTTGAAGTGCCATCCAAGTATTACATCCTGTTTATGATAAAGACTAATAATGGTCATCAACACTAAGAGACTACTGAGCCGGCATAAATAAAATGACAATAAAAACTTAACAATTAGGATTTGTAAGCAAGCAGAAAGTAAATCATCAGATTGTTGTCATTGTTTATTGCGAGGCTCTATCGTGTTGACAATTCTTGGTCCCTAACGAGAAACCTCGGAGCGTCCGTGGGATGACTTTTGATGACGAGGAACAAGATTCTTTCCTCAAGTTAGTTTATCAAGAGTTAGTTTAATACCTTCGTTCCACTTTCTCGTGGTGTTTAGCTTATATGCTTATTTGTCTTGTTCTGGATTGATAGATTCAGACTCGGTTTGTTCTTTTTATCACTTTTGTGACTCAACTATCTTGGATGTTTATTTGCCTCTTAGTCTCATTTTGATTGACCCTCATTTGTTGTACTTCCTTATGAATCATTAGATTTCCTCGGGATTCGTGTTTACACATTCATGATGTACACATGTATATATAATATGACATATATATAAAAACTAAAATTTGGGTGTTGCACATATAAGTACATAGGAATTGAGTGGTGGGTATATATGTAAATCTTCCATCATTTAATTGAAATGATATAATTTTCCATATTTTAAAGTATATGAAAAGAATGGGTACCTACCACATAATTTCTTATAAGGCAATTGATTTGATACGAAATTGACATGAAACTAATTGCAGGGGCCTGACTCATGGGCTACTAAGAAGAAACAAACAAAACAATTATTTGGGGTTGTTGTGATACTATATTTCTATTTCCTTAATTAAATATTTTAAATTTATATCAGTGGTTTAGATTTTCATTTTTTTAAAATCTATAATTAAAAAAAATATCCTTCGCTTAATTATTTTAAGTGATAAATTTTGTATTTTTACGATTACACCGCTCAAACTTTTCATATCACATAAAAAATATTATTATTATTTTTATTTTTAAAATATAAAATATATATTTTCATACATAAATAAAATGAAATGAATCTAAAAATTGAAGTTTAGTAATAAGATGTCTAAATACATAAGAATTAAGGGGCATGTATCTAAGTTTTTTCTATTTTTGTATTTTAATATGGTATAATATGTAATTAAAAAATTACAATTTATGGTTTACTCATATTAAAATAAATTAAATGGTTAGAAAATCTCTTTCTGCTAAATTTGAATCAGATTTTTTGGCTCAATTTTTTTTTACATTTTATTTGCAAAAATAATTAAAAAGAATAATTAGGAATTATTATTTTTTTTTAAATTTTTTTACAATAACATCATATGCTCGTTGACCTTGAGCTTTTAGGTTCAACGATCCTTAGAAAACCATGTTCCATGCCAGTTTTCTTCCACATTATCATGGCAGATAAAATTATTAATTTTAATTTTTTTTGTTAGGGTTAAAAAAATAAATTTGTGTAGAAATATTCATTAGAAGGGGTATTTCACTTAAAAAAAAAAAAGGTAAAAGTGATAATTTTGATGTGATATAAATATTATAGTGTTATTCATACAAATATGATAGTTTAAGGGTGAGTTTGGGGCAGCTTGTGCATATCTAGATAAGCCGCTTATATGGAAACGCAGATCACGGGTTTTGATCCGTTTTCTGCATTTAGTATAAGAAATCAATGTGTTTTTGAATAAGTTGCTCAAACGCAGTTTCTAAACGGTGAGAAGGCATTTTCGAAACGTCACCGCAGTGGATAAGCTGCCCCAAACAGAGCTTAAGTGTTTGATATATAAATACATAATAATTGTTTGATATTTATGTAAATTCCCATATCTTGGGAAACATTTAAAGTTTATATGTTAAATATCTAAATACATGAATGTTGTGCTGTATTTATATGTAAATGCTCCTTTTATTGTTTGGAGGAGGAGAGATATCACAGATCTTTTAAAAAACTAGAATTATTTTTCAAAAAAAAAAAAAAAAGTTTAGAATTCACTATAAATAATTAACAATAAAAAGGCTTATGATTTGGGTTCACTTTTAATTTTAATTTTAATTTTTTTATTTATTTATATTTTTGATTGATATAAAATGTATTTAGTACATTATAACATGTTTACATAATTTAAAAAAACATTTAAAATAATTTAAATGATTTGAATGCTTTAAAAAATAAGCTAATTTATTTTTAGAAATAAAAAATAAATATATGTAAAAAAGTACAAATAAAAAGCATATTTTTAAAATAAAATAAAATAAAAGTAAAAAAAAAAAAAACAACAAACCTTTAAATATTGAATTACAAAGAAAGCCCGATTTATACAATCTCTTATCCTTAAACTCTGTGAAATGGAGTTAATTAGTTATGTTACATCAATTATCTTTGTTCATCCTTAATTCTAATTAACTTAATAGTAATAAGCTTATAATTAACACTCTCACCTTCCCATTCAAAAGCTTCAATAACAATAAAACCTTAATTTAGTCCTAATTAACTCTTAACCAACTCTAATCATGATTTAATTAAAGTATAATCCATCAGCAGCACATAACCCTCTCATCGACAATTATCTATTTTCACCAGAATTAAATATGACAACACAGACTTTCCAAATCAGTAAAGGGTCATTTACACACATAACACCCAATTCCTATGTATTTACATATCCAACGCCTAAACTATACGTTTTACATTAATACCACCAAATCTTTCGTATCACATCAAAAATATCACCATTTTAACATTAAAAACGAGAAAAAAAACATCTTCATGCATAGGTAACGTGGCATTCTTGTAAAATTTGAAGTATAGGTGGTAAATATGTAAATACATAGGAATGGAATGGTATTTATGTAAATCTTCCAAAGATTAGATGAGTTCCATGCTAAAGTCCCACAATTTCTTGGCTAAATCAGCATCCTTGGCTTTGGCACTTGGATCTGCTATATTGCTGTTATTGAAGTATTTTCCACTAACTCCCTTGACATCAGGATGCAGTGCCGCATAACATGTTGTTGCTGCTCCCTGTTAACAAGATGAAATCATATGGCAATGGCTAAACAAATAAATAAATGAGCATTTACATATATGCCCCTCAATTCCTATAATTTTACATATCTCACACCTAAACTTTACGATCTACGCCTGTGCCACCCAAATCTTTAATATCACGTCAAAAATACCACCTATTTAACCTTTAGAAAATGAATTAAAACCTTCCATGCATGGGTAAGGCGGTATGTTATGTAAAAAATTAAAGTCTAGGAGTTAGATATGCAAATACATAGAAATTGAGTGGTATGTATGAATAAAAGTTTAGGCTAACCTGTTGAGCATTTTTCAGAACCAGCTTCCCAAGAGTGCGAGACAGAACTGGAACAAATTAGAAAAAGGAATTTAATTTCATATAATGTTAACTCAAGAAATAAAACCTGGAATTAGAGCATAATGCTGAGAGATAACGTAAGCAGAAGGAAACCAAGTATAACCCTAAACATGAAAATAATTATGTTTTAATTTGGAAAAATATATTAAAAAAAGTTTAGGAAAATGATGGAGATGATTAATCCATCAACTTTGATTTTAATGTGATGTTACACATATGACCTTTCAAGGCTAAAGAAATTTATAAGAACAACCTTTTAGTACTCCCTGCAAGAAAAATGATTGAAATGATTAATTCTAAATGACTTAATTGAATGTAGGATTAAATCAATACGCTCAGCAATAACTTCATTATACTTCTCATAAATTTGATTTGCGCATAATCACCACAATCATAAGTATCTCCTTACACAAAATTAAGAAAAAAAAATCTTATTTCATATTCATAAGAAATAAAAACACAAGTCACGTAGGGGTGTAACTGAGCCAAAGCCGGCTCGTGAACCAGCTTGGGCTCAGACCAATAAGTGGCTTGCGAGTTGAGCTCGATGAGCTAGCAAGTCTCAAACTAGCCCTGACTTAACTAATTAACTCGTGAGCTAGCTCGTTTAAACGAAATATTAATATAAAGCATACACAAAATATATTAAAATTCAAAATTTTATTTCTAAGTTGTCAAAATTGTTAAAAATAATACATTTTAAATTTTATTCAAATGATTTCTTATTATTTACCTCCTAAATTTTCATTATATTTGTCATTTTATTATAAGACTAGTTTGAATTAATACAATTTTCTCTCTTTCGTGATAAACAAGCCGACTTGTGAGCTAACTCATGCTCACAGAATTAAGCTCGACCTTGAGCTCGAACTCAATTAAATAATCAAGCTGGGGGTGACTTGAGCTCGACTCAACTCATTTACATCCTTGACGATAGTAGTAACATATTAGCAGGAGCTAATTTACCAAACACAAAGATGAGCAGACTAACTTACAATCAATGAAACTATGGTGGCGCAGAAGGTTAGTGATAATTGATCCTGGATGAAGAGAATTTGCAGTTATATCCACCTCATCTTCCTGTTAAAAGCAAGAAGTAAAAAAAGAGTTATTAACCTGATGCAAGTTTCTAAGCAAAAGTGTACAGCACATATAATCAAAGTCGGGAGCAACTCCATTTCATGACAGGAACATTTAAAGAGACACCATTACTATTGGCGTGGCCAATTCTAAACACATGGGATTTGCTTCAAGGCTCATTTGGTTGCTTTAAATAGAAAATTATATTTTAGAAATAATGATACTTTTATTTTTCACCATAAAAGGGAAGCATAAAACTAAGTTAAATGTTGTTGTTATGAGAATACTCAGACGGTTTGGTCACATTAATACGAAACGATTAATGTTGTTGATATGAGAATACTCACATAAATGTTGTTGATATGAGAATACTCAGTTGGATGAGTGTATTGACTCTTAGAGACAAAATACGAAACGATTATATTCGTGAAAGGGTTGGTGTAGCTCCAGTGGTAGATAAAATTAGAGAGAGCCTCTTAGAAGGTTTGGTCACATTAAATGTGAACCATCTGATGATCCAGTTAGAAGAGTAGATGTTTTAGATTCAATTTATGATAAGAAATGTAGAGGTAGGCCCAAAAAGACTTGGGCATGTTGTATAATAAAAGATCTTAATTTATTAGAATTAAATGAAAATAAGGTGCTCAATAGGACACAATGGAGAAAAAAAATTCATGTAACCGACCCCACTTAGTAGTGGGCTAAAGGCTTGTTGTTGTTGTTGCTGCTGAAAATAACATCATAACTTCAAAATTTTTAGAATGTTTGTGTACGTTGAAGTCAATATTGATGTCTATCAACCACCTGAATGTTGGATTAATAAATTTTATCATTTTTTGAAATGTGATTTCAAACTTCAAGCAATCAAATGAGCAATCATCCAAAAATAGCATAGACTATGTATTTCAAAGAAAGAGAACGAATTTTTCTAGCTTATAACTGATGACAAAATATTTGTTAAAAAGTCGAAGGAATCCACAAAATATACAAAAAAGCAAAAGAAAAAAATATGTAGCAATTCAAGATATAAGATAACAAAATAAACTACGCAAAATTGACCACGAAAGTACATAAGATCCTGTAGCCTTGACATGTGATTGTCTTCATAGTATCTACAACCTTTACACTGATAAACCATAAACCTTGATAACTTGCATCATAAACTATGAGCATATTTCATTAAAAAAAAAAAAGATTTTTCAGATATATTTAAAGCAAGGGCATTTACATACACAATTCTTATCTATTTACATATCTTACACCCAAACATTCATATTTACACACATATCATTTAAACCTGTAATATCACATAAAAAATAACATTACCACAACTTTTTGAAAGTGACATACACATTTTCTTGAAATAGATTTAAAGCACAAAAGTTTTATGATGTAAATATGAAAATTTAGGGGTGACATATGTAAATACATAAGAATCTTGTGCTCATTTAAAGCAATATATTATTACTGACCAAAACTGAGCATACAAAAGTACCTTAAAGCGTCTTGCAAGTTCATTTGCATGCAAAATGTTTGCAAGCTTTGACTGCCCATAAGCACCAAGGGTGCTGTAGCTGCAACAAAATAGGATAAAATGAAAATTTAATGGCTCAATTAGTATCAAAGAAATTGGAAATTAATTAATATTATTTTTTTTCATACAATAAATTGTGCATTAAAACACTGTCGCGATGAAAAGACAAATTCTACAACTGTAAACTAAATTTTCTTTAACACACACACACGCACGCGCGTAGGTATGTATGTAGGTTTAACGAGTTATCAAGTTAATTCAGTAATTCAATTTGTTGCATATTCTAGCTTCAAATTTTGCAATTTTATTGAATACAAGGTAGGAAGTAATTTATAAAAAAATTGGTGGACATACTCTGATCGCTCGTTTATCCGGTCAAAGCGAATCCCTTCTCTATAAGCAAATCTATGCCCCTCAGAGGAAACATTGACAATCCTTCCTTCTATTTTACTGTCACGAGCTGTTTTCTTCATATTCTCCAGTAGAAGATGTGTCAGCAGAAAATGCCCTGAAAAACAGATACTTTAATACCAACCAGTGAATAAATATAGAAAACCATACCAAAAGAATGTATCAATCGAAACCTTCATACCACACAATTCTTATATATTTGCATATCTAACACCTAGGCATCACATAAAAAATTCCACTATCAGTATCTGTTTAAAGTGAAATACAGCTTTTTATGTATGGTTTATCAGTTTATGACACCAAGGTTTTATAAGTATACATATCATACTATGGGTTTTAGATATGTAAATACATAAGAATTGTGAGCTATGTATGTAAACTTCCCAATTTTATAACAGCAACATTCGGGTAATTATAAAATACTCACTAGTTCAGGCATCTGCATGATAGCAAACGCATACAAGACCTTCAAATATGCTTTTTCTTTGTTTTACAAATTTATTTATACGGCGCCAATGCCCTCAGTCGATGATGTTTTTATGGTTCCAAGGTATACTGGTTCACAAACCAATTTCCCGAACAAACTTTTTTTGAAAGTAAAGAAAAAGCTCTACCAACTTAAATGACGACCAAAGAATTGATTACCAATAGACTATGCAAATTTTTAATAAATCATCGATATAATAATTAAAACAATTCTTCATATGAAAAAACAAATAATAGCATTAACTATTAACATTCTTTAGATGGAGATGCTAGATAAGGCTAATACAAAAGAAATAATTAAGTACATACCAACATGATTGGTTGCAAATTGCAGCTCAATACCATCTTGAGATAGCATGAAAGGAGTAGCCATAACTCCTGCATTATTACTTCCAATACCAAAAAAAAGAAAACTCAGTTACAAAAATGCCAAAGCTACAATAAAACAAGAGGGAAACATCATGGAAGTGGATTTAATTCATGTCATTCCTTACATAAGTATGTTCAGTGGAAGTTCAAGGGAATTATATTCAGAAGCAAACTTCCTAACCGATTCCTTCGAAGCCAGATCCAACTCCAAGACATCAACTTTAGCAGAAGGTATCTCTTTCAAAATTGTTTCTCTGACACCATTGCCTGAAGACAAGCTTCTAACTGCCATGATAACCTGAACACCACGCAGAGCTAGTACACGGGCAGTTTCAAGTCCAATTCCACTAGATGCCCCTGCAATAACAATGACTTCAGTGAAAGTTCAGTATATGTTTAGCATAATCATGTTAAAAAAAAATTATTGGCTGGAGTGTTTCATAAGTTGTTTGGTAAAAACTATTGTGACTTAGATATGAGTTGATTGAAATAATATATATATATATATACACAACAACAACAAGCTTTTATCCCATAAATTGGGGTAGAATACATGAATCTATTTTTCTCCAGAATCCTATGGAGTGTCATATTTTCATTTAATTCCGACAAATTATGATTAATTTTTATACAAGAAACCAAATTCATTTTATGTCTACCTTGACCTTTCTTAGCATAAGCCAAATATAAAATAGCTAATCTCCTAATTGGATTATCAGATGGTCGACGCTTAATATGACCAAGCCATCTAAGGCGACTCTCTCTAATCTTGCCTACCATTGAAGCTACTCCAACCCTTTCACAAATACATTCATTTCGCATTTTGTCTCTAAGTGTAAAGGTGCTCATCCACCAGAGCATTCTCATTTCAACAACACTTAACTTAATTTTATGATTCTCTTTTGCAGGCCAACATTCTGCACCATAAAACATTGCAAGTCTCACCACCATCTTATAAAAGTTAAAGTGGTACTTTTCTATCACAAAATAGGCCCAATGCATTCCTCCACTTCAACCATCCAACATGAATACTACTAAAAACACCCTCATATGTATCGCCATCACTTTGAACAATAGACATAAGCTATTTGAAACATCACTCCTTTAATGACTTGATCACCCAATGTTATAACCTCACCACTAGAGTTACAACTACTAAAATTACATTGCATGCATTCAGTAGTAGATATATGCAAACGAAAGCTTTTAGACTCTAAAGTTGACATCCATAATTCAAGATTTTCCTGAAGTCTCTCTAATCTTATCCAGAAAAAGGATATCATTAGCGAAAAACATGCACCAAGAGAAATCCTCTTATAAATGTACAGTAAGAACATCCATAACTAGAACAAAGACATATGGGCTTAAAGTTGATCATTGATGTAATTCAACAAAAAATAAGAAAATATTTGGTCATCCTCGTTGTGTTTGAACACACTTAATAGCTCTAGTACACATATCTTTAATGTTAATCAATATGTAAATAAGTATAATTAGATAATCCAAAAGGAGTGTAATTCTGGGAAGTCACCTAACCTAATGTTCTTAGAAAAATATTTAGTTCATTTAGTATGCTTTTGTATCAAAACAATTAATCCAATAAAGCACAATACTTGCTGCAATTATCAAGTGAAGAACTTCCTAAAATAAACTCAGCGTCATCCATTTGTTGATTTCAACAAATTTATAGTCACATCAAACATCTAAACAATATGAACCTAACCACATAAATAGCAGTCTAATTCGAATCCAAATGAACCCAGGGCAAACAATTAAAGCATAATTAGAAGCGTCAAATTATTAATTCAAGGGCTGAATAATCTCTAAACTTGGCATGTTCATAATCTAATTGGCGGCTCAATGAGAGGAATCCTACGATCCTATGTCATTCATTTCGGAGGGCAATATATATAATCAAATGAATCATCACGGACAGTCATATAGAGTATTTTGAAATTTTGGCTAAATTTATTAAACTGTCTATCCCAAAATTCTATAAATAAGACCCGGTTATTATATACAGATGCTTGTCATCTAATCTTTATAACAAGGCTAATATTGATGTTTATCAACCTCGGTTGTAGCAATACAAGGACAAACAAATATTCATACTTTTATAATTGCTGCGATTTTCATTCTCCAATTAAAGGAAAAGTATGGCTTGAAACTTGATACATATCAACTTAATCAGGCCCCATAATTCTTTATTTTCTGCGATTTTCACATAGAAGTCCAGCTATCTTATCTTGCTGTATAAATACTATATATTTCTATTGGGCTAGGACTTAAGTTTTTTAACCGTTGAGAATTATCTAGCGCACAACAGTATATTTTCCAAACAGAGACTTCACTAACCACCATTAAAAAAATAAGGCTTCAAAAAAGCAATTCACCAAACGAAAATAAAACAAATAAAAAAGTTGTCTTTCTATCGGACCAAACAGGTTTAATCGCCACTCCACCAAGTTCAAAAATGCAAAGATGAAATCCAGCCAGCATAACATATATCTATAACGCCCTAATTCAAAACTAATATTTTTGGCAGTGAAACCGCCGAGGAGCATCAGAAACAAGAGAGAGGCGAAGGAGACGATGCCTGTTACGATGGCGGTGAGGCCGGAGCCATCCAATCCCCGGGTGACTTCCTCAGCAGTAGAATACCAAGAAAAACCAGAGGGGCTCTTCCTGGCCACATCTTCTCCGCCTTCGAATTCCTTACTCTTTCTGAGAACTTGAGCAGAGCTAGGGTTTTCTACGAAAATGAGGGCGACAGGAGAGAGCTTCCGTGGCCCCACCTAAAATTTTTTATTTTTTTTTTAAAAAACGAAAATAATCCTGACCGGAGATCACCGTGATCTACGATCAGGATCGAACACGCATGCAGATGCATGCGGTGTCCGCACGCAATAATCCGAACACGAGCGGAGTGGTTGGAAATTTGCTTCGTCTCCCCAGCGGACGCGCGGACATGCAATCGGATACCCATTTAATAGCTATTATAAATTTATGATATTAAAATGATGCTATAATTACATGCACTGAATTTGAAACAATCTATTAATAAATATAAACTTGGTGAAAATTTGAAAAATCAATGAAAGAGGAATTTAATTTGTAAATAGTAATATTTGGAGTGTTATATTTGCAATTGCCACAAATAAATTTCTGATATTTGCTTAGCATCCATTTTGTTGAGCTTTGAGATATACACAAGTTAAGCTAATAATAAAAATAATTTTTTTATTGTTCCTACTTAATTTGACAATATTTTTAATCTTCATTTTATTTTGTTTTGATCTCAATAAGTGGAAGGGATTTTTAATCTTGTAAGAAAATAAATAAATAAATCAGGATCGGACACCGTCCATCATATCTTTCATTTATAAATTATAGTAAGTAATAATTTAATAAAAAATAATATTAAATGACATGAAGGAGAGAAGTATGATGCAGCCTCAAAGTCTAGCTTCTTTCACAAATTTGATGGATAAATAATAACTTTTAAAATATTTATATGGAGCAACATGTAGATGAAGGCCGGACATCTCTGTCGCTTAAGGTTTTGAAAAAATTATTGCGGGAAAGGTGTTGTTGGTGAAGTTGTGTGTTTATTTGGTTGGTTCAGTTGTGCATCAGCATCAGCTTTGCCGTAGTTGCTTATGACAAAAAGATATTATTCCTTTTGTATATATGTACCAATACATCAAAAAGGTGACAGCACAAATCTCAAAAAAAAAAATGACCGTCTCAAAATAAGAGTGTGATGGAAGAGATCTCTAAAAAAGATCAACGGGTCCAACTGAGAACCAAGAAAGGCCGCAGGATGACTGGGTCGGCAGACTGAGCCAAGACTCAAGCTGACTTAAAGCAAGGACTCTCAACACAAATATCTCTAGACAGAATGGCCCGAGCTATAGCCAATCATTTCGGGACGCTCTAGGAGAATTATATCAAGCCTAAACCAAGCCAAGCCAACGGATTGAAGTCCGTCGAACATATAGAAAAAAAATAGAGAAAATATAATCTATGGTGAAATGCTAAAAATACCCTAGTAAAAGCCCGTCTAAATTGGGACAAAAAAAAGGTATTTTATGTTTCCTCAAGAGAGCTTATTCTCTCCCAGACTTACTGTTCATCAGAATATTTCATATTTACAATGTGCTGACAATCATTTGAAAATATTGAGAACAAACTTTTGAGAAATGAATACGAGCATACGACCACAATGTTGAAATATTCCCATAAAGAGAAAAATAGAGCCGTTTGAAACTGAATTAGCCCTAGTTTTACATAGCAACAATCACAGCATTTGCCATGCCATTAAATCAGTACCCGTTGGACATTTCATCGAACAAATTACGCTATTGAGCAAATATTTCAACAACAAAAGCAAGAAAATAATAATAATTTAATAAAAAAATTTAACATTGAAGGGTGAGGCATTTCATCAAACACCTTGGGAGCATCTCTCACCCTTTCTTCCCATCATACCCTCCAAGCCTAAGATACTTATCCTTCCTCGTAAGCTCCGTGCACTGAAACCCAAGCTCATCCGCAATCACCTTCTGCACATGGTTCGCAACCTCAATCGCCGACCTCCCGCCGCCGCAAGTCTCCTCCTTCCTCAACGGCGGCAAGAAAGTCACCTCGTACTCCGGCCTCGGATTCATGAAAAAGAAAAAAGGATCCGCAAACTTAAACCCCCTTACCGTCGACCCGTAGAACACGCTCTGTTTCGTGTTGATGGCCACCGGAACGATCCGATCGCTAAGCTCCGCAAACAGAGCGCTGAATCGGAGCAAAAATGGCTCGCGGCAAGTCGTTCCTTCGGGGCAGACGACGACGTCGCCGCGGCGGAGGAGGTCGGAGATCCGAGCGGCATCGGTGGCGCGATCGCGGGAGAGGGGGACGTTAGGAATGGGTGAAAGGAAGCTGGAGACGCGGGAGATGCTGTAGGTGACGCAGGAAACGGGGCGGCCGAGGGCGATGCTGACGAGAATGGGGTCGAGAGCGGTGCGGTGGTTGCAGACGAGGAGGGAGCCGGGGGTGGAAGGTGGCGGTGCATGGCCGCGGATGGAGAGGCGGATGCCGGTAAGACGGTAGGTGTAGCGGACGAGGTGTGGGGGGATGGGGAGGTTGAAGAAGACGCGGAATAATGCTACAAGGAGGCCGAGAGGGAACCAGAGAAGGACTCGGAGAGCCGCCGAGGGTTCCGGCCGCTGGACGAGACGGCCGTCGTGGAAGATCGTGCGAGCCTGGAGCTCGTTTTGTGGCACGCGTGGGGCGGACCGGTTTGGTGGAACCATATAACCCTCCTGTTTCAGTGGTGCAGCCATATTAGAGCAACAAATACGGATTACTATATCAAATTACATACAGACCATCCAAAACATTAATATTTACAAATTTATCATATTGGAATATCATATAAATGAAAGAATATAGACTAAAATTTTATTATGAATTTCCATATTTGTCTGGCAATTAAAAAAATAATAATAATGCAATTTGATAATGATTTTGTAAATAAAAGGAGAAATCTTGCATAACCAGCATAGTAGCATTTCACCAATGTCAATTAATCTTCTCGTGATTAAAATATTTTTTTAATATTTTTAGTTTGTTTTTTTCTCATAAAGTAACATTTGTGCCAACCCTTCCTCCCATTTTATTTTAATTTTTAATTAATTCTACTATTAAGTATTTGTACATCCAAAAAATAGGTTTCCTAAGGATTCAGGTCATTTGGGTTTAATCGATCAAGCCTAATCGTCGCGAACCTAAAGCCTAGTTGCAAGTAGATTGTACTTGCCAACCATATCCCTTTAAGTTACAACTATAAGATTTGTCACTCAGAAGGGCATGGCGAGCTCCTCCGCCCCGGCTCACTAATACTTTTTGAGTTTCTTCCCTAAGCTCACATGTAGCTTTCGAGTAACACTCTCAAGTTCATTGAGCAATTCTTCAAAGTAGTCTTTATGGCAGGACGAAGAAAACTCCAACCCATTACTGTCCATGTGTTATGCAGAAATAATATGAAAACGAAGAAATTCACACAACAACAATAAAACACAAAAGATTTACGTGGTTTCACGTTAAATTTATTCGCCTACGACCACGGGGAGAGAGATTTAACTAGCACCATATGGGGAAAGGAAAAAGATTTGGAGTTACAACTTTTGTACATCTCACCATACCTCTCACCTCAAGTCTCTCATGAACCCTAAGTTCTGTTTATAGAAGAGGATTAGAGCATATAAGTAAATAAAGTCAAAAGACCAACTGGAATTCCATGTGTTTTATCTTTCTTTGGGAGGTTTCTCCTTCGTAGTTAGCTCCTCTTCCCATCTAGGACATGTACATGCTAACCGCACCACCTTTTAGAATGTTGGATCACTGAAAGTCTTTTGTGAACACACCCTGAGAGTCAAGTCTCATCGGATATCACACACAAGCAACGACATGATAAGCTTAAAACCTTACAAATAGGGATATCCGACTGAGGCGAAAAACCGACTAGATAGATAAGACGTAGACCCAGTAAGACTTAAGCCAAATCAACAGTGAGCCACAACTCACCCAACAAAAATAAATTGACTCATCAGTCGACCGACCGACCGACCGAAGCGCAGACAAAAACCTCCTGATCACATTCAGATGATTGACTTTCCCTTGCCACAGCGAACGAGATCTTTGTTCAACCGAACGCCTCGGTCAACCAAACACAATACACGGTCAACATCTAGTCGATCGTCTCAATCGATCGCATTCTAATGAATCGATAACCAAATACTATCATATAAAAATTTGAATTGTAATATAGATATGAAATAAAATTCATATAATTTTTTAGAGCATTAAACATATTAAAAACTGTTTTCACAACTATTCCCTTATTTAAGTGATTGTACAAAATAGATCTCTATAAATGAATTGTCTCTATGAGAACTCCTTTCACTTTATTCTGTCATTTAATTGAGTCTAACTCTCGACTCAACAAAAGACAACCTTACATCCAATATTGGCAAGACACAATTCTCCAAATCTTCTACTTCTTTTCACTCATTTCACTCACCTCATTTATCTCTTATGAATTATATGAATTCAATAATTATAACTCTACGTACTAACATGATTCGACAGTATCATATACTTAGAAAAATCCTGCCTTTATGTTTCTATACATTATGGTCCTAATTCTGTCGTATGCATGAAAGTTTCTTTGGCTTGCTCGTCAATCTAGGTCCTATTAAACGTAAGAATAAAGTTACAATTCCAATATATTTTATTTAAACTCGCTTATAAATTTGCAATATCGATATTCTAACTCAATCTTTACGTAGCATATATATTTATATATTATTTTGTACAACATTTCTAAAACATAAAGAAAGCCCTTTTAACCTCATTAAAAATCAAATGGAAGGAAGTTAATACTTTGATATTTACATTCATAACATTCAAATTTCTCATATTATATAAAAATATTATTATTATTAATTTTTTAAAATAAAATACATATTTTTATCCATATAGTTTCATGCATATATTTGAATATGATCATGATATTTTACTAATAAGTTTATATATCAACTCTGTAATTTTTTTGAATGCAATTCCTTGTCAATTAAACAAGTGCCAAATATTTAAAGAAGATTTAAAAAAGGCATTACGTGGGACTTAATGCTTGCACGCTATACTTTTGTTTTATTTAGAAAACTAAGAAGGCGCTTTTATGAACCAGTCTGCGGCAGCGAAGAACCAAAACAGTAGGGAAAAACGAAGGGGGAAAATGAGTGTACGAACCTTGCAGATCGCCATAAACGCATGATCGGATCCCCGATCCCCAATCCCTAGCTCCGGCAAATCATCCCCAAACTCCTTCCGAACCGCATCCCGCTTCCTTTCATCAACCAGCACCCCTGCTCCGGCCACAAACCCTGTAGCCTTCCCTGTTTTCAAATCCACCTCCAGCTCCGTTCCCAGCACCCGATCCCCTCCCAAATACTCCTTCACGAACGGATCCACAATCACCGTCGGATTTGCGGTCACCACCACTCTCCGCCGCCCGCACGCCCGGAAAGCGCGATAACTATCCCGTCGAACATCCGCGGCATAGAATCGCGGAAGCACGGCGCGAGCGGCGAGCTCAATGTCTCGGATCGGTATTCCGGCGACCGCGATGTAGATCATGATCTGGATTCCGGCGGCTTCGGAGGCTAGTCTGTAGACGAAGAGGATGAGGGGGGAGAGGAGGAGGAGGAGAGCGGCGCGGAAAAGGCTGCCGGCTTCTGCTGCTAGGAGGAAGAAGTAAGGGAAGGAGCTGCGGGAGACGAGGAGGGTTCCGTCGAGATCGGCGGCGACGGCGTGAGTTTCGCGGCCGGAGAGATCGCAGTTGGCGATTGAGGGGAAGCGGTGGTGTTCTTCTTTCATGGCGTAATTGGGATTAGTACTTCTTGCGTGAGAATTGAGAAATGAGAACCTGCTGTTAGGGAGGAGAGGGGGGTTGCGCTTGCAGAGAAGGCGATGCGGCTGTTCGGTTTATATGAAGGTTCGAGTCGGGTTTTGAGAGCTGGATGGTCGGTTTTACCCTCCAAACGGAAAAAAAAATGTTTTTTTATTGCTTTCGGTTTTCATGTAAAAACTGTTGTACATACCATACATTTATGTAAATTTTTCGAAATCAGATTCTGATGGACTCGAATTTTATGTATAACAATATTATACATGTTTGATACTTGTTAGGAGATTCTAGGCGGCAATGGATAATTGTGATAGTATTGTACAAGAATTCAACACACACTCAAATTAAAGGGACAGTTAGTAGAGATATGAGAAATATTTGCTCGAAAAATCTATAAAGAAAAAAATTATAATGCCTTGCCTAGCCTAAAAGATCAAGTAAAAACTTGAGATACAAGTAAAGTCTCTCGTCCCAAAAATAGGAAAGAGTTATAATGTCGAAAGATATGAGCGGTAATCGATGACGATTGACCGCAAACGGTAAGTGGTGGTCTATGGTGTTCGGCAGTGACCGATGATGGCTGGAGTGATGCTGGAATTCAACCATTTCTCAAAACTTCAAACTCTTTATCATGCCTCAAACACTCTCCCATATTCTCATGAGAAGGGTGAGGCTCTATTTATAGAACTCTGAGTGCAATTAATGTTAGAATATGAATCATTTTGATTGACGTTCTAGAGAGTTTCTTTTGATCAAATGATGTTTGATAGAAACTTAAGTAACTTAATGATGTCAAATTGGAGCACTCTTAGGCTAATTGGATTTTTCTTATCGAGATGCTCGTCAGATTCGACGTTCATTTTACCTCCCAAATATGTTTGAGAAGCTTTTAAAGCTGGTTTGATAACTTGATCTGAGCTTGTTTTGACTTGGATTAGATCAATTTTAGTATCATCGGATCCGTCTCATCAAGCCGGTCAATCTGACTATAAATTTACTGAAATACGAGCTCTAAAAATGACTTTTATTAAGGTTTAAATACTTCTTGCTCAAATGATTACTTCAAGATTTATACTCGATGATGTAATTTGTTGATGCTTATCAGTACCATACAAACTATTATATAATATGTATAATATTATAATATATAAAATTTGAATGCATCACAATTTCGTGTGCACGTAACACTCTCACAGCAAGCTTTTTTTTACTTTTTTGAGATATTTTTGCGAGCTGAATTTTCTGACGTGGCATAACGTTTTCTTACTAAATAATGGCAAATTATTTATATATGGCTACAATTTTGAATTTTAGAAATACAAAAATCTCTTTTAATTAATTAATAAGTCACAACTGCTTTCACACGAGATGGCTATGTAGATGTGAAGCTCATTTAATTAGGAATTTATTTGGGGCAGCAGTAGCTTATTGAATAATCTGCTAATAAGCGATTGAAAATAATTTGTTGATAAGTGACTATTATAAATTTTTTATTTTTTTTGGAAAAGTCAAACCGCTGCCAGAAAGTCGTTACCGCACCTATTTAGTTGCGGTGTGAAAACGCTGCTTTCAGCATTTTCAAAATGCATAAGCTGTCAAAACGCAGTTTATCCAAACAGGTCAAATGCGTTTTCAAAACGTCACCGCATAAGCTGCCTCAAAAGGACCCTAAAACTTATATTTGAATTGTTCTGCGGCACTCCACCTTTTGGAAAATAAAAAAATCATGTCTGCCATTAAAAAAGAAAAAAAAAATTATGCAAAATTCTTAATATCTCAACATTAATAAGAGAAAGCGAGTTCTTAATATTTATTTACATATATACCACATGAAATATTGCTATTTACAGAACACCCATTTAGATCCTTTTGTAATTAATAAAAAATCTCTCAAAAAGTCTTATGTATGAACAGAATGAAATCTACAAAAAAAAAAAAAAAATCGAAATAATAGACATTATAATTAAAAAAAAAAAATTAGAATAATTAGTCAATGCAATTCGTTGACCATTTCGAACAATATGGACGGTGGTATTGTCAACCAAACAAATGGGAATTGGGAAAGAAAGAAGGGAGAATGAATAAGAGGGTTGGGTCAACAACATGCCGTCAACATTAATTAATTAATAAAAACAAAATATTAATTAATTAATATGACAAAATTATTATTATTATTATTATTATTATTATTATTTCTTGGAATAGTTTGGTCTGGTGGTTGAATGCCCGGCTAATTAATGGCTGTTTGTTGTGACGGCTGAGTCTTACAGAAGGAATGGGTAGATTGAAAGATGAACAAACTGGGACAATGGCTTTGCTGGGTTGAAGCCTTTTTCTCACATTTGGTAGAGTGCTTTAGCTAAACATTTCATTAAAAAATTCAAAAATAAAATAAAAATAAAATCATTAATAATTTGGTTCATTCTATAAGCGAACGATTGAGTTCGAATGAAAAATTTTAAATTTTTGGATCATTTATTGAGTTTGCAGGAAAAAAAAACAAACAAAAATAAAAATAAAAATAAAAATTGAGGCCACGCATGTTAGAAAAAGTAATATATTAAAAAAAATATATGAATTATTTGACGAATAAATTATATATGCTAGAAAATTTATGGAGGTAGAGTAATGTATTATAGTCTTAGTATTGCATAAGAATTCAACGCACATTCAGATAAAAGAAAATAATCAGTAGTGACACTAGAAGATTTTATGTGAAAGATCAGTAAAAAAAAAAAAAAAAACCTGGGGGTTTGACCAGGTGGAAGGAATTTACTATAAACTGTATATTACATGTGTATCCCCTCGTGTTACTGGCGGGAAAGGGTTAAAGACTTTTCGGATTTACAACATCATTGCACGAATAAACTTTTTGTAAGTGGGCAGTGGGTGACGGCAATAGGTGGAGGCCGACAGGATGTGGTCGACAACAGTCGGCGGAGATCAACGATGACTGGAGTGATGCGGGACTTCCGCTCTTTAAAATTTCAAGTTTTTCTTCATGCTTCAAACTCTCCTCCCCTTCTCATGAGAAGGCTAAGACTATTTATAGTTTTCTGGGTACATTTTAATGCAGAAATATGAACCATTTTGATCGAACGGTCTGGAGAGTTTCCATTGAGCCGACGGCGTTTGATGAACATTTGAGTATTTAAGCGATGTCGGAATTGAGCAATGTTGAGCTAGTTTGAATCTTTTCATCAAGATGCTCGATTCGACAATAGGCCTGCTAGATTCGACATTCATTTGACCTTTAAAATATGCCCAGAAAACTTTCAAGAATGGTTCAATGACTTGATCTGAGCTTGATTTTACTCAGATTGAACTAATATTGTAGATCTTTTAATGTCACTGGTCTAGGATAACACCTAGCCAGCATGTTGATCTGAGGAAGAGGAGGAATCTATGATCAATATGGTATTGAACTTACTAAGCTAGAGTACATAAGGCGCTAGAAGATCACAAAGAAAACTCTAGTCAAAGAAAAAAAAAGTCACTGAAAAGAAAAAAAAAACAAGCCGACCCCAAAATAAATGCTAGGGTGGCTCAGACAACTCATCCTGCCTCTTCTAGTGGTGTAGGAACATACGACTATTTGTAACATTGGGTTCTTCTTGTCGAACCAGCCAGTTTGATTGTAAGTTTGTTAAATTAGAGTTTTGGATGATTTTTATCGATGTTTAAATATTTTTTGTTTAAAAAATTACCTCTATATGTCATTTCTTAAGATTTGTGTCGGATGATGGAAATTTGATGGAGTCGTATCAATATATATATATATATATAGAGAGAGATAGAGAGAGAGAGAGAGAGAGAGAGAGAGAGAGAGAGAGAGAGAGAGAGAGAGAGATTGTTTAATTGAAAATGTATTGTTAACGAAGTTCACAGGTTTATAAGCAATTGATCAATGGGATACTTTGAGGTAGGAGAGTAAGTGAGGAGAAAGAAAATAAAGAAAAGAAATGGAAGAATAATAGAGAGTGAGATTCAAAAGAGTTTTGAAATTTAAGTTATTTTGTTTTTTTTTTTTTTTTTTTGGTGAGAGAACTATTTGTAATCATTTACATGCAATAAAAATATTTATCTTCGTCACTATAAGGAGTAGGGAATGTAGGTAATAATCAAATTATTCTAAATAAATTAATTGGTTTGTATTTATATTTGGTAAATAAATAAATATTTTAAGATTAAAAAGTCAAATTTAAATATAATTAATTATTAATAATACAGAGTAGAACAAATAACAAATTAGATTGGATGCGTCATCAACAAATTTTTATTATCTGACGCGAATTTACATGTGTTTTTAAATAATAAATGTTTTAAATTCAAATTCAAGCTCTTTGAGTCCAACCAAACCCAAATCAAGCTATCGAAGCATATTTGGAGGCTTTGGATCGTCAATTGAAAGGCCAAATAAACCCCAATTTGATGCATTTATAGTCGAAACGAGCATCTAGACCATGTGAACCCGGTGAGCACAATATTATTAAATTATAAGAGCATTAAGACATTCAAATTGTTAAAAATCTCTTATGATTAATGAGGATAAAAATCAAGTGATTGAAGAAATTATTCACCAAAAAATTTAAATGACCCCCCCCCCCCCCCCCCGGTGATAACCACGGGCCTCAATGGGAGCCGACCACTATCAACCATAGGTTACCAACGATCTTTTGCAAACATTGTAGTTTGAATACGACCATTTGTGTCTAACGCATGAATTGAAGACCCGACGATAATTATTTATTTTTGTAGTCGCCAATCACCATACATCTACCACCGCTCGTCAGCCACCATAAACCGTTGCCGACCGCCGACCACCGCCAACCGTCTTTGTTCGCTAACATTGACCTCTATTTGCAAATGTCATAGTACGAATATAGCTTTTGTGCCTAACACTCGCTTTTTATTTACATTGTATTAAAACATGTAATTTTCATCATAAATTGATAACCCCGTTTTCCCTGTTGTGAGAGAATTGGCACTCTTGTACTTACACACTTATACTCGATTATTTTGACCGGCTAGAACTTGTCATAGTTCGAATAATGCAGTTATGGTTTCTTCAAAAAAAGTTAATTAGGGCTTGATTTGTTCAATTGCTCGTATTCAATTTATTTAATTATTTCTTCGACCACTTTCAATTTATTTCGGTTCAAATTCATTAAACTAATAAATTTCAAAACAATGACGAGTTGAAATGAGTAAATAAATTTGAATTGAGCTGAACATGAAAGTGCAATTCACATGCTATTTCAAACACGAATAAAAATTTTTAATTTAGCATTTGACTCACTCAAATTCGACTCATTTACACGCCTAATTGAACCTGTGTGAAATGTCCTGGTAGCTAAACACATGAGAATTGGGTGATAAATGGTACTTATGTAAAGATCCTTAGCATATAAATTGTTCTAACATGTTCATTGCCCTTGTGATCATCAAAGTCACCTTTAGTTCCAACCAATCCATTTTGTTGTTCCATCTTCTTCAACATAGATTGCACAATCTCTAGCTCTTGATCTCTATGAGTTGGACGGGCATTAATTTTTACCCACATGATCTTCAAGATTTTACATGTGCCTTAGTCAAGCCTCTCAATAATTTCATCCGTTCATATGGGTCAAACTCATGGCAAGCAGTACCCTTCAATCCTCTACATAATTCTTTGAGTCATTCCTCTTCTTGTTTGCGATATGATCGTACACTCTCCACACCATTCAGGATGTTAAACTCGAATTGGTGTGTGAATCACACCCAATATATATGGCGTAGAGAGAGAGAGAGAGAGAGAGAGAGAGAGACTTAAGAGACTTAAGAGACATAAGAGACTTAAGAGTATAATGTAAGTAACACATATTTGTATTTCACCAAAAATTCTTTCTTTTACATGTTAATGGTTCTATATTTATATTAGGTAGAAGCTAAATTATGAAATATTAATAATGAACTTGAAATTCTCTATTATCGGTCTACCGTCGTAACTGTCAAGATACCGTTACTTTGACTGAATTATTACTCGTCGGAACACCTTTCGCTTGCTCCATTATTAGAGAGTCATTCATCTATTATTCGGTCGACCTTTTTGGTTAGGTCAACTGAATCGCCCGCTTCATGCCGATTCATAGCTCTTTGCACTCGCTAGGATTGTTTCTTTGACATGTCTCTCAGCCATGATCACTTGATTCAATTTAGTATATTTTGATCACATGTTTCTTTCTTATCATGCTTCATTTGAAGTAACTTAGTTTTCATTGATGATCTTTGAGTAATTTCTCCCATAATAAATAACAATTTGAGTGGCCATTATTATAAAATAATTCAAACATCAATGTGAAATAATACCATACAAGGCCAATTTACAATGAGGGAAAATGAATTAACGTTTCTAAATAGTCATAAATCAAACATTTAACATTATAAATGAAAGCTATTAAAAATTATCATAAATAGTAAAATTCATATTAATTGAGCATGTCATTAATTCTCTCTAGGATCTAGGATTTAGCTTCCAATACAAACTTGTCGGCCCCATTATGAGGATGAATGTCTAACAATTTTTTTTGCTAAAATTATGAAAGTGAAATAACTTATTACAAATGTGAATCGAATGAAATGCAATGAATAAGAAAATTAAGGACTCCGATCGATTTATAATCAAAATTACACTGTGAAAAGTTGAATCATACCGATACGAAAAATTAAGAGCAGAAAAATATACCAAAATTTAATGTTGCAAATTTCTTAAAGAAGGAAAAAAATCACTAAGCGACGCCACACCTAAATTTGATTGTAAAAATAGACATGTATTGTAATTTTAGCACTCTCTACAAAACTAGAACTTACAATAATTCCATTTCAAATCTTCTCTTAATCGCACAAGAGAAGTCACACTCTCTGAAATCCATCTCTCGAACTTCACTGCTCTTGTAAAAAATCCTTCGAGAGTTCATTGCTTGCATAACTGTTGTCGTCGCTCTGAATCAAGGACTTTAATTTGAAATGTATAGATAACCGCCCGTGACGTAAGTACACTGACACTCAACGTAATTATTTCACGCTTACTGTTTCCAAGCCGAAAAGCGAAGAAGCCACGACATAGTTACGCTTATCTGGGTGTGGTTATGCCAACCTGGTTACTTTGGGCCAGCCTAGCTACGTCGGTATGGCATGGGTACACTGCCTCTCCTGTTCTCCATTTCTGAACATAAATTCCTTTTTCCTGGCCCATGCATATGCTAGCAGGCCTCTTGGGCTTAGAAGAACCCAAGACTTTCATAAACCAAGTCATAACTCTAGTTGCCGAAGTGATAACTGTCAACCACCCGTTGTGGAGTTGACTTATTAAGGCGGCACACCTAGCTCACTCGCTGAAGTGCCAAGCGTCATATACATCCTTCAATATTGACCTATCGAGATAAGCTTCTAGAGGTCAACTAACTACCGAAGCAAAGATCATCACGAAAGTTTTTACAAGTGTTTAAAAGATGTATTGGGGGCAATCCCCTCAAAAAGGGAGCTCTCTTCATTACTTTCCTCTTCATCCCTATTACTTGAATATTCTCTCAATTTTTATGAACTCACGAATAATACAAAATTCTTGCGGTTTGAAGCGAGTCAACACATATGTACAAGAACACTAGAATCTCTTTTAAGATTGCAGCAATCAAAATGCTGTTAGGAATTTGCTAAATTATAACATACTGTTAGGAGTCATATTGTAATAACTATATGTAAAGAAGAAAAAGTTGTAATTTCAGGTAATAATTAAATATCTGAAGTAAGAGAAAACGGTGGGTTGAGAGCAGTTGAAATTGACAAATTGCAGCTATGAAAGATCTGTTTGGGGGGAGCTGTAGTTTATTGAAAATGCATAAGTTGTCAAAACTCAGTTTATTCAAACAGGTCAGATGCGTTTTCAAAACACCACCGCATCAAATAACCTGCCCCAAAAGGGCCCGAAGTTCGAAGATAAAGAAAAACGTAATGTTAGTAACATTCATGTGAACAAATGTTAGGGGCGTTTACATACGCTGCACTCAATTCTTATGTATTTACATATCTCACCCCCTAAAATTTCATATTTACTCATATAGCAGTAAAATCATTAATCTCACATAAAAAATAGCACCGTTATCTTTTTTTTGAAGGTGAAATACACATTTTCATGCATAACTTTAAATCACCTAAACGGTATGGAGCTAATATGAAAGTTTAGGTGTTAGATATATAAATACATAAGAATTGTGTGCTACCTATGTAAACTTCCCTAAATTTTAATTTTAAATTTTAATTTTAAATTTTAATATAACTGAATAGGCAAGCCAGAAATGTACATCTCACCCATCGGTTATATTTAATAAGTTCTATGTTGATGCTTAATAGATCATATATTATTATGCTTGAATATTAAGTCATATCTAAGACGAAAAATTAAAAAAAAAAATCATATAATAATTTCTCTCTCTCTCTCTCTCTCTCTCTCTCTTTAGTACTGATAATAAAAAAATAGAAAATTACAGTAAAAATAAATGATGTTGAACATGGCTAGAATGACTTTAGAATGAGGGTGGAAAATTACTTTATAAAAATATTAAGTTTTAAAAGCTTTTTTCACCCTTAATTTATGATTTTGTCTAATTTTTATTTAAAAACTTAATCACTTCTATGTATACTTTTTTTTAATCTTACTTTCCTATTTTTATTTCAATTTCATAAATCTCATAATATCATCTTACTACTTATGTATAGTTCATTCTAGAAATATTAATTAACGTGATTGCATACCAAGAGATTCGCGGCGGTAGGGCAATTTATTGTGAGGGTTAGAGTTGCGCGAGAATTTATCGCACGAACATATAATAAAGAAGAGTAACAAGAATATACACCAATATTATCACTTGCAAAAGCCCGAAGAGGGAAAAAAAACGTGGGTTCTAGCCAAGTTAAAGTAATAGACTATATACTCATGAGTATGTAGATTCACCCTTCACCTAAATTGGAGAAGATAGCGTTGTATTTTTTGACAATTACAGCTGTGCGACAATAGTTTAGCTATAATAGTTTTATATGTGCTACAACAAATGTAGTCCTTAGCGATTGTAGTGATAGCAGGCTGTAAGGGCGCCATTGTTAGTAGATGCAAATGCAGTAGTCCGCCACAAATGCTATAAAAACTAGTTGCAATATTATTATGAAATTTTTAAAGTTTGAATTTTTACGGAAGGAAAAATTAAAATTTCAACCAAGATTTGAGATATATATAAAAACATAATCAACATCTGATTGAATTTTAATAACACAAGCAATAAAACAAAGCGCAAGACAAATAACAGATAAAATATGTCGAAGAGAAATCAGAAGAAGAAAACTGAAAGAAAATCTAACGACATGACCTAAAGCAATCGTGTAAGTTATAAAAATTTCTTAAAATAAAATAAAAAGGATTTTTTGAACTTCCGTTCACCATTTTCCTCCTTTATAATCCAATGAATATTCTGAATAATTATATCAACTGAAGTGCGGTGCGCTTTAAAAATTCTGCAATTCTTTTCATAACGAATATAATAAGCTATAATTTGAATAACTAAAAGTTGAAATCTCTCATAGATTTTAAACCTAAAAATTTAGCTTTTTTAAAAGTTGTGGTGGTAAGTAGTGTATTGCATTCTTATCTGACTAAGTGCGGCTGTTGTCAAAAACCTAAAGAAATATTCAAACAACTGCAGTCGTCTCAAGTAATTCTCTCTAATGCAAACCACTTTCCCCAACAAGGAAATCAGACCTACTTTTTTGTAAGCTAATTCGGCAAGCATAATTTTCGAAGTTGTAATTATATTTATTAATGTGTGCTGATATTAATATAATATCAATGGCCACACGGAAAATAAGCTTAAGGAAAAACTGGACTGACAAATTATGCCAACATGGCCAATCTGGCCCAACTCATCTTTTGTAGAGCATCGGCCCATTAATATCTTTAGTCATAATATGATTGTTTGTTTAGTACCTAAATATGTTAAATAAGTTTTTTGAGAAAATTAACTTCAGTTTTGGGTGCTCGAGTCAAGTTAACTTAGGTTTAAATATGATTATCATTGGCCACATTTATGCTTCGGCCCATCTTTCTAAATTAATAATTAGTAAAAGCAAAAATGATTAAAGAAACTCCCCTGGATGCCGAAGGCGTCATTGGGGCGATCTCGCAGTTTCTACGGGGTGGAGACGATGGGGTCGGTCCATGGATTTTCCTTCTTTTTGCCACATTTTGCTCAAAGGGTTGAAGGGAGATAGTGCATCAAGCTATTCGCAAGGGCCAACTTGATCTTCTTTCCTAGGGATCCCAGATAAGGGAACCCTAGGAGAGCCGTCGACTCCAACTATCGTCCATGTACAATTCATACTAGATCTGACCAACTGCCCATCCTACCTCCTCTAAGTTCAAAATTTTGACTACTTGTTGCAAAATCAACATCTTTCTATGTCAAAATCTTAGATTCCCTTTGAAATACTGAAATTCAAGATAAAAAAATTTGAACTCTCTTTCCTATTTTTGTTGCATTTTTTGACAATTTGATGGTGAAGCCCAAAAAGATATATTTTGTCAATTTGATAGTTCGAATAGAATATAAAGAGTATATATTTTGTAATTTAAAAAAAAAAATTGAACTCAAAATTCATTATGTTTTTTAGTTGCATAAAATCAACTTTAAATTGGCTCAAGTGGGAGTTTAAAACTACAATTCTAGGCTCAAAATTTTTATAAAACAAAGTTATGTCTACAACAAGGATTCAAATTCAGATGGTTAATCATGACTTGAATGATGGCAAAAAATACGGAAAAGAACTCAAAATTTAAAGAAAAATAAATAATTAAAATCCCTTCAGCTTTAGTTAGGGCTGTAGACGGCTCAACCTCGGCTCGTTCGAATTTGACTCGTGTTCGAAATTGGCTTGTGTTTGAAATGGCTCGTGAATTGTGTACGTGTTCAACTAGAATAACATATTCCTATTCGTGTTCGACTCATGTTCGACTCGAAATTGATGTTATTTATGGTAGCGTTGTTATTTGTGTGTTTTCGGCAGAAATAATATCACAATAACACCACAATAACACCGCAATAACACTGCAAATTTACTTGAAAAATACAACCATCAAAAACTCGCCGATAACACCACGGTTTAACTCAAATAACACTAGAATAACATCACAATAACACCACAATAACATCATAATAACAGTGCAAAAACACCAGTAAATTTGTGGTGTTATTGTGGTGTTATTGCAGTGTTATTCAAGTGTTTTTTCGGTGTTTTTTGGGGAAACCCGAGGTGTTATAGGCATATTTTGGCGGGGTTGTTATTCGAGTTAATTTGTGGTGTTATTGTGGTGTTTTTGCTTTATTATTTGAGATAACCCGCAAAGTCATTGGTGTGTTTTCTGTGGTGGTGTGTAAATTTGTTGGGTTATTGCGATGTTATTGCCCCCAAAAACACACAAATAACATCGTTGTCGCAAATAACATGTTGTTTTTCGAAGTATCAGCTTGGTTCGGGCCGGGTTAGGCAAAAAAAATTTGGTCGTATGTATCTAAATGCCCAAAATAAAAATATATTTCTTATGTGATATTAATATATGAATTGGGTAAATATTTTTATATTTATATATTTTTATTTATTTATTTCTTTTCGAGTCAAACATGAGCTGTTTAACGAGCCGAAGACGAGCTGCTTAACGAGCTGATGACGAGCTGTGTGAGAACAACAAGCCAAGTTGACATCCCTACTTTTAATAACTTATAGATCTATTTTTATACATGTGTACATCACATAGGTGCCTGCACAAATATTAAGAAAATCCTACTGACAAAAGAAACAAAGGAGTACAACGAAGGAGGGCCCACTGATGGGAGACCAAGGGCGGTTCTCAAACTAAAAATCAAGGGCCCACAGGCGGAAAACCAATGGAAAGATTAGGGGTATATCAGCGGAAGACCAAGGATCTATTATTGGAAGACCAAAGGTATATGAGCGGGAGATTAAGCATTCATTAGTGGAATACCAAAAGACATATCTGACCACGTGCAACCCCTGTTAAACCAAGGTTGGAGGCCAATCAAATAAATGTTGTCATAAGGAAAAACTAATGGAAGAATGCAGTATCACCATCTATTTCACAGATGCCATTGAGATTTCTTACAAAGGGTCGAGTACTAATCACCACATAACCACCCGAAGCATCCCCAAATGATGACCTCCTCAAACAGTAAACTACCTGTTGGATTACAGTGATTTACCCTCTCCTCAATGTCCTAATATTTCTCTGTTCACAAGAGTTCCTTATCCATGGATCAATAGTTGTCAACTAGACTAGCATAGCAGATTAACATAGCCAAGCTGACTATGTGAAGTCTTGCTGGCCCGAAGACCTTCTAAGGTTGACTGAAAACCCTGATACAACGCAATCGACCAAACATGTCTTGTTAAACCACAACCGACTGATCTCAGTTGTTCGAGTCATAGAGTGGCTGAATAAAAGGCCAATACATAGAAAATACCTAAAATATATTGTAACACCCTTTTCATAGCAGGGGCGGACATGTAGTTTTATATATTGTACCCCCTTCTTTATAAATTAGGGGATCATTTCAGGTGAAAGGGAAAATCAACAATTCTAATTGTTGTCCACTAATGTGAAGTGCTCTCTCTCTCTCTCTCTCTCTCTCTCTCTCTCTCTCTCTCTCTCTCTCTCTCTCTCTCTCTCTCTCTCTCTCTCTCATGCCTTGGACTCTATTCAAGAGCATATCTTAATTCAACAACATGAAAATTATGATTCCAAAAGCATCTATATACATTTCAAAAGATGGTTGACAGGCGAAACCGCCAACCACCCCCAACTCGCAACCCATCATATTTGGGTTGTTCCCATGCGCCCAACCACTCTAGTACCACCCCCATATAACGGACAACCCGCATGGGGAGATTCAAACCTCAATCCATAGGAGACTTATAACGCTGAAGTAGATACTACCAACTGAGCTGAAAACACAGACATATCTCTCTCTCTCTCTCATCTCTCTTTCTCTCAAACCCCCATATAGCGGACAACCCGCATGGGGGAGAAAAATCACTTTTTTAAACTTTTAGAGAGAAGTGCACCTTTTTAATCACAGGCAAGGTGGCACATATATAAAAAATTAAAATTTAGGTATGCAATATGTAAATCTTCAAAACAATTTTAGGTTGAATCTTATATCAACACTATGAGGAAACATTTTTTCCTTCATCCCCTCCCATTACTTTAGTTGCTATCAAGTCACAAAACAATTAAAAATCTGCCACTATTTTTCCCTTCTTTTTTTTTTTTTTGCAAATTAATAAAATAGTAAAATATATCTTTTTTTTTTTGCAATAATAAATAAAAATGGAACCTTTTGGCAAAGCAGCCGTTGTTAAACAACCCCCATGTGATGGTGGGCCAGACTTTTAGTCAGCCATTATGACACCCCTCCATTATGACAACCTACTACTTCACTTTCAAAACAAACATCAATATCCACATGTCATCATCATCATTCATATATTTATCATACATTTTTAAAACATTTATAAAAGCAACATGAATTTGCATGTAGAGTGGACCTATATATATATATATATATATATATGATAGTGTTGTTTATAAGTTCAAGTACATGCATACAACCATCTTACAAAATATTAATTAACAGCTATAGTTTATTCTTATATTTATAACACCAAATTCTTTCATATTATATTTTGGGTAGTATATATGTGAAAAAAGTAATGTATGTAAATGAGAATTAGGCTGTATGTATGTAAATGATCCTGTTTCATTTTTACTGCATCATAAACAGCCAAATATAACAAGATAAGAGCGACAGCACTCCACGCCATAAAACTGTTCTTCAACATCCCCACAATAATTTACAAAATCCCTAAACAAGCTGACAGCAGAAATTACACCCACAGAAAGCAAAGAAGCAGACAAAGCAAGCAGATAAGAGATTCAGCTACCATATAAGAAAGAAAAGATGGAGCAACAAGTACAGAAAACTAAGTTCATGGCCTGCTCTTGAACGGAATGGCTCTTATGACAACCTGATGATATATGGAAGCAAGCGCAGCCCCAATGAACGGTCCGACCCAAAAGATCCACTGAAATTCAGAAGAAGACATCATAATTGTTCAGTCCCAGGAGAAATCAAAAGAGGTTTTTTTTTAGCATGGAGATTGAAGAAAACCTGATCATCCCAAGCATGGGACCTGTTGTAGATTATGGCAGCTCCGAGGCTTCTAGCCGGATTGATGCCGGTCCCTGTGATCGGAATCGTGGCCAGGTGAACCAGGAAGACGGCGAATCCGATGGGAAGTGGTGCAAGTATCTGTAAACAAAGTAGGTTGGAAGATTAGTTTGAGATAGATTCTGGAGTTTTCTGTTGATGGAAGGAAGTATGGCTGTTAACAATCCGATTTCAAGCAGAAATGGGGCAGGCTCAAGATTGGCTTGAAAAAATTTGATCAAGATGTTGGCCCCTGGCTCGGCTCATTTATTTCAATCCAATCTAGATCCAAGCCAAGATTCAAAACCATTTTGAGCGAAAAATAATCTTCCGAGATAAATTTGCTAAATTTATAGCTGCAAGCTATTAACGATCCGATATTGAGCTGAGCTGAGCCGAGGTTGGCTCGAAGAAAATTAGATCCAAAACTTTGGCTAGGACTCATTTATTTCGATCCGATCTAGGTCCCAGCCAAAATTCAAATCAATCTTCAAGCCGAATTCACAGCTCAAAGTGTAAGCGGATTACTCACAGGAACATGAGAGTCTCTTGCATTCCTCTTGGCATCGGTGGCTGACAGGACAGTGTAGACGAGGACGAAGGTGCCGACGATCTCGGCACCGAGGCCGTCACCCTTGGAGTAGCCTGGGTTGACGACATTAGCTCCGCCATTGTTGGCCATATAAATGCTCTTCTTGAAGCCCTTGACTACGCCGGCGCCACAAATGGCGCCCAGGCACTGCATCACCATGTAGTAGAGAGCTCGGGTGAGGGAGAGCTTTCGGGCAAGGAAGAGACCGAAAGTCACTGCAGGGTTGATGTGCCCACCTGCATGGTCCAGATATAGTTCATCAGAGATCAAAATCCAATTTTTATTTAATTTGTAACAGGTTTCCCCTTGTTCTGTTTTGAATGGTTCATGGATCTAGAACATGAAATAATGAGTATTTTGTTATTGATAATTTCAACTATAAAAGGGTGGTTTCTCAAATATAAAATGTAAATTTTGGAAGAGAAAGCTGTAAGGTAAGTTGAGAAAATGACTCATTTTTTTAGTTTGGAGAGGAGAAAGAAACAAATTTGAGCTTTATATCAGCCCCTAAATCCTGCTACCAGACAGCACCTTAAACTGATAAAGACATTATCTTTGATGCACATAGGGAAATAGTAAGCAATCTCCATTAAAGAGGAACAAGAACAATGAGCCATAGACTCAAAATGAAAAAAAAAAAAAAAAAACATATAAGTCCAAACCTTCAAAGTAAACTAAGGTATAGAACCTGAAAACTACCATAGAAACTTCAAAAAAAAAAAAAAAACAAAAAAATATAAACCCTTTGGATCCCAGATCTCATAAAAAACAGCCTAAAATCTTCAAACTTACAGACAAAACAGAGATGAAATAAGAAAAAAAGAATACAGATCTAAAGAAAGCAAGGTTGTTTCACCTGAAATCCCGGCAGTACAGTACACCAAAGCAAAGATCATTCCGCCAAAAGCCCAAGCGATCCCCTGAATTCCTACTGTTCTACACCTATTATTGGAGCTCACCACTCCCATCACAGTCAGTATAGTTATATAGAGAAAGAGGAAAGTGGCAACGAACTCTGCTATCCCAGCTCTGTAAAAAGACCAGGATTTGAGCTCCCCAGGCTCGTAAAAAGGCGCCGCCGGAGGTTCCTTGTAGTCTTTCTCCTCCGTCTGCGCAGCAGTTCCGATAGGTTGCCTTTCGGGAAACTTGTTAGCTCCCAAGCTAACGTCTTCCTCCTTACCCTGCATCTTAAATTTCTCTGTTTTCTTCCAAATCTGCAAGGACAGAGGTGGGCGGGAGTAAAAGCTGAGAGCTTTATCGGTGGGGTGAAGAGAAGCGGCTGAGGGATAGGGTGCACTTTATAGGAGAGATGGCAAAAGAAAATGGCGTAATTAGGGACTGAAAATGATTATTATTTATTTTTTGGCTTTTTGTAGGTTGATGGCGCTTGTATTATGATGATAAGTAAAAGGTGGAGTTGGTTCTGGAAAGGGCATTCCAATTCGTGGTTTAGGGATTCCAATTCCTCCTTTCTCTTATCTTTTACTTCTTAAGTTTATTTATACTTTTATATTTTAATTTATTCTTGAATCAAAACCAATAAATGTGACATAAATAAAAAGAGAGAATCTGTATTGAATTAGCATATCTTATTATAATATAATGATGTTATATTTTTGCCCTAGTTTTAAAGGAGTCTGTATTGAATTATTTTTTAAATTTTAGATGTATGAGCTTATCGTCCGATTACTCTCTGGCTTAGACGATAAGCTAAGCTCGATCAGCTGAGAGCAGCTCGATTAGCCGAGTTTGGTCGACATAGTTCGGTTAGTTGAGATGGTCTAATTGTTGATCACTGACCACTGATCAGGAACCTCTACAAGTCCCTGAGATGATTGGAGATACTAGGAAAACAATTTTTCCCTTAATTGGTTCTCTTGTAATAATTGTTTAGAATACTTTGTTGTCTTGGTTCTGACTGAATGACTCATTCTTGCATTTTTGTGGTTGTGTTTCGCCCATCTCGTCATTCGATCAACTTTGGTCTTGTTAGCTTGGCTTGGACAACTTCATTTGGTCGGACAAATGTGCCTCATGATTTTCTGTTAGTGGGTCTCCTTTGTCATACTCTTTCATTCTGGACAGTAAGATCTTTTAAGGATCAACACTACCATATTTATTATATACATATTTTAGTTTCTCGATTTTCTTGATTCTTTAAAACAACGTTGTGATAAGAATATAAGAATAAAGTATTATAGTAGATTTCATTTATTATTTAATTAATGACTTAATACATGAAATCACTTGATTTATGTGTCTTTAACTCTTATAAATAATACTGTATGGGACTCCTTCCCATTCCTTTTGTTGCTCCATGACAACTCTGGTTTGAATCGATCAGCTTCCACATGGTGGGATGGAAAACATATCAAATCTTTTGGGATGGAAACCATATAAAATGATTCCCTAATTTATGTATGAGATTTTACACTATCCTGATGTTTCTTTTTTCTTTTTTTTAAAGAAATATGTACTAGAGAATTTCTATTATTTTTCATGTATGAGCCTATTGTCTTTCCGCCCTCTAACTCAGTCAGATAGGTTTAATTGGCTTCAGATTGACAAAATCAAATCGATCGACTGAGATCTCCTCGATCAACAGAGCTTGGTCACTATGGGTCAGTCAATTGATATGGCATGAATGTTGATCCTTAAACTTTGATGAGGAGCCCCAAGACATCCCTAGGATGTTTGGAGATACCAAGGAACATATTTTTTCCTTGAATTTACTCTCATGTAGTGGTTGGCTTTGATACTCTTTCTCTCATTTCTGATTGAGTGACTTGATCTTGCATCTTTTAGTCGTCTTTGACCCGTCTCCTTGTTCGATCATCTTTGGCCTTGTTGGATTGACAAAGACAACTTTACTCGATCAGACAAAGGGCATCATGATATTATGTCAGTGAGTCCATCATTTTCATACTCATTCATTCTAAACTGTTAGATCTCCTTAGGATCAGCATTGGCAGGTGTACAATATATATATATATCTTACGAGTTAATAAAATAAGAAGTTACACAGTTGGGGAGGGAATGCGGGTCCCCATCTAACACACAAACATAAAACACATTATAATCCCAGAGGTTCCACATTCCGCAGTACAACTCCACACAAATAAAAAAGAGAAGAGTGCAACAAAGCTACACCAAAAAGTACAACCATCAATGCCAAAAGAAATTGTATATTAAAAGGATCAAAATTATCTAAGCCCATGCCGACGGTGTTGAAAAACATCAAATTCAACTTGTGGCTTGATGATCCAATTAGAATCGCAGAGATAATCATCTGAACCTATAAACAGTGAAAACAATCTTTTGTCAAGATATATTATAGATGCACCGTGAATTTGTCAAGTGTTGCTTCTCAAAATGAAGCTTCCATAATACAGAAACTTGATATTCAATATAAGTAGTATGTTTAAGAGTTTGACTTCAAAAATGGTAATACCCCACCAAAACAAATAAAATCCAACCAAATGTACGCAAAACCATCAAAACAAAAAGAGAACTAAATCAGACAACTAAATCCCAGGAAGAAAATAGTGTCCAAATATCAAAAAAAAGAAGAAAAAAATCTAAGATTATATAGAACCGAAACAGGGAAGCCAATGAAAGAAAAAAAAGCCGAAATGCAAAAAGAAGCAAAAACCGTAAAACATCCATATAATGTCTTCAAATCTTAAGATCAAATCCCAACAAAATTCCAACATCAAACTCCAAGTTCGAGAGAAAAGCAAGCTAGCTCAGGAAACCCAAACTAAGAAGCAAAAACACATGATTAAAATCTAATAAAAGTGGTATCCAAGAGGCCACTCCTAATGAGAGTATGCAGATATTGTGGAGGAGAGTTCCCCACAAAAGCTCCACGCATTTGACATTTAGACAACCAGTCAGCAGAGGAATTACCCTCTCTGAAAATAAAAGAGTATTGGATTTGAAGACTATGCATCTCAATAAGAAACCAAATCCTTCTCAGCCAAGTAATAATACACCAAGCTGGCTTAATTTTTGCCATAAGCATGTTAAAGAGTGCTTCAGAATCAGTTTCCAAAATGAGACAAATAAATTTCAGCGAAACAGCAGTTTGCAATGCAACAAGCACTGCACAAATTTCAGCTTCCAGGGTAGTAGTGCCATTGCAAGGGGAGGCAAAGTAGGCTAAGCATTTACCATAAGCATCTCTAAATAGACCTCCCACACCAGCATAACCAGAAGTATAGCTACCATCCACACCATCCACATTAACTCCTTGGGGGCGGTGCCAATTTAATCAAAAAGGGTTTCCTACACCTACCCAAATCGGTTTCCTACGCCTACCCAAAGGAGGAGAGGCAGCAATTCTATTCTCTAGCTTCTAGATCTTGTGAAAATGAGCCACTACAAGAGTAGAAACAAAGATAAAAGTATGGAAAAGATTATCATATTTATGACTATTTCTAGCCATCCAGATGTACCAAAGCACAATAGTAGGAAAGCAATAGAGCTTTTAAAGGCATGATCAAAATCCTTCCAAATCCCAACAACAGTTTTAAAATTCAGGTTTGAGGGCCAATTTATACCAAAATAACACCCTAACTGATTCCAAACATCTTTAGCAAAGTGGCAATTAAAAAACAAATGGTTAGCCAATTCAACATCCTTTTTACAGATGTAGCAAAATGAAGCAAGTTTCAGCCCTTTCATTTTGAGAATATCATCCAGAGGAAGTAAATTATGAAAGTGTCTCCAAAGGAAAAAAGAAGATAGAGGGAGATATATATTTATGCCACGTGTAAGTTTTCCACTTCCAAGTAGTAAAAGTATGCAAATTCGAATAAAGCAATTTAGTGACAGAAGATCTACTTTGAAATTTCCAAATGGGAATATCCTTATCATGAGCTCTAATAGGTATAGTGGCAATGGCAGGAGCTAAATTACCAACTAAAGAGTTAAGAATAGGCATATTCCAAGCTCCATCAATCCAACAATCAGAAACTAACAAGTTCGAGTCATAACCAATATTAAGCAAAATGGGATGAGAAGAAATACCCCATTCATCATTCCAGAAAGAGATTCTGTCATCCCCAATGTCCAAATAAATAATATGAATTGTTTGTCAACGTTAGAAGCAGGCAGAAGGGGACCCTAAAGATCTTTGTGTAATGATCGCTAGTTTATATTACATGAGAAAATTCCTCTATAAATAATGAGAGATCTATATAACAATGGATGATTAACTAATCATTGGACATTGTATCTTTATCATTTTCTAGCTCTTCAGGTCATTCCTCCCCTCCTTAACTCTGTCCTCGAGGCATGAGTCCACGAATTGGTCAAAATTCAACAACCAAAGAATTTAATGTAAAAAATAGATATTGAAACATATGATAATATAAAGAAGTACAAAGTCACATAAAACTCTTTAAAAAGTTATCTAAAATGTACAAAAAAAAGAAATATTATCAGACTAAAGTATCTTACAACATGTAAATGGCCTCTGGATACATTAATGATTTACACAACAATAACAATTGTTCATATCAAATCATTAAGATAAATAGTATATGTTACAAAGTGGATTATGCATTATTCAAAATGCCCAACTAATTGCATCCTTAAATATTCTAAACTTAAAATTGTAGGAATATATTGATGTCAATTTAGAAGGAGAACAAATAATATGAATAATTATTTTTAGGGATATCTATACATTGTATGACTTTGCCACCAATTAGCCTAGGTAGAAACATAAGATAATTGCATTGTTAACAACAACATTATTATTTTGACCCTCAATTAATGAATTAAGGTAAAAGTAAAAGGACACTTTTGTAGACACTTTTGTAATGTGGTACTACTCACCTACCACATCTCACCTACCGTTCACCCACCGTTCAACTACCGCTCACCTACCTCCCACATACCACTCTCTTGCTTCTATAAATAGAGAGGGTGTGAGGCTTAGGAGAGCAAGGGAAGAGATCTTAAGCTACCACAAAGGAGGAGAGAATAGCTAGAGAACTAGAGAGGAGGAGAGCATCTTGAGGCCTTGTATCAAGGTGTCGCTTGAAAGGGAGACCATAGAAGAAAGATGAGGGTCCATCTCTATGTATAAGTTATGTATTCTCCATTCCTTTTGCCTTAGTGAACTATTTGATTGATTCCCTTTCGTGGACGTAGATCCAGTTGGATCGAACCACGTAAACGATCTGTGTTTGCTTGTGTTCTTTTTCGTCTCATTTCTATGTCAGGAAGTACATATCACACAACAAACATAAAGTATGTGAACATTATACAAAGCATCAATGGGAAAATCTAGCTTTAAGAGATTTCTACAGAATTATTGGTGTCAAATGACAGATTTCAGCGTTATATATGCATGTAAATATTAAATTTTAAGTGTCAGATATGAAAATAAAAAAGATTTGTGTGGTATGCATGTAAATGCCCCTTAAAATGGTAAATTCATCAATTATTTAAAGTGATAATTACATACACATTACCCGAAACATTGATATTTTCAAATTTACATTTTTTTGAATGATGTATTTACTCGTGTCAAGATCACACTATTAAAAATTTGATAAAAGTGAAAAATTTTAGGTTTAGTAGAGCCCATGTCCACTTGTAGAAATTAAATATTTGCACACCGTCATTAAATGCTTGCACGTCAGCATTAAATGTTTGCGGAAGAAATTCGATTAAAAATTGTTTGTTCTCCACCTCCGCAATTTTATATAAGACGCTGGCTCAAAGCGGAGAAAATAGGAATCGTAAGGTTCCAAGTTCTCCCACCGTCCCTTCTACGATTTGCTTGCGGTGAGGACTTCCCTCTTCCTTGCGATTCGTTCTTCTTTGGTGGCTCCCAAGTAAACAAGGAGAGAGGAGGTCGAAGGAGCGGAGAGAGAAGAGAGGGAGAGTTTTTCTTGTAATCATCAAGGTGATTGACATTTGTATTTCTCGTAAAAATAAAATCTTCTGCAACTCCGTGGACGTAGAAAATTTGTCGAACCACATAAATCTGTGTTCTTTTGATTCGCGAATTATTTTTCGATCCGATTTTTCCTTTCATTGCGGTCGCATTTTTCACACAAAAAATAGGAGTCGGGTTTTACCGTGAATTTTGATGCTTGAGTGAGAATTTTAAAAAATTGATGAAATAGGGTGGTTTATGTGTAAATAGGAAGTTTGGGGTGGTTTGTTTCTAATTGCCCTTACTTAAAACATACCTAAACAACTAATTGGTTTCTATATTTTAATTCCACAATCTTAGCATTTATCATTTATCATTAGGGGAATTTTTTTAGGGCATCACTTCAATTTCATTTTGTGTTTCTGCTCGATTTTATTTTTATTTTGGATTTTTTTATTAAAAAAATATTTATTTTAGTATAATTTTTATAGGCTTTTATTTTTTTTTTCTTTTTAAAAACAAATTGGCTTATTTTGAGAAAAATTGCCGACGACTAACAAATTTTAGTTGTGGGCCGTATTTAGTATTTATTAATGATAGGGAAATTAATAAATTTTCAATTGAACCCTCGAGAGAACAGACTTCTGAATTTTTGTGGTCAAATTTTCATGCTTGATAAGAAAGATAATATTATATATATCAAGGATGTGCCTCAAGTCGTGGCCTATCGGTTGGCGGGTTTACTGTAAGTCCCCTCAGATCACGGGTTCGATCCCTAGTGGCGCTGGGTTCTAGAATATTTAGGCACATGGTGCGGGCTCTCATCATGGAGCCCAGCGCATGAGAAATCGGTAGGCATGAGAAATCGATATTTGGGCCACTACCAAATACCGATTTCCTTATATATATGCATATATATATATATAAGGAATGATCATAAACTCTAATATCAGTCTCCAAACACTCTTAATTTGTCTAACAATTCAAATTCAGAGTAGGAACCCCCGACCCGAAGAGTCTTATAACGTGGAAGCCAACCAACGGTTGGGGTACGTGGTACAAAGATTATATATATATATACGAATAATAAATTATATAATTAAAACAGCTGACTCCTAATCCTTTTTTTAATTTGCAGTCGCTTTGTTTTTGTCGTAGCATTAGGAATAGTATTGTTGAAGAAGAGAAGACACTAAAAAAGCGGCTTTAGTGATAAAATAAATCATTTAAATACATTATCTAGAAAATTAAAAAAAAAAATTAAATTGCAGTCAAGTACACAAAAGCTGCTAAATTACATTCCAGCCCTAATTTGTCAGCAAACCGACCAATCTACTTCTTAATTATTACAGACACAAGTTGATAATATTTAGTATTAGCTAACAAATTAGATATAAACCCGTTCTTACTATCTAATTAATTTATTGAAGAATGTTAAGAACATTTTTGACAATAAAGTTCTTGATATATATGCGCCGCACATGGATAAATCATATGAAATTTGATATATATATATATATAATTCTGTTTAATTCAAACTGATTTGAATAATTTTAATCATAATTATTAATTATAATTATTAATTACATGAAAGTAATCAAAATATATGTATAAACGATATAATTAGAGTAATGCTATACTATTTAATTTATGTTTTAAAATTAAGTATCAACATGATAGAAAACTTAAGTAGCATTGGTACGCCATCAACAATTTTTTTTTTTGTTCAAAACAATTCTCAAGACAACTTTTTTTAGTAAAAAATATTCAAACTTAAATTATAAATCATTGAGAAATCTGATTTTTGCAAAATTACGTTAAACCAACCCACTCAACGAGATTGGTTGGATGATACTAAATTTTGTTTAATATGAGTCAAAACAAGCCCAAATCAGACCATTAAACCAATTTTAAAAACTTTCAGTGCATAATTTATTGTAATATGTCATATGAGATATTAAAATTTCTCCCTTTCTTTGTATTCATCTCTTTTTGTGCCAACTCATTTAACTAATTTTCTATTGCATTTATCTATATATAAGTATATAATGTTTTTGTATATCATTTTAAATATATGAAGTCTGTGACTTACCTACCTCACCTATCGCGTCTCACCCCACCCACCTCTCTACCTACCACTCTCCCGTTTTCGTTAAATAGCCTATTTTGGTCTGTCATAAGTGCTGAGCCAAATTCTCTTGAGCTAAGAAAGAAAAGAAGAGAGAAAAAGAAAAGAAATTCTATTGTAAACGTCGAGGCGTTCGACGGTGTAATTTCTCAAAATACTATAATCCTATGCAGCTCCATGGACACATGCAAATTAGCCGAACCACACAAATCAGTGTGTTATTTTCTGGTTTGCAATTTTTTATCCTATTTTTTCACTTTTTTGCCGTCATTTTTCATAACATATCATTTATCTATCATATAAATCTATATTATATGGTATTTGTCCAAACTTAAATGATTTTAGAATAGTTAAGAGAACTGTGTCAACTACGTTTTCTTGGGCATGCAAAATGATGATTTAATGTTAATATTTCTAAAGAAATGGGACATTTAGATACATACCACCCAGTTCTAAGTATTATGAATGTAAATGTTAAAAATTGAGTGCTAAATATATAAATATATAGGAATTGTTTGGTATATATGTAAATCCCCCAATTTTTTTTTAAGAATATGTGATTTGAAATTATGATCTATAAAAATAAATTTTTAATATAATTAAATGGAGAATATAAATTAATAACTTGACCTATAATTAATTAATTATATATAAAAATGTTTTTTTTTTCTCTTCTATGTTCATATATTATGAGAGTACTTTTACCTCCAACAAAACTATTAACTAGAGAAAAAATTTGCATACGTAAGACGTACGCAGAGGTGTGTACGTCTGTAACCTACAAATAGGTTTCAGGGAGTGTATTGTGAGGTTATAACTGTGTTATTTCCCTGTAACCTCAATATAACTTACATGTATCTTCTAGCAAGTTCTGCGTTTCTGTTTTCATATATTTGTAGGTTACATAAAGGTTATAGAAGGTATAAGGCTGTTATAACCCCCCAATGCCCTCCCTGTAACCTATTAGTAAATTACAGATATACGCAGTTCTTACCTAATCAGATTTTTTCCATTAAATAGAGTGAGAGAATATCATTTTTTACTGTTGAAAAAAATTTACTGATTTAAATATTAACGTCACCGAAATTTTAATATAAAAGATTTTTAAAAATTTTTTTTTTACAGATTCTCTAATCTCAATAATTCAAGCATGCCGCGCGGCACGTTTGGCGTCCAGCCAAGTGGGCCCTACTTGCCTAACCCTAGCCGTTAGAGCACTAGATAAACGACACGTAGATAGTTAAAAAGTAATTCCATATTTTTCAACGGGCGCAGCATGCGGACGAAGACAGCTGTGCGGTGTTTGTGGTGACGTTGCGGCGGATCACAAGTTGCTACATTGTGAGTACGTCGCTTTAGTTCCAATTTTAAAGGAATTCTACCCGAAAATAACATTATTTATACATAATGTTTAATATTATCAAATACGTATCCCTCTTAAGTCTTAATGCTTCCATCCTCAGCATCCCCTTCTCAGATGATTAGGACTGAGAAATTTGCTTGAATGCTTCCATCTTCAGCATCCACTTCTCAGATGATTAGGACTGAGAAATTTGCTTGAAATATGGTTAATGGCTCGAAAATTGTTTCGAATTTGAGCTCAAATCTAGATCGAATGAGCTGAGCTATGAGTCAAACTTCTGGATCAAATTTTTTTTTTATCTGATTTCGAGTCACGACCGGATTGAATCAATTAACCTATGTTTGGATTGAAATTTAATGTGGATTTCATATCCACTGTCCACATCGCGACTTATCTACGATTCAGAGCATTCGCTCTGTGAATTAAGTATTTGAAACATATGCTCTGTTATGGCTAAACCCGAAGGTCCCTAACTTACTTTCATTCCCAAATGCAACCACTCCGATCATGAATCCCGATCCTAAGACTCCTTCCGTGTTGATGTATTTTTCATCCCCTTTTGTCTTTTTTTGAAATCCCTAGCCCTAGGTTGAGGAACCACTGCTCAAGCGTTTCAGTGCGCTACAAACATTCGGTGGTATGCTTTGGTGTTTGCTTGTAGCTTCATCTCTATCTCTCCGACCTCACCTTCTCTTATTGGCCTACTCGATAACTTATATCAATCTTACATTTTCATCTTTGAAAGCCGATTACAAAAAATGTTTACCGATATTTTGGGTTTTGCATGGCATTGGTTATGGTGTTTCAATGTTTTGGTGTTGGTTCATCTGTTATGATTTTGTGTCGGTTTGGCACGGCATTGGTGATGTATTTTGAGAATATGCTTTCATTGGAAATGATTGCTTTATTAGAAGAAAAATTGGTGGTGAGTTCAACATATTGGTCGGGTTTGGCATGACATTGGTGGTTCGTTCAGTAAACTGCATTTGTGATTGTGATAATTGCATGATGCATTAAAGCCGTTTTATATGTTTAAATTTATCAGTATATTTTGTCAATGACAATCATTAAATACATACAAGGAATCGTTATTTGGAAACCCATTGTGATTGTCCTCCTCTGATATAATCTGAGCATCAATTGAAGAGGTTTAATGAATTTAATTAACGATTAGATGGTATCTAAGGTGTAATTATTTGGTTGTTGGATGCAACATTTCTCTAGGAATTGTTGAGGATTTTGGTTTAAATCTTTTCAGAGGATGAATTTACAACCATACGATGATACAAAATGGGTTGAAAGAAATTCGTAAGATGATGGAAACTGTTAGAGAGTCAATCAACTTCATAAAAAGATTTCTGAACCCATACAAAAAATTTGTGAGTTGCTAGACAGATTGATTTGTCTAGTACAACGTCGTTATGTCTTCATGTGTCAACACATTGAAAATCAAAATACAATATTAGACTCTACATTTTATTATAAAGTTACATTTTTTTTTCAACCGTGTTAAATTCTCGCACAAAGTTGAGACTAATTCATTACTCTACCAGCACATATCAATAGATATAAAATAGTGTCAAAATAGCACGCAACTATTTCATGAGATTTTTTTAGTCCCATAATTTATAAAAGTGAGTAAATATTCCCCAGTCCCCAAATATATAGAAGTGATAAAATATTTCTCAAACTCATTAAATTAAGATTAAAATAACCAATGAAAGATTATTAAAACTCAATTTTAAAATAAAAATCAACTATTTTAACACTTCTATAAACTAAATTTTAAAAGAACCCATGGGAACTATTTTGACATTTAATTAAAATTATATATATATATATATATATATAT
>NW_018164444.1:61555734-61572588 GCF_001263595.1 Phalaenopsis equestris | reverse complement strand
CCTTATGGTTATACACAAACACACACAGAGATAACATTTTCATATTTTAAACCCTTGCATGAACACATATCACTGACAAAAAGTGATCATAATATTTTTTTATGTAATATTAATAATCTGAATGTTGTGTAAATATGAATATTTAGATATATGTAAATACATAAGAATTATGCACCGCGTAATGAAAATGACCCTAAATAATAGTAATAATAATAATAATAATATATATATAACTCAAATTATTATATTATAACAAAAATTGAGGGTACCTTCGAAAATTTCTCCTCATTAGGGTAAGTCGGATATATTTATATAGGATTCAAACTTGCAATCAGTTCCTTAACATCATTTGAATAAAAAGGTGTCTTGCTCCACTTAAAACACAAAGATATTCATCACTCCCATTTTAAATTACTTAAAACAAATCATTATTACAGAAAAACTTATTTGTAAAATACGCACATTCTACCTTATACTCCATGAAGAACAACAACGATCAAATTATCAATAGGAGATGCAGCAAGGACTTGGGTAAACATCAACAAGGATAATATAATGATAAATTGGAAACTCCTTGAACCATTAAATCAATGGAGAAATCTTTTTTATTATACATTCGTCTTCAGTTCGGTCACAAATATATCATCAAAAACTCTTAAAAACTTTTGGTTGTAGAGGAAGAAAACAAAAGGACGACCCCTCCAAAATGATATCATAATCAATACTATTAAAACCAAAGAAGAAATTATTACATAAACAAAAACAAAAAAAAAGAACTTTCAGAGATAAAAAAAGTTCCCCGATAAATCATTTAAAGAAATAAAGACTATAGTTTGGCGGTCATCAACGAATTCTATCAAGTGCAAAATGAAACCAGAAAGAGATTCAAAAAGGCATATAGCTTCAAGAACACGGAATACCGAACCTCTGCTAATAAGAAACGGGTCAATTGAAACTGCACAACTCTTCAAAATCCTCTGCACGCCTAACTCTTCTGCTTGGGAACATATTTTAACCTGGAGGTCTTCTCGGCCTTCGGTCTGAATTTGAAATGCCACGAACCAGTTGTTGCGGGGTCATTGACGCCAGTACCCACCAGCCGATTCTCGACACGTCCGAGGACGTGCCGTCCGTGAAAATCCGATGTTTGTAAGGGTGAATTTGCAAAGTTACCTTCAATGGGATTAGGACCTCCTGAAGCGTCAGTTTCTGGGGAAGAAATGACCAACACCTGATCTCCGGCAATGGCCTCCTTCCACCCTGTAAATCAATTTCAAGCACCACTAAGATATATATCTTGTCACAGAGATGATGAAGATTTAACAGTTGAAACTAACTAAGGGAGTGTTTGATGGTATCTTTGAATATAATTTATCACCGCATTTATAAACTCCACCCTAATGCAAAAATGCAAGAGACCTGGGAATTTGCGAATTTTCGGATGTAAGGAATAAAATTTTGCCTTCGATCCAGCTTAAATCCAGATTTACTAAATCCACATAGATGGTGGATTTATCAGATTAACAATTTTCTAATTTACTAAATCCTAATTGCAGCCAAACACCACCCCAAGAATCCTCCATTTAACTTTGAGCAATTAATATTTGTGATTTTGTGGCACCAACAGCCAATAGATCAGGAGAGAAAATGGGGCACTTACATACAGACCACCACCCCAATTCTACGTATTTGCATATTTAAAATTCCAACTTTGCTTTCTTACGTTTATAACACTCAAATCTTTCATATCACTTAACAAAAAAAATAATCTTTCATGTCACCTCAAAAATATCATTACTTTAACTTCTAAAAAGTGAAATGCACCTTCTCATGCACAAGTAAGGTGGCATATATTTAGAAAATAAAGTTTAGGTGTTAGATATGTAGATAAATAAGAATTGAGTGGCATATATGTGAAAAGTAGGTTTGTGCTTACAAATAAGGATAGAGGATGTAACTTACTCAGAGCGAGGAAAGCTTTGGCAGCTTCGCTTGAGAACATCATAGGTCCACCTCCACAACTTTCGCAATCAGAAACTATTTTATCAAAAGCCGGACAGCTTCCATCGGGTAGCAGCCGTTCAGCATCTTTAGTAGCAGAAATACCAGGTTTTACATCACCGTGATCAATTTCAATGGAATTTCCATCGCCATGGCGGCTCACTGGTCTCCACAGTTTTGTTGGAGACTTACTGACACTGTTCAGATTTGAATCAGGCTTAGCCAGCTCAAGCTTCTCCTGTCTCTGTGATTCCGAGATTGTATTTGGGTGTAGAAGATCACCATCTCTGAGTGATACATTGATTGAACCAATAAGGACTTCAACTCTGTCAGAAACAGATGGTTGACTAGCAAGTTCTCCATATCTTCCATCTTCACTCTCAGGCCTTGATTTTATGGTCCAAACCTTATGGTTATTTGGACGACTTATAGCCTTGGAGTCCCTGGAGCTGTTGTGGCGAATGTTAACTGAAGACCTTGATGATGCTGAAACCAGACCTGCTTGAAAGCCATTAGGAATAATTTGAGCGGTTTTCGAGTGAACATGTCGGGAGTGATTTGGCTGCATCTGGCCAGTTCCTCGAGTCTGGTGGATTACATTCTGCTCAGCATCATCAGAGCAGCAAGCTGAATCGCTTGTATTTTGATCTTCTTTCTGTACATTGCGGCTTCCACTCTGGTCAGTATTCTTGTCATCATCAGCAGCTGATGACTCCATAAAATCCAACGGGTGTTCATGATTGTGTGATTCTTCTGAAGTGAAGTCGATAGATGAATCCCTAGAGCTGGACACTTCTGTGGATCCCATGCGGTCCGGAGGAGAGTCAACTGAATGGCCCTTAGAATCAACTTTTCCACCATTGGAAGTTTCGCTCACTTTTTGTTCCTTTTGCCTCAGCTTCTTCAATCGTTTCCTTTCCAAAAGCTCAGCTTGTCTGCCAAATAGAAAACACAAAAGCGAATAATTTTAAGACTCGGAAAAATTCAGGCTTCAAGAAAATTACATAGGAGAAACACCAAGACTATTAATTTAATTTACAAATACCTTTTTATATTTTTCGTGATATTATAAGCAGGTAAAATGTAATTAGTTTCTGAAAGAGACCCTGAAATTTGAGGATCCAGCTACCAAAAACAATGCAAAATTGGATCCAGCTACCAAAAACAATGCAAAATTGGATCCAGTAGAAACTCAAAAGAGAGCCTGAAATTAAATGTGCCACTCAACGCCAGTCAAAACTTATTGAAAGTCCTTAGATAAACAAGTAACATGTTTTAGTACTCCGTAACCTGATAAACATTGATTTTTAACTTCTTGAAAGGGCCCTACGAAAATGGACATACAGAGTGAGACATACTAGCAATAGTATAAATTACTTAAAGGAAAATGTCGCGAAGAAATCCAACAAGTAACTAAAAAACCTGTTATAGAGGAAAAAGTAGCTATCATGCCTTTTTCTGACGAAATATTTCATTATTTGATTTAGTATACTAATAAGTTCATCAAATGAATCAGAATCACAATTGAGATGATCGAAAAAGAAAATATGAGTTAATATATGCTCTAAGGTCGCAAATATCATAAAGAAAGTTCTTTTTCTAACATAAGTAGAGTATGATTTTCATATAATACCAAGCACAAACTATGACCCTACTAGAAAATTGCTTATAGAAATGATTACTGTTCAAAACGTGTGAGAACAATCAAAAGGATCCATCATATCAAGTTGTTTGCACAATGAACTAAAATATCATGTCTTCTATCATCACAACAATACCTTTTCTGGGCGGCATCTTCCTCATCCACAAGCAGCTTTTGGCATCTTAGAGCTTCAGCATCCTGGTCAACGAGCCATGCTTTAACCTATCAAGTGCATTGGTACGGTTAATTATTGTAACTTCAGAAATTAGATATTATCAGGGATGTAATAGGCAAACATGAATACCCTACCAGTACAATTTCAATTAAAAAACTGGCGCAAGCTACTATATTTCTAATTTCCAAAGCCTTCTTCACAACCTCTCCATCAAAGACATACTTCTGCAATGACAAGGCTGTCCCTGCACATAAGAATGTCTTTTCACTTGCTTCATCAAGAACACTGAATAACTCTTGTGATGAAATGGGAGAAATTGAAGGGCTTGCTTGGACAATATCCTGATAAGGTTCAAAAGTATTTCAGCGTCATCACGTAATTACAAAATAAAAAAGGGATAGCAGAGCCATAAAATTGGATATCTTCTTACCAAAAGTGTCAAACCAGCTTTAATGTACCCCTGTGGAAGAGAAGACAACAGCCCTGCTCTACGAAACCATGTAGATAAAGCCTTGATGACAGAAGAACCAGTGACTTCCTGAAAATTGACAGTTCAAGGCACCATTTGAATAAAAAAATATAAAGAATAAATTCAAAATATAACTACGATTATCTTCTGAGCAGAGCGCATCAATCAAATTCAAAAGTTTAAAATAAAATACATTGTGCCATAAACAAAATGAGGCAGTGCTAAAATAAATAAGGAACTCAATATTTGAAGGAACAGAAACGGGGAAAGTTGTTTCAAGATTTCAAATATGGAAAGAGAACCATGAACCCAGCCCAACAAAACATGGAACTTCTATTATCCAAAACAAAGAAAACTCATATCTATCGAGGGAAGTTCATGGAGAACAAGAAAATAAATTCACATTTTTTGCATGTCATCAGGATAAACAGTATATTTTTCATAGTGCATAGGGTCACTTAAACGTCAAATTATTGCCTTTTATTGACAATAAATCATTTTTGCAATGAGAAAGGCTTGCCATTCATGCTTACATAACAATAGTTTAAGTGAAGGGGGTTAAGCAGATTACAGTAAATTAATGGTGAAGGCAACATAGTTTTGCATTATAAAGTATATTTGCCTTCCATGCCCAAAAATACCTTTTTTCAAGCTCCTACTAAATCTTTACGGCTGAAATAAAATAAAATAGATCGAAATTGTCATTCAGCTTAAAATTCAACTTTAACATAATCTTGCAACGTTCATCACATTGAAACGGTCATATCTCCTTTGTGTGAAAAGTTAACTGACACGGACATGGATCAATCTATGATCCAAAACATAACTATCTTGTTTAAAACTTTGCTTATGGGGGCGACTTAAATGTTATAAAGAACCGCAGAAAAATTTAATGAGCCACTGACCCCAGCAAGACAGTAAAAAAACAATTTATGTTGGGACTCTGTTTAGGATTTTGCCCAATGAAAACAATAAAAAAAACTTGAGTTAAGAAATAAAAACTGAGGGAGATGCTAAACGTTGCAATAATCTCTTATACATGTTAAGCTGCCACAACAAACAAATCATAACAATATTTGACGTGCTATGAAAAAGAAAGGCAGGTTTGAGTTTGATGGCACATGAGGAGAAGAAAACCAGAAGATGGATGAGAACCTGTCCTACATAAGTAGCCATGTCTTAGAAACAAGGTAAAAGGTTCAAGCTACTATGTTTTAACTGGAAAAGGCTTCAAAATCGAGGGCAGCAAAGCACTATTATTTTAAAAAGGCACCAATAACCTGGCCTGCTTATGTTTACATACTCACATGAAATGAGTCAAGAAACTAGTAATCATATATAACCTAAAAGAAAACAAGTATTAAGCAATTGCTGCTATTATGTGGAATATAAAAGATACATAAAAAATATTTAGTCCATCACCTCCACCGTTGCATTCCTGAGCGACACTAACTCTTTGGCCTCATCCACAGAGAGCTGCACAAAGAATGTGCTCAGTTAATTTTAGGCATGGTAGCAGAAACACAAACGGCTACAACAAAGAAGGTCAATATTATGCATATACACGTCCAAGTATAAAACAATAAATGACACTTGCAGAAATTTTGTTCAAGCCAAAAACAATAACAATGTTAGGTTCCAACTTGTGTTGAGAAATAACATCAAAGGCATGTGTTTTCAGTCCCATCAGGAATAACTTCGGTCAGGTCCCAACCGAGGCCAAACATGACAATAACTATGTATCAGTAAGCTCCAAAGAAAAATTTCTTACCTTGTCCCAAAATGTTCCTAAAAGGTCTCTGCTTTTCTGAGAGTCCTACAAAATAAAAAAAATATGCATCAGATAAGACGAATGTGAGAACTAAATTTAGTTCAAGATATCAACAAAGACTGCATCCAGTCTAGTTTACATCACTGTAAATAAAGCTGGTATTAAGTACATCGTCTCACATTGCCACGATATGTATTTCACACACAAATCTAGCCCAGTAGGTACAAATCACAACCTGATTCACTTTCAGATAATAAGCAAACATTTTATATCATGAATAAAAATGTCAAGCAACCACGAAAATGTGTGGGTTTGATGCATAAGCTTAAATCTATTTGCAAAAATTTTCTAAAAAAAACTAAGAAGAATAGCAAGTTTGATTGCCTTAGCATATATCATATTCATAACCTAAATCTCTTGAGGTCATGTAACTTTTTGCCAGATACCTGAAATTCGAAACCATAAAAAAAAAATCCCTACAGATTGCGGATAGGATTGTTTAAAATTCTGAGAAATTGGTGAGAACTTGGGTTCAAAATAATAAAGAAGCTGATGCCAGTTCCCAAAAAATAATTTCTTCCTAAAAGCTTATGCCAGTTAACAATTGACAAGTATGAATTAGAAAAAATAGATACATTCATTTACCTAATACATTACAGCTCTCCTCCCTGCTAGAAGAGTTTTAAAGCTTTAACTAAATTAGCATTTTGGCGCTCCAAAAAATGAACAGTACATTATAGACTTTAGCACTAGCACAATATTATGCCAAAATTTCTCTTGCAAAATACCAAGTGTTTCAAAAAGCAATAGCGACACATATTTCCTATATCTTTTGGAAACTTTCAATAGATCAACTTCATGTAGGAATACATAAGAAGATTATAAAAAGTACCTTATCAACATTCAAAGATCGTCGATGCACGCGCCTGTGCCGCCGAAAATTAATGGAGGAACAAAATTCACGAGAACACTTGTCACATTTCTGCAATTGTGTTTTGGAGGGTGACAACAAAGGCCATCCTGGAAGGTTTGCTGCAAAAAATAATCAACCCTTTTGTGATCAGCTCCTAACATACAATGAGACCCGTACCTATTACTATTTATAACCTAAAATACCTGATTTTGACACGACATACATTTTTCAGGCTCACCGGTGGCTTTTGCAGCTGCCTGAGCAAATGCAAATACAGCTTCAGGAATTTTGCGTGACGACATTTGTGGAAGTGTGCCCTTTGAACCCTTGGTATTAGATTCCCAACCCTTGAGAGCATGAAGAGGATCCTTAATCCCATTTGATTCCGAGGAAAAGGAATTGACGGCATAGAAAATGTTGTCAGAGTTCTCCTTGAATTCATCACAGCTGTCCCCCATTGAGCTTTTAGAAACTTTGTCACTTCCTTGCTGCTCAAAGGCATGAAGCAATTCTATTAGCTGAACAGGGCTATCACCAGTTCTTGAGAGGGAGAGAAAAGACTCTTTTCCTATGGCTTGCCGAATCAAACTGTCAATATTATCCTGCTCAAGGTTCATTGTGCTTAGAGTTTTACAAGGTCTCACTTTTCTTACTGACATCTATCATCCATAGAAAACATGAAAGAAAAAAAGTCAAACAAATAGGTCACAAAAAAACAAATTTGGAACAAATACAATGAGAGAAATAGCAGAAGTTGATCTGATTCTAAAGATTTAAGAGTAAATGATTTCATTGAAAAATTAGAGGAAGCAGTATCATACGAAACAAACATATAGTTTAAATCCTTTATCCTGTCAAATTCTCACAAAGGAATAGGAATAGGTGTTCAACACTGAAAGGTAGAGTTTACATTAAAAGTTACTACGTTGAATCTAAACAAACAATTAGTTTACATCAAATAGTTTAAAACCTTTGTCCTGCCTCTGCTTATTTTGTCTGCTTAATAAGCTAATCAATGAGTTACTATGTTTGATCCAGACAACCAATGAATTACTATGTTATGCTGACTGAATTAACCAATCAAATATGGCCAATCCAGCATAATACTTCTTTAACTCCATATATCAGGATTAATTCTATGCTAATCATAAGATTACATCATCAGTCTTGATACAGGGCACAAAACACTAATACCACAATACTGAGATTCAGCTGATTCCAAGTTAAATTACAAGATTATGTAATACCTGGGATTAGAAATCTTCACTTGAGCCTTGAGTTAATCTCATCTCAAACTAAAAACATATCTCCTCCTATCATTTTAAAGAGTATTAAATTATTTGAAAAACCACGCTTTCATGGAGAACTGACATATCCAATGTTATTCCTACAAAAATTCTTTCCTGTTCGAAAGGTAAAGTATAGGTACATTAAATATGAATAATGTTGGCTATTTCAAATGCATTTTATAATTATTTTATGAGATATTTAACGTTCAAAATCAAACTATGCTCCATTGAACAAAATGCATTTGTTAAGTTGCAGAGAGTGCCTCAAATATTATTAGGCCATAGCACTGCAAAGGATTTTACATCTACTATAAGATAAATATCATCTATGATCATATTATAAAAAAAAAATTAATAATAATAAAGTTCATAGAAGTTCCAATGGTCCAATTGCTCTATGAAAATTGCAAGCAAATATAATTCTCAAATCGCACAGTTGAGATCAAAGAGGATACTGCCTGGAGTCCACAGGCATTAATGAATTGTTGATAAAAAAGCATACGATGGAGATTAAAACTCTTAAAGGCAGACCAATAGACCATTATGTTAAATTTCATATTACATTAGGATAAAAACTGATTTGACTTTTTGGGATAAAATTGTATTTCAACTTGAAATTCAAATTAGGATAATTTATACAAGAATTATAATGACTTACCTTTAAGTTATCTAGTTAGTTATCTAGTTAGTTATTTGTAGATAGGACTTTCCTCTATCCATGGAGTTTGGTTAGTTATGAATTAACACTTATCCTTGATGCAATGCACCTATTTAAATGCTCAAATCATGTATAAAATTCAATCAAGAATTAAAAAACACTCCCAATTCTTATACTTGTTTTCCTCTCTCATTATGTACTTAGCTGAAAATTTTTTTCTGCTGCTTTGCTGAAATTGGCTGTTGTGCTGCTTCTCTAAACTTGTGGAACTGATGTATTACTCCGTTGGCTTTTTGTCCAGTGGATGAAGGACTCAGGGGCACTAAGTTATTTATTGTCTTATTGTTGTCCCGGTATGGAATAAGTACAAAAACAATGAACTTGAAGGTTGTTATAGCAAATTGAAAGAAAAAACAGCACTTTACTGCTGTCCAGTAAAGTTGACATAGAAAAACAATGAGAAAAAAAGTGCGCAGTAAGTAAAGGAGAAGATAACAAATATAAATCAAATGTTTCAATACCACTTTGAAATAGAGTTCAAGTACGTTTTAATTAATCAATAGATGGATAGAGAAATTCCAGAAAATTCTTAACAACAATTTTTGAATCCATTATAGCCTCACATTGCGGGCACAAACAATATAGCTCCAAGAAGTTGGCAATAGATCAAGTTGGTATCATAGCATCGATCATTGTTGAATGGAATAATAAAAAAAGAGATATAAAGACAATGAAGAGCAATTCTTGTCTTGGAAATGCATCAAAAGCCAAGAATACTAGAGTAAGAAGAAGAAGAAGGAAAAAAAGCAATCTATGACAAACAAAGATTTAACACAACATAAAGCAGACCAACTGGACAAACTGACAAAACAAATGAACACATATTATAATGACGAGGATATAAACATCCATCATTACCACTAAAAAGACGAATTGTACTCCACATCCTTCTTCAATGTTGAATGCAAATATGGTTGGAGAGGACAAATATAAGGATATAAATATCACCCATGACAAGGTTTTCAGGCAATTGATGTTAAAACCGACATGCCCTAGTATAGTGGAATGCCCATTTAAAAAGAAATCAAGAAGAGACTTTGGGGATGTTCACACAACTAATACACTAAAGCTCTACCTGATTCAATATGCAAAAGATCTGTAGGATAAGTGGGGCAATTTAAAGTAATAAAATAGAATTTTTTGTCCATGAATACATCACAAAATTCAGGCTGCAGGGGGCGGAACATTGATGATGTACGCCTAAAATTTTTATGTTCAAACTATCATATTAAAAATAAGGCAAAAGGGATAAGGCTCAAGAGAGGTTTTACGATCCTAAAAAATCTTCCAGATATAACAATATATCTGACTGCAATGACTCAAGAACACACAAGGAAAGTTGTTCGAACAGAGGAAATAAATCAAGAAAATAGTGATTAGTGTCATCATCAACATAAACATTCAAAAAAACAACATTTATGTCAAATTGGTTCAAAAATAAGGGTTGGAAGCCATACCCATCCCAATCATTACCATTTTGGTTGGATTCAGAAGGGGGCCTAAAATGAATATTGATCTCCAGTGTTGCCTAAAGTTTGCAATCATCAAGGTTCTGGATTATATTGATGGATGATATGAAAATGTGACTCCACATGACACAACTAATACTTTCATGATGGGTATGTGATACTGCATCAACAACCCAATTAGCATCACTTTACCAAAAAAGAAGATGACATTTGTAGTAAAGACTACTACAACAACAACAACAAAGCCTTAATGCCACTACGTGGGGTTGGGTACATGATGGGTACATGAATCTTTTTTCTCCATTGCATCCTCTTTAGTGTCATATTTTCATTTCATTTTCATTTAGTTCTGATAAATTAAAATCATTTTTAATACAACAAACCCAAGTCTTCCTAGGTCTACCTCTGCCTTTCTTTAACATAAGTCGAATATAAAACATTTACTCTCCTAATCAGATCATCAAATGGTCGACGCTTAATGTGACCAAACCATCTAAGATGACTTTCTCTAATTTTATCCGTCACAGGAGCTACACCAACCCTATCACGGATATAATCATTTCGCATTTTTTTTCTTTAAGTGTAAAGCCACTCGATCACCTAATCATTCTCATCTTAACAACACTCAGTATTATGCTTCTCTTTTAAAGGCCAACATTCAGCGCCATAGAGCATTGCAGGTCTCACCACCGCCTTACAAAATTTCCTTTCAGTCTAAGCGGTACTTTTCAATCACACAAAAGGCCTGAAGCATTCCTCCACTTCAACCAACCAACTTGAATTCTATAATTAACATCCCCATCTATATATATCACCATCGCTTTGAACAACAGACTCGAGATATCTAAATCGTTCACACCTTTTAATAATTTGATCACCTAAAGTTACACTTTTATCATTAGAGCTATTACTATTAAAATTACATTCCATGTATTTAGTTTTAGTTCTACTCAAATGAAGGCCTTTAGACTCCAATGTAAACCTCCATAATTCAAGATTTTCCTAAACTCTTTCTCTAGTCTTATCCACAAGAAGGGTATCATCGGCGAAAAGCATACACCAAGGAACCTCCTCTTGCAAATGTACAATAAGAGCATCCATAACTAAAGCTAAAAGATTTGGGCTTAAAGTCGGTCCTTGATGTAATCCAACCGAAATAGGAAAATACTTAGTCTTATATAATAGGAAATTTTTATAACAAGCTAGTATACATATCTTTAATGACTTGAATATAAGTCATATCAACACCTTTCTTACAATACCTTTCTTTTCTATAACTCTCTAAATGACTTCTCTTGGAACCTTATCATAAACTTTTTCTAAACCAATAAAAATCAAATGTAGATTCTTCTTATTATCTCTGAACTTCTCCATCAAACCTCTCAATAAATGTATAGCTTCCATAGTAGACATGTCCGGCATAAATCCAAACTGATTATGAGAAATATTTGTATCACGTCTTAAACTATGTTCAATAACACTCTCCCATAATTTTAACATATGTCACATCAACTTAATTCCTCTATAATTTGCACACTCTTGTGCATCCCCTTTATTCTTAAAAATGGGGATCAAAATACTCTTCCTCCACTCCTCAGACATCTTTTTAGTATTTAAAATAATATTAAAGAGTTTAGTTAGCCAAGAAACTCCCAAATCTCCTAAACATTTCCATATTTCAACCGGGATATCATAAGGTCCTATCACCCTTGATTTTCTTTTAAGCCTCCTCAACTTCTTTTTTACTAATGCGACAGTAAAAATGAAACGTTTTAACGATATTAAGATCACTAAGATCGATCGTATTTTCAAAAACTTCATTAAAAAGTATCAAAATAATTTACCCACCTGTTGAAATCTTTTACTAAGAAAAGCACTTTTGATTTTCATCTTTAGTGCACTTTACTTGAGTTAAATCTTTACTTTTTCTTTCTCTTTCTTTGGCTAGTTTATACATATATTTTTCACCCTTCTTAGTATCTAATCTATTATAGAGATCATTAAAAAAAGAATTTTTAACGTAAAATGTTGTTCTATTAGACTCTCTGTGGGTCATTTGATATTTATCACAGTTCTATAAGCATTTACATTTAAACCAATTTTTTGTAACATAACTTCTTATATTTTATTTTTTATTGCACATTATTATTCCACCACCAACTATTTTTATTTAAAAAAACTTTTTTTTTCTCCACATAATCTTTTGCTATTTGTTTAATAGTGTTTGTTATTTATCCCATGTTTCATCATGAACATCCCAAAATTTGAAATATTAATTTTACTCATAAAAATAATTTTATTTGTATCTTTTACGTTCTCTCGTCTAATTCTATGATGATGAGTCCTAGTATTCTTTATTTTACAATTCTTCATCTTAAAATCTAGAATTAATAAACGATGTTGGGTATTTAGATCCTCACTTGAAATGACGTTACAATCTTTATAATTTTGACGATCTCTTCTTTTTATAAGAAAATAATCAATTTGTGTTTTATTAGATCAATTCTTATAAGTAATAAGATGCTCATTTTTTTCTTGAATAGAGTATTAGTAATAACAAAATCGTACGCTAAAATAAAATCTAAAATAGCTCTATCGTCTTCATTAGTCACTCTAAAACCGTAGCTACCATGAATATTTCTAAAATCTTATACCACTCTACCGACATGTCAATTTAAATTTCCTCCGACAAAAATTATTTCTTCAAGAGATATCATTTGTATTAAGTCTTCTAAATCATTCCAAAATTTATCTTTGAACCCTATATCTAAACCTACTTGAGAAGCATAAGCACTTATAATATTAAAAATCTTAGTATCAATGATAATTTTAAGGTCTATAATTCTATCTTCAACTCTCTTAGTTTTTACAACATTATCTTTCAAATTCTTATCTATAATTACACCTGCACCATTTATAATGCGACTCTTACCAGAATACCAAAGTTTAAAACTAATCAATCTCCTTAGTCTTTTTCTCCAACCCATTTAGTTTCTTGAATACATAAGATATTAATATTTCTATGGCATTTGTAGTAAAGGCTACAGAGTGTCAAATGCATATGTATAATAAAGAGGGAAAGCATGCAGACATATTAATGAAAACAGACAACTTTTGTTGATGCTAGTACATCCCGTTAAAGGGAAAATTATGCTTAATCTTGAGCAAAATAGGGTAACCTGAAGATACAAAAGCTGATAGAGAAGCAAGAAAGACAATCAATCACCAATAAACGACCATCGAATAAACCAATTTATTGAAACAACTATCAAAATTGACATCAACAAAATAAAAAAAGAATCATGAGTGATCGAGAATATATGTAACTACACAATGATGTACCTACAACAACCCAAAGACATCTAGAAGGAGTAAAAAAAGTTTGATAAAAGAATGGGGTACGAAATACCAAAAGGGAAGAAATCCTCATCACTAAAGATTTGAGATCAAAGAGCCAGCCTCTTACCAGACTAATAAAAAAAACTGATGATAAGAAATCAATATCTCGTTAATTTTAGCAAGCTAGAAAGAAGAAATATTATCATAGAAATAAGTCAAACTAAATAGTACACAAAATATATGACCTTAAACATTTACAAAACTCTTAAAGATGCAATGCTAACCCCGCTCTAAAATAACGAACCTCTCAAATAAAGATAAAGATCTTCTAAAAACTTCCTGAAAGAAAAGTTAGCAAACAAAGTAAAGCAATATAGTTGGTAGATTGAAAAGTCAATCTACACCACTAGAAGTTATGGTTTCAAAGTAATGATATCCGACTAAAGAGTGTTCCAACTATTTAGAGATCGATCTGATAGGCGATCAACCCGATCATCAATTATCATGATTTGGGAACCATATGATAAAATGGAACGATTAAAAATATCATAGTTGTTGAATTTTAAAGTTTAATTTCTCCTTAAAAAAAGCCAACAATAGTGATTCTCCTACACACTACCGAGGTTGAAAAAATGTAGCACATAGTTCATAAGTGCAATAAATCGTCGATTAGGCATCATATAGTGGAGATCAAGAACTTTAAGATAAAATAATAAGTCAAAGTTCATATTACAGTGGGATAAGGGTGAATTTTACTTTCTTTACTTATTTGAATAAGTTTGCAATTGTATTAAATTTCAAATTAAAATAATTACAATATGAATTCTATTTTAGTTTAAACATTTTCTTATCACCCCAAAGGTTACAGGATGGAATTGATTATCAGTGATAAAGTTCTAATCCAATATTTTGGCAACAACTTAAGCCCAAATTAAAATAATTAAAATATGAATTCTCTTTTAGTTTGAACCTTTTCTTATCACCCCAAAGGTTACATGATGGAATTGATTATCAGTGGTAAAGTTCTAATCCAATATTTTGGCAACAACTTAAGCCCAAATATTGATTGCTTTGAACTTATATAATTGATTATTGGTAAAAATTTCCTCATTTGTTGGATTTTGTAATGTGTCTGTCCAAAGGCTCAAATCCTAAATTAAATTCAAACATAAGTTCGTAAAGCCTCACGAGTTTTATATACATTTCCTTATCTTCTTCAGCCCCCAGTATAAATACTCTAGCAAGGAGCTTCAGATTTGCTCTCTATTACAATTTCCCCGTGAAACATATTTGCTGAATGATCTTCCCTGTGGTGAGATGAAGCATGAAGCTCTGATTGAAGAGAACTTATTATGGGATGCTGTATTGCTTTATATGCGTTTTGGGACGTTAATTGCTGAGCTTGTTTACTGTGCAGTGTAAGACAGCTCAAGTAAACAACGTTGTTTGCTGAGCTAGCATGGAATTAGTCCAAAAAAGGTGAACCCGAAGGGCATTACAGCAAGAAACAAGAAGACAACAGCACATTGCTTCTGTCCAATAAAGAAGTAATAAAAAAAAGAAGAAATAATTTGTTTCTGCAGCATGGACTAAAATATTGTTCAAGGTGCACACTTTGTGGCTCACATCAAACTAAGATGTCCAAAACACATCAAGACTTAAGCCTCGCTAGCTTACACATTTTTCATATGACGCATATGCCTCAAGGCACTATGCCTTGGGATATTTGAGGCAGCACCACAATCATTATATTTAAAAAATATATATATTATTACTTTACATTACTATATACAATATTAAAAATAACCTAAACCTTAAAAATTCACGGTGGGATTGTAGACATTGTTCGTCATGCACCAATCATGTAAGAAGAGCAGCCGAGCAAGCGCAGGAGCAGCTACAGCCCAAGCACTCACCATTTGTCCTAATTGTGTGAGAAAAGGAGCTTTAGCTGCAGAGGAAAGGATCCCATCAATCCGCAATGGCAGTTCTTCCATCCTTTACTTACAAACCATAAAAATAAAGCATGTTCCTCTTATAATGTCTTTGTCTGTGAGAAGCTTTAACTAGTGCAGATAGACTTGAAGCACATAAGGTCTTCTTAACAATACCATGCCAAAGATCGAAGTTATGTGGTGCCAGCGTCAATGAATGTTTGAATGGAATCCTAATATGACTTGGCCCACTTGGGTCTTCTAATTTGTAACTTCCCTTCATATGGCTCTCCTTATTTTACAATATAATGTTTTCCTATTGACTTTTCTAAATATTTAAGGGTTTTCTTAGCATGGAGAATGGATATTATGCTTTGGGAACAATACAATCCCCTGCGCATTGATTTGTTTGTGGGCTCTTCATAACGAATCATCTCTATCCTCTCATATGTATGATAGCTGCAGAAGCCATGGACTCCGTGATGTGTGATTGATCGTTGGGTTATATACTTCGTCTTACATCATCCCTCGCGAGCCTTCTCGAACAAAAACTCCTCATCTAGTAATTACTATTAGAGCTGCTTCTCGTTTTAACACAAACAAATGAGGAAAACAGATATAATCACACGGCACATTATTACCATAAGGTGAAACTTCTGATTTTAAACGATTACCCATAACCATCAGTAACAAACACTCACGCAACCTAAAAAAAAAAAAAAAAAAAAAAAGCCACGAAAAATCCTAAGATCGGATCAACAATATACATATCTTCCGGACGAAGAAAATTAGATCGGGTAAAATAGCAAACAATCAAAGCAAGCTGCTGCGACTACCTGGATGCGACGTTATCCTGGATCACGCGAGGATGGATCAATCAACAACAACAGCGAGACGCCGACGGCCCTTCGGAAGAGATCGGAATAAGACGAAAAGGGAGGTCGAAGGAGGTGGAAACCCTAAAATTGTTGAAGATCCGGATAAATCTCGCATGAGCTGACGATAAAAGAGAGAAGAAATTTTATAAGCGCTGTTCTCCGAGTCGAGGGGAAATCGAAATTAGGTGTGCGGTGTGCCGCTAGATGTTCATTAGGAATAATCGGGCGCTCCGCGAAAGGCGGGTCAGCCAGAAAT
>NW_018164444.1:61548955-61555724 GCF_001263595.1 Phalaenopsis equestris | reverse complement strand
CGCGAAAGGCTGTTCAGCCAGAAATCACCACACCATTTTTATGAATTTATTTATCTAATAAATAATATTTATTGTATATTTATATAATACTAAAACATTTAACCCAACATCAAAAAATATTATTAATAGCTTTAAAAATAAAATACATCTTTTTAAATCATTATATTGTAATAAATATTAAAATTATTATTAAAAATAAATGATTTTATCACACAAATCATGTAATTTTCATTATTATCTCACTGAGTCAGTATTTTTTATTAATTACAAAAACGACAACTCTTTATCATTTATTTTTCTTTTATCGACTAATTTAATCAGTATAACTATATAAGCATTTGAGATCAAATATCCACTCAATTCAATTTGTCATAGATAAAGTTAGATTGATAGTTGAATTTAAGAATTATTTTATCTTGGGTACGGTATCACACCCCGAGTTTGAAAAACGACATACATATGCAACGCAAGGAGTGATTAAATGAATTTAAAATGTTTTTTATTTCTTAAATAGAAAAGATATGCAAGTAATAACAGGAAGAAATAATGAACGATAAATTTTACTTCATAAATAAGAGTTAAATTAATGCAATTGACAGAAAATAAGAAGACTGATTGAATAAATTAAAATGACAATATGGAAACAACTATCCAAAAACCCAAAATGACAAATAATTAATAATGCAAAACTGACAAATACCAATAAAAATATAAAACCATAATGTTTGATCTTTTAGGGCCGGTTTTGTTACTGATTGAATAAACATGTAATGTAAAAATATCAACAGATGACTGAATTTTCTCTGAAAAACATTCAAGTGATAGAAATTGCAGTTTTTTCATTGTACCTGAGATACATCAATTTTCTGAAAAGAAGGGCCCTGTACAATGCATTTTTCTTTTCAAACAACTCACTTAGTTTTCCAAATTTTGTTGGTATTTATCTCATTAGCAACATACTGATAAACACTATTGTTGACCCACCGTCAAATCATATTAATAGCTTTTTCTATTCAACTTAGTACAATTCTTATCAGACATCACTGTTGGTTTGCTCTTATTACCCAAAATTGTGTCTTCAAGTTCCAATCAACAAAGTAAATCCTCAATGTTAGATTTCCAAAACAAGTAATTGGTTGACGTAAGTTTGACCATCATATTGTTATTATTAATGGGCTCCTCCATTTGGTTATTAGAAGATAATCCCTAGAGCAACTCGACTCTAATGTCACTTGTTGTAAATAGCAAGCAAAAAATCTACTACATCACAAGCACACACAACATAAATGTTGAAGCAAATAACATAATAAAGCAACACGGGTGCCTCGCGCCAGTTAAACACCTCCACTGTTTAACTTAATGGGTACACAAAGTTCTTCTATAGAACACTACTAGAGGAAATAAAAATCAACATTATCAAATAGATAGTAAATGTCAACTTCATCAAACACAAGGGTTTGGCAATCTCACCAAATTCAATAAAAAATGAATATTTTCTTACTTCAGATTTCTTTCACACTGATGCCCTAAAATCATCTAAGTCGCGAGGAGAATTCCTGCGACCGAATGCCGTGAAGTCGTCGGCCATTCCTGTGTTCGTGAACTGCACCAAGAGAACACAAATAAAAATAGAATGAAGAGTCAAATGAGAGGAGGCACTCGCGCTTCTTATAAATGACAAAGATTCATTTTTTTTTTTAATAAGGGAAAACTAAATTGTGATTTTTCCAAACAGAACAACTTTCTATGCCACGCGGGAAGGACCCACAACACATGTATGTAAATGTCTAAAAACAAATTTTTTTTAAATATTTATATCACCTAATTTTTAATATATCATAAAAATATAACAATTTTAATTTTTAAAAGTGAAATGTATCTTTTGTTCATTGTTGGTCTCAAGCTCAAATGTCAAAATTAGAGGGTTATGTTAGGTAGTCGATAACCAGCGTAAAAATTGACGAAAAAATCATGACATTAATCATTTTGTTCATTATGTAAGTGTTAGGGCGTCCCCTGGAAGCGACACGTTGTACGACCTGAATACAGTGAAAAGTGTGCAAGAGCTGCTATACTGGCGTCCGGGTGTAATGTCAAATAAGCAACGATTCCTACATTACAGACAGATGCGCGTAAAGAAGTTTGTTCATGAAACTAATATTAAGATAAAATCTTGGAATATAGATACTCTCAATGGGAAGTTAATGAAATTAGTTGATATTATGATTCATAAAAAAATAGATCTTTTCTATTCAAGCAAGTAAATTGGTTGGAGAAAATGCTAAGGAGATTGATAACTTAGATTTTAAATTTTGGTATTTTGGTAGGAGTCCCACTAGAAATGGTGTAGGTGTAATTATAGATAGAAGTTTGAAATATAATATTGTAAAAATTAATAGAGTTGGAAATATAATTATAACTCTTAAGATTATTGTTAATACTAAAATTTTTAATATGATAGATGCTTATGCTCCTTAAGTATGTTAAATATAGGTTCTAAAGATAAATTTTAGAATAACTTAGAAGACTTAATACAAATGATACCTCTTGAAGAAAAAATTATTATTTGAGAAGATTTAAATGGACATGTCGGTAGAGTTATCGAAGATTTTAGAAATATTTATGGTGGCTACGATTTTAGAGTGATTAATGAAGATGATAGAGTTATATTAGATTTTGTTTTAGCGTATGACTTTGTTATTTCTAATACTTTATTCAAGAAAAAAGATGAGCCTCTCATTGCTTATAAGAATGATTATAATAAAACACAAATAGATTATTTTTTTATAAGAAGAAAAGATCATCGGGACTCTAAAGATTGTAAGGTCATTCCAAGAGAGGATTTAAGTACCCAACATTGATTATTAGTTCTAGAATTTAACATGATGAACTGTAAAATAATGAATACTAAGATTCATTATCGTAGAATTAGATGTGGGTATCTAAAAGACAGATAAAATTATTTTCATAAGTAAAATTCAAGATTTCAAAATTCGAGATGTTCATGAAGACACAAATGTTGTGTGTGATAAAGTAACACACTATTAAACAAGTGGCAAAAGATGTACTTAGATAATAATAAAAAAAGTTTTTATAAATAAAAATAGTTGATGGTGGAAGAAAAGATAAAATATAAGATAATAATGTGCAAGAAAAGATAAAATACAAGAAGTTATGTTATAGAATTTTTTTTAAATGCAAAAGCTTGAAGAACTGAGAAAAATGTCAAACGACCCGCAGAGAGTTTAAAAGAATAATTTGCGACGCTAAAAATTCTATTTTTAGTGACATTTATAATAGATCAGACAATAAGAAGGGTGAAAAGTATATGCATAAACTAGCCAAATAAATTGGAAATAAAAGTTAAGATTTAACACTAGTAAAGTGTATTAAAGATGAAAATTAAAAAGTGTTTTTTTTATGAAAAATGATATTCAACATAGATGGGTGAGTTATTTTAATAAACTTTTTATCGAAGCTTCTAAAAATATGATCAACCTTAGTGATCTTAATATTGTTAATAATAATAAAACGTTTCATTTTTCCGTCACATTAGTAAAAAAGAAGTTGCGGAGGATTTAAATAAAACTAAGGGTGGAAATTCTATAGAACCTGATGATATCTTAATTGAAGTGTGAAAAATAGTCAAGAGATCTGAGAGTTTCTTAGCTTACTAAACTCTTTAATATTATTTTAAAAACTAAAAAGATGTTTGAAGAGTGTAGAAAGAGTATCTTGGTCCCCATTTTAAGAATAAAGGGGATGCACAAGAGTGTGCAAATTATAGAGCAATTAAGTTGATGTGTCATACTTTAACATTATGGAAGAGGGTATTGAACATAAGCTAAGACGTATTACAAATATTTCTCATAATCGATTTGGATTTATGTCAGGTAGGTCTACTATGGAAGTTATACATTTATGGAGAGGTTTGATGGAGAAGTTAAAAGTTAATAATGAGGATCTAAATTTGACTTTTATTGATTTAGAAAAAGCTTACAATAAGGTTCCAAGAGATATCCTTTGGAGTGCTCTTGAGAAGAAAGATGTTGATATGACTTTTATTCAAGTCATTAAAGATATGTATATTAAAGCTACTACTTGAGTTCGAATAGAAGGTGGATTGACCAAATATTTTCCTATATCTGGTTTACATCGGTGGTCGGCTTTAAGCCCCTATCCTTTTGCTTTAGTTATGGATGGTCTTACTTGGACATTTACAGGAGGATGTACCTTGGTACATGATTTTTGCTGATGATATCCTTCAAATGGATAAGACGAGAGAAAAACCAAGGAAAAACTTGAATTATGGAGGTCTACATTGGAGTCTAAAGGCCTTCGTTTGAGTAGAACTAAATCTGAATGCATGGAATGTAGTTTTACTAGTATTAGCTCTAGTGATAGAAGCGTAACTTTGGGTGATCAAATTGTTAAAAGGTGTGAACAATTTAGATATCTCGGGTCTATTAATTTAGATATCTCGGGTCTCTATTGTTCAAAGCGATTGTGATATAGATGGGGATGTTAATAGTAGAATTCAAGTTGGTTAGTTGAAGTGGAGGAATGCTTCAGGCCTATTGTGTGATAGAAAAGTACCACTTAGACTGAAAGAAAAAAATTATAAGTAGGTGGTGAGAACTGCAATGCTCTATAGTACGAAATGTTGGTCTTTAAAAAGGAAGCATAATACTAGGTTAAGTGTTGCAAAGATGAGAATGATTAGGTGGATGAGTGACTTTACAGTTAGAGACAAAATGTCAAATGCATATATCCGTGATAGAGTTGGTACAGCTTCAGTGACAGACAAAATTAGAGAGAGCCGTCTTAGATGGTTCGGTCACATTAAACGTCGACCATCTGTTGATCCGATTAGGAGAGTAGATATTTTAGATTTGACGTATGTTAAGAAAGACAGAGGTTGACCTAGGAAGACTTGGGTTTACTGTATAAAAAGTTATCTTAATTTACTAGAATTAAATGAAAATATGACACTAAGTAGGTTGTAATGGATAAAAGGATTCATATTGCCGACCCCACATAGTGGGATGAAGGCTTTGCTGTTGTTGTTGTTAAATGTATATTTTCATACATAAGTAATGCGACATATATATAAAAAATGAAGTGTTCGTGTTGAATATGTAAATACATAGGATTCAATGATAGGTATTTAAATATTGCTATTTTTATTTTTATTTATTTGTAATAATTTTCTAATTACAGATTTATAGAACTACCCAAATAATTTGATCATCCGGCTATATTTGAAGAAACGATACTTTAGGGCCTTATGAACTGGGCCATTGTGGGCTTCAAAACAGATTCATTTTTTATTTGCAAAAACGGTCGAAAAGCATGTAAGTTTTTGGGCCATAGGCTTCCTAGACTAAGCTTAAGCTCATTCTAACCATATTTATAATAAAGTTACAGTCAAATTAATGAGGTTTATCATAGATTAGCCTAATGACAGACAAGCATTAGAAATTGAGTAAACACAAGCATAAATTAAATGCTTAGAAATATAATTAATATTTTTAGGCTATTTGACAGTTAAATGTCTTCAAAATATTATATTTTTTTTCTTTAGAATAGTGTAATATTGATAAATTAAAATTTGATTAGTCCTTGATTTATTAGGAATCAGTGGGACGATCGCAGCATTTTATAATTGTTATCGTAAAATTATGTCGAGCAAATAAATTTCATACAATATTATAACATGGAGTGGTCGTATATGCAGTTTGTTTTCTCGAACTGAGTCGATCGAAGTGGCTATATCGACCCCACAAATCTATCTGTCTCGGGGAGGGAACTTAGCCTATTCGGGGAGGGAACTTAGCCTATTCAGGAAACGACAATCATCCAGAATGGTCATCATTATTAAAAAAGAACTCATACCTCTATTCTAAGATTATCATCCATCAAAAATATATGAAATTGTCACAAATTTGAAGTTTTTAAATGCACAATTCAAAATAATAATGAGAGAAATTAAATAAACCCTATTTGTATTAATATTTAATCTTTATAAATTTATACAAAAAAATTATTTTCATAATTTAAAATTCAAAACCCTATTTTCATAATTTATCCACAAATATTTTATTTGATAAGTTATATTTTAAAATTATAATGCAAGAAAATGGTAGGTTAATGTCCTATATTTTATGCTATTTTTGGAACATTTGAGGTACCAGGCCATTGATTTTGTTTTCATGCTCATATTTTTGCCTTTTGTTTATAATTTGTAATAAAAAGATTTATAAATTAAAGAAAAAAAAGATATATAGATGGATTAATCATAGTGCATAAAATGTGAGCCCCAAAGCCTTAAAGTTGATTGAATTATAGGCTTGCAACTATTAATTTTATTGCTATATTATTGATAGAAAATAGCAAATAATTGCGAAAGATTATTTAATAATTTTGCCTTTTGTTATCAAAGTACTCATTGAGTTGATGACAAATATTAAAAATCAGATATAGGTTTTGATGAATATTTTTCATAGAGATGTTATAGATATATATGTGTGTGTGTGTGGGCGTGCGTGTGCGAGCGCGCGTGTTTCGTAGCCTGTTGGTAGAGCAGCCTCTTTGAAGGTTGTAAGTCTTCTTATGTCGAATCCCTTATTGGTGCAGTATCTCCTTAAGGCAGGTGGTGCTCAAATTTATTTGCATACCATGTTGGTTTCCATTCTTGATGGGAGTTATAGTGTATTAAGGGTTGATCAGCAGTTCCGCCCGTCTACCAATCTTACTATATATATATATA
>NW_018164444.1:61547651-61548882 GCF_001263595.1 Phalaenopsis equestris | reverse complement strand
TATTATTATTATTATTATTATTATTATTATTATTATTATTATTATTATTATTATTATACTGTACTCATTTAGCCCCTTAATCAAGTTCTTCAATATCTAAATATTATTATTATAAAAATAAATAGTACAATTTTAATGATTTAAATAGGCAAAAATTAAAATATTATGCATTCAATTATCCCACAAGGATAAAATTGATATGTGTACTAATCTTTACCCAGAGCAAGCATTATCTATAGCTTCATACATTACTGACATTTTATTAGAAGAAGCCAATTCCTATATATTTACATGTATGTCTAACACCAAAGCTTTAATTTTTACATATATATCACATTTTTTTATGAAAAGTGATATTTTTGATGTGATATAAAGGATTTGGGTGATATAAAGGTACAAGTATAGATTTTGTGTTAACTTGTAAATACACATATGGATTGAATAGGATGAATGTAAATGCCCATACTATTATTGTTTATAATGATTGAAAGAAAGAAAAGGAAATATTGGAATCAATGTTATAGCCAATCCACAAGGAACAACCTTTATCCCACCTTTTAATGATTGAACACAGCCTTGGCAAAGTCTTGCCTTCTACTCTCTTAGCAAAGCATCATGGCACCATGTGCTTAGCACGAGTTATGAGAAATCATAGCACCCACTTTCATTTTTTTTTTCATTTGTTCTTCACATGTGGTTTGGTTGTTGGTTGATTTCAATATTTTTTTTTTTGGTTTAATTTCAAGCAAATCAATTATCGAGTTTTTGTGTTGTATTTGTGTTGGCATTTTAAATGCCCCGTAATGCCTTTTTATTAACTAATTTAGAATTTTCTCGGAATAGATTCATTTCAAATAATGAGAAGATCAATAGCTCATGGCCTCACTTTATTTACTCGTGATTATTAGTTAAATTTCATTATATTTAAAATGTATCATAACCAAAAACTAGCTTTAGTTTTCAAACTAAAGTGAAGTGACATTAAAGTAATAATAATATTATTATTATGATTATTAAACTATAGATAGGGAAAGTATATATCATTGTACTTGTCGAACTAACCCAAATAAGAAAAATGAAGCAAAGTAAAGTGATGTTAAAATATTATTATTATTATTATTATTATTATTATTATTATTATTATTATTATTATTATTATTATTATTATTATTATTATTATTATTATTATTATTATTATTATTATTATTATTATTATTATTATTATTATTAT
>NW_018164444.1:61544812-61547440 GCF_001263595.1 Phalaenopsis equestris | reverse complement strand
TGGTGTCAGTTTGATCTTATATTTGTATAAAAACATATATATATATATATATATATATATATATAGATATGTAAATCAAAATGTTCTTCAAAAACGGACGATGAGATTTCGATTCCGATGACCGACAACTTCCAACGGGCTACTCTAACCAAAATAGTGCCGACAAATACTGCTGTAAATAACACTGTAAAACACCAAGAATCATCGACTGACAAAAAGCATGAATATAAAACGAATAACATTGAAATAACACCTGAATACTATCACAAATAACACCCCAAAAAATTGGGAATCAACGGCTGGTAAAGGATGCTAATAATACTGAAATAACACCTGAATAATATCGCTTAAAACACGCCAAAACTCTGTTAATCAACGGCTGACAAGAGGCACAAAAAATACCGCGAATAACATCGCAATAACACCTGAGTACTATCACGAATAACACCGAGAATCAACGGTTGACAAAAACCACGAATAATACTGAAAATAACACCGGATGCGCGCAATGGGAAGGTAGATCCGTAAAAAAATTTCTCCCAACACGGGACGCGGGGTTGAACCTGCGGGCAACGTGTATTACAAAAGGAAATAAACCTATCTCGCAACACAATAAAGACGGAGAAAACAAACACCAATGTCGGCATTTTGAAAACGCCTCACAGCTGTTCTACGACGCCAAACGGGCCCTAAGTGTGATGTGGGAGCTCTCACAAATCCTTCTCTTGAGATCTTTGCAGGATCAAAGTTGGACCAAATTCGGCCTCATGGCCTATTATAGTTTTGATAGTGGGATTTTGTCGGATGAGATGCTGCTCAATTGCGGGATTCCGTAATCCCGCTGAGAATTTTTCTCGCTCACAACTTCAACAGGGGTTTTATATATATATATATATATATATATTTCTATTACATTATTGATATGTCATTAACAAAATTTATTATTTGACATGAATTTCAAGATTATTAGCACAAATTTCGAAGCATTTCGAACAATAAAAATTTCAGCTCAAATTGAAAAATAGCTAATACTCAGATTTTAGTTAGCTTACAATCAAACTGACCGGCTCAACGAAACGGACCCATAACACCAAAATTGCTCCAATCTGAGTATAATTAAATCATATCAAGTCCTTAAACCACTTTTGCAAACCTTGAGTGTCTCTACACGTTATTTGAGTCATCCATGTGCGTGTTGAACTTTCATGAACACTAAGATGTGGCATGCAACTCCTATATTCTTAAAATATGTATATTTTAAAGATATACAACCAAACAACTTCTAAATTACATTTTAGCATTTAGCTAATAAATCATCCTACGCCCATCTCCCTTTAGTGATGTCATGTTTTAGACACCTTGTGTGGGTTTAGAGTCTATATAAAGTTTAAAATACATGTTGCACGACAAATGTGTTTAAAAATTATTAAATTTCATAATTTATCTCATTTATCTCATTTATCTTCTATCCTCATGAGTCATGCCCGACCAACTTGTCTCAAGCTAAATACATTCTTTAATATAATAATAATAATAATATGATTGGATTAGTCATATAGTGACGAATTTATAAATATGTACATGCAAGTGAAAGTTAACCTAAACAATTTAAGCAAATTATATTTGGGCACCGTCTTTTTTTGGTCAATTGTTTATTAAGGTAGCAAAGTGCTACTTCTATTCTTTTTTTCGAGCAAAAAGAATATGGGTTCTGATGTGTGCTGGAGAATTTGCAGCCGTAGACTAATGAGTTATTGTCTCAGCATTACACAAAAATACAACACACAATTTGGTAATAAAAGTGATATATAGAACCGTCATCTTTTTTTAATTCAAGAGAAGAGTGAACGTTTCACCTTAGACATTATTTATAGTGAATTATTTTAATTGCACTGGACCTCGTGATTTTTTCCTCTTTCCAAGAGTTTCGGCATAAAAATTGAGGTGTCTGTTTACTTCTGTTTTATCTGTGTGCGTTGGATTGTCGTCCAAAGTTAAGACACTAATTCCTTATTCTACTACCATGGACCTTCCCAATCAAGTTTGAGCAGAAGCAAAAGGCTTTCCTTAATTTATTTTACAATCACTTATTCATTATTTTTTCAACTAATAATTAATCTTTTAAAAAAAAGGTAAACATGTGATAGTTTTAACGGACCTCGTGATTTTTTCCCCTTTTCAAGAGTTTCCGCATAAAAATTGAGGTGTCTGTTTACTTCTGTGTTATCTGTGTGTGTTGGATTGTCGTCCAAAGTTAAGACACTAATTCCTTATTCTACTACCGTGGACCTTCCCAATCAAGTTTGAGCAGAAGCAAAAGGCTTTCCTTAATTTATTTTACAATCACTTATTCATTATTTTTTCAACTAATAATTAATCTTTTAAAAAAAAGGTAAACATGTGATAGTTTTAATAAAAAAAATAAACATCAATGCATGTTCGATAATTTTAAATAGTACATCTGTACGTTAGAGATTATATAAAATAATTAGTTCTATGTATATTTATAATCATTCATTGACTTGTTGTTGATTTTACTTTGTTAGCAGTATATTTTTTTTAGGAAAAACTCATTTTAAATTTAAATAATTGGTTGAAGAAAATATGTATATTATATATATATATATA
>NW_018164444.1:61499999-61544802 GCF_001263595.1 Phalaenopsis equestris | reverse complement strand
TATATATATATATATATTATTTTTTTGGTTTCTATATTAGTATCGTCATACACTAGATATAAGGAAAAATTATTGCGTACGGAGAGCGTACGCAGAGCTGCGTGCGCTCTCGAATCACAGCCGCACATCAACCATTCATGTATGCCAGTGGGTCCCACTTTTGCTAAATTTTTTTAAAAAAAAATATTTAAAGAGATGGATGATGTGCGGCTGTGATCGGAGAGCGCATGCAGTTTGAGTATACTCTATATATGCAATAATTTTTCAGATATAAGACTGGGGGCAACTTAAATTCAAATAAATGTATTGTAAGAAAAAAACCTGAGATTAAATTTGATTAAGACTTTTATTACTAGTACTTTATGCTTGCTCTCATCTGATAAATTAATTGAACATTTATTTAAATACAATTCAAAGTAAATTCATAAAAAAAGTTTATATAGTTTCATTAATTACCTTTAATTTTTTTAAAGATGTTTAAATTCATATAATACAATATTAAATATTTAAAAGTTATGTAATTATATCACATTCAAAATTTATTTAAATTATAACGTTGGTTTTAAAAATTCTATATACTTGGAGGCAGTTTGACACCATTTTAATACATTTTTTTAATTTAATTTGATTTATTTTGAAAGAAGATATGTATGAAATAGTTTGGGATAACTAATAATTTAAGGTTGTTTTAAATAGATTTAGGCTTCATTTGAGAAGAATTATCCGTCCTGCTCGATCTCACTCAACGTCGCCACCTGGAAAATATAGTTTTGGCGATAGAATATCTTCGGAACGTCTCCAAAAGGCACATTGCAAGAATGCGAAAAACTCGTCTTTTAAGAATGGAGATGAGGAGTCTCGTTCTACAATAGGACATTTGTATGATGCAGTATTTTTTTAGAACTTTAAAAATAAGTTTATTTATTTTAAAAATAAAAAAATAAAAGTATGTTAAAAATTAATAAAAAAAATATGTTTTTTAAAAACAAATGGAAAAAAAAACCTAATTAGTCCCTTAATTAACAAATGTATAGCATTTATAAGTAGAATTTTAAAAGCTATTATTCAAATGGTTAAATCACAGATATATATATATATATATATATATATAATCTCAATTTTGAGAGTGACGTTACATATGCATAACTATACTTTCAAAAGATTTCTTTTTGGTATCGAGGCCGAAAGATTTCTCCTTTAAATTCCGTTCACATATCTACTCACTGGTAAGATCAAGATTGATTTTTTAGAGTGAGTCAAGCATTTTTGGAATAAGAAAATGTTAAATCTGTCGTCAAAATTAAATTTTGCCGAGAATTCCATTTCCTCTACTTTTGCTGTGGCGTACAAAAAGAGAAAACCGAAAGGGAAGAAACGAAGCGCTGAGGAAGAAAGCCTAAAAAGAAAGTCAGCAGTACTACTCACCATGAAAAAGACGAAAAAGGAGTGTAGAGACAGAAAAAGGGCGTTAATTGTGGCTATGCTAACTGCTTTTGATTCATGGAGAAATGAATTTTTTGGTAAAGTGCGGCCCACGCGGGAGAGCTCTCTCTCCTCTCTCACAGATATCTACTGACCTTTCTTTCCCCTTAAGCTGTGTGCCCATTCGGTGAATTCCCCTGCAACAAGTCCGTGGAAGGTTGCGTCGTGAAATTGTTTGATGAAATGCGTCTTTGAACTATTGGAGTTGGAGCACAGAAAGGTGAAGACTTTGAGGTGAATTTCGATCATTTCCCCCTTATTTGGATGATAATATCTTGAGTTTTGTGCAGAGAAGAAGCTTGGTTTTTCAGTTTTTGTTTTCCTGAGTTGGCTTGCAGACGGGAAGAAGGGTGATCATATATGGCTGGCACTGAGGACATGGAGATTCTTTTATTGTGCTGCAAAATTAACATCCAGTGGATCATAGAAGGAGGAATTATCGTAAATCTGGTATTTTGCTGTCCAAGTTCTGTGCTTTAGATTCGAGATTCAAGCTCTGATGGGATGTTTAAACTTTCTAGTTACTGCTTTAGATTCATATGCTGAAAGTTTTGTGAGGATGAAAGACAAGGCTGTTTTTTTTTTTTTTATTTATTAAAGTAGGAAGAGAGATATAGAGGAAGAAAAGTTTCTGATTCCTTCCCTCCTTGGAGAACAGAAGCATATCATCGGCTATAGATTTCATGAAATTAGAGAACAGCAATACTGTTATTCGAGCATTTGTTCTGCGTTGTTAGCTGCTGCAACGCTTCTCTGGCATATTGTAGCGAATTGTTGCATTTCAGGTACTTTGTTGTTCTTTTATGTTCCAACTATAGTGATTTGAAGCTTGAAATATCTGTCAGGCCTCATGTGGTTGCATGAGATTAGAAATTATGTTTTGAAAAATGATGAGTTTTGTTAAATATACTATTTTTTTAGATGTAATTACACACCAACATTGATTTCAAATTCCACATCTTTTTGAAACCTTTCAAAAGGTATGCTTTCACTCATCAACTCAACATTAATGAAAATTAAGTCATCTGTTTTGAGAATATGTTTTTATATTTGAGAGCGAGCAATGATACCTGTTAGCATCCTTTAGACTTGTCTAGTCTATGATACATAAATTTCTTCAGTTGGATCAAGAAAATTAATAAATGAATACTCGAACACTTAATAAGAGTGATTTTGAGCCATGAATTTTTTAATCTTCATTTTTGCTGTAGGTAAATAAATAACTGAGATTAATCTCTAACAAGTTTCTATGTGTTTTTTTGAAGAGCTACTCTGGAAGCAGATGCTTACTATAAACTGTGATGTGCATTCCATAGTAGAATCTAATAAAAATCGTTATTCATGTGATGACATCATGAAATTCTTCATTTTTTGTTTGTCCATAGAGCTGAATTCTGATTTCTTTCTGTTTCTTTGTTATCATACTGGTCCCTTATTTATTTATTTATTTATTTTTGACTTTTATCCTCCAATTTTCCAACTGTTGCAGCTTGGCACTAAGAATGGCAAAGAAATCGCACAAACTTCTTACACGATGGAGAAAGGAGAACATAGGCTGTATGTGGGGTTTGATCAGCATTTTTGACTTTCGCCGAGGCCGTTCTACTCAGAGGTTGCTTTCAGATAAGAAATGTGGCAGTTCTAGAAATTTAGGTGAGCGAATCATAAGCAAGAGAATCATTTATTCAAATATGTGTAGTATCTGTATAATTCTTCGTACTTATGTGACAATTTACAATTTATGATATTTTTGCCAAAATTAAACGGTTTTTAGTGTTTTTTTTTTTTTGCCTTTTCATGATGTCATGCCTTTTCATGATGTCAGCATATATGTCAGCATATGGAGATCGTTAGGAAATTAGTAATAGGAATGTTTTTGATGTGGGGAAAATATTCATTTACTCCTCTTGAAGTGTTATTATTCTCCTCATTTATTTGCTATTGTATTCGTTTTGTATGCTTATAAACAGGCACATATATTCAATAAATGAGAACAAAAATATTCCTGATAATATGATATTGGAGCTAGGCTAAAAGGTAAAATATAGAATTCTTTACTCCACAATGGCTATATTGATGGTTTAACTTTTCTTATTTCTTGACGGAGTGTTGCATATCTCTCAAATTCTTTGTCTATCTAATTCTATTTATTCCCCACCATTTAAATAAAATTATTATTTATTCACTGATATATATCATTGTTCAACAACCTTTTATTTTTCTAATTATGCCTTTCAGATCTTAGTTTGAGTTAAAAATGATTGATCGAGGTAGTAAAGCCGGTCACAGCTACTATTTGACCAATGATTCTCTCTACACTCTCTCCTATCATTTCTCCATGACACTAGAATCCCATATTGGCAAATGATGCATGCTAGGAAGATAATATTGTCAGAGTTTTATATTATTTTAGGGAATATTAATATGGCTCCCTTCATTATGGTTAGCTCCTATTTATTATTTTCTATTATATTTCTCATGTACACCTATAAATAGGTATTTATAGTGAATGAATAAGTTTCCAAAATCTCCCCTCCTATTACAAAGGGAAACTAAAAAAGATTAAAGTTGTCTCTATACTATTTATCAGAGGTCATTTTAGTCCCAAATTATTTAATGTGACCAATTTAATCCCATAACTTCTAAAATTTATTTTAAAATAGTTTTTTTTTAATTCTTAATTTTGATCCAAAATATTCCAACAAAGGAAAAACTTTGTATCATATTTGAAAAATCGTCAGACTAATTCAATACATTAGATTTCTTAGACTAAAAAGGCTCTATACAAGTAGTTTAGGGGCCATTTTGACATTTTATCAGAAAAAAAAAAAATATGTGCTGCTATATTTGAATATAAAAGGAGTCCTAACAAAATGACATAATTGTATGATAAATGATGTATGATATATATTTTTCTATCTTTTGAAAATAATGATTTGCTAATGATCTTCCTTTAGCATTGTTTTATATACTTGTTGACTATTCTTCAACTTCTAGGTTTATTACAATCATGTTTTACTCCTGTTATTTCACTCTGACTACTAATCTTGCTTTGCCTAACAGCTCTATTAAGAATTACAGCCATATGTATCTTAAAAACAAAAATTTTCTCATCATGATATTTTAATTCTCTTGTTCATTTATCTTCAGTTGTTCATTTTCTTTTGCAGGCATTAGATATACAAGAAACAAAGTTGGTCTCCCATGTAATATAAATGAAAGTGATGGAGATGTTGGTAGTATAACCCACATATCTGTAAGTTAGCATTTTCATCAATCTACAAGCAAATAGCAGCCAATTTACATGATTGTGCGGGAAGGGGAAAAAAAAACTTGTAGTTCTCTAATATTGATTCTTAATAGCATTTATCCTGCAGCGAATTGGAACTTGAACTGTTATCTGATCCTCATTGTTTCAGGATACTGAAGCTGAGAGTAATGCGGGTTCGTTCGACATGCCGAGGAAGAAAGAGCTTTCGAGAGCACATTACTCAAGGAGGGACTTCGATTCAAAACTTGAATGGATAAAAGCTGAGTTTGGAATTGGAGTCAATCCTGAGAAGAATAATAAGGAAGCAACTATGAATGGTGCAGTTGGCTTTGAAAATAATTTAATTTCTTCTCCAAGTTCGATATCGCAGCAGTCTGATTATCCCAGTGTGTCGACTATACATTCGTCTGAGTTAAAACTAGGCGAATTTATGTTAGAATTCTGCAACAGTGGCTTATATTGCAAAAGAAAACAGTCTGAATTTGAAAATAAGACGGACAATGTATCTGTGAGTATTCTTGAGAAGGCCATTGTTGATTTAACTGAGGCTTTTCTAAGGGAGAATTCTAACAACTTGAGTCAGAACATAGAGTTTCATCAACCAAAGGGCATAGTTGATGTGTTAGAGATGCTAAATTTAAATAAGGAGCTGTTCTTCAAGCTTCTTCAAGATCCAAACTCACCTATCAGAAAGCATATTCAAGAACTTCAGAATGTTCAGCTTAGTAGTAAATCTTTTGAATCCAACCAGAAGAAGTTGTTAGGGGAATCAAAGAAGTTTCAGAAACAAAATGAAGGAGATGATGTGAAAGGTCCAAATAAAATTGTTGTTTTGAAGCCCGCTAAGATGAGAAATCAAAAACTTTCGTATACAGTAGCTCCAACTGCTTCTATTCGATCACTTTGTAATATTGGAAATGAAGAAGGTGGAGAGAGATCTTCATCTCATTTTTCGCTCAAAGAATTCAGGAAGAGGTTCAGAAATGTAATTGGAACAAGCAAGAAGGAAAAGCATAGAATTGCCATGGATGGCATCATGCATAATATTCCATATGGTGAACAGATATCCAGAAAGAATGAAAATTTCTGCAGAAGAGATCAGACTAAACATGGCGAACAAAGGAGATCAGATACCAAAGAAATTAGAAAAAAATGTGAATTTTCAATTGCTTCACAAACTGCTGGCCGTGAGAAATTGAGCAAAAATGCTGCTTTCTGTGATGAAGCGAAGAGACATCTTGCTGAGTTTCTTCGGATTGGGAGCGAAAATGAATCATCGTCTCCCGTTCTGGTATCAAAATCCTTGGGTAGAATCCTTTCTTTTCCCGGATTCGATTACTCGTCTCCAAGACATAATCTGGTTAGAGAGAAAGAAGCCGAGTCTCTCCAGAAACAGACTTCTTCGCTTCTATATCATTCCAGACAAAGAAATAGTACAGAAAATTTGGATCTCTTGAGGAGCATTGAGAGCTTCCCCAACACTGATAAAATCCAGGAAGATGAAAAAGGTATTCTTAGACTCTTTAAACAGCAAAAAATTAAATTTTTTCCATGTTTCTGTTTTTCTAGTTCTGTAATCTGTACAGAGATTATGGAGATTGTGGGAACTAAAGACAATGAATGCATTCAAATTGAAGATGATCTTCTTGGTGGAACAATCAAGGAGGAAACTCCCATGCTACTGGAGCCAGTGAGTTCATGATCAGTAGAAATCCTTTATATGCCTGTATCGTTTTACTCAACAAATTGGTTTCTCCCAGGAGCAAGAAGCAATATTTGAAATATCAACTCCATCAACCCCCATCCCCTTGAGCTCTGTGACCTTACAAGAACCTAACGATACTGACTGCACCGCAGAGAAAGCCGGCCGTCCAAGTCCAATATCGGTTCTCGAGCCTGACACCTTCGAAGATATAAACACTCCCACAAGCTTGATAAGACAGCACGGTATATCATTGAAGTAGTTTCCTATTTGATTTCTGTCATATCTATGTTGTAAATCTTGCTTCATCAATTATGCAGAAAAAGCAGCCATTGTTGAGACACAAACACAGCTTAAAGGATGTCAAATTGGTAATTCTGCAGCTGCTTCAGGCGAAGCAGATTCTGAAGAAGACGGATTAAAATGCACAGAATTCAATGAAGCTTTGTTGTTTGATGAATTAGAAGTCTCCTACGGCTTGTTTTTCGATGATCCAAAGCTTCTCTTTGATTCCATAGATGAGGTGCTTACTGAAATGAAGGAGAGGCATTTTGGTTGCAGTCCATGGGTGTCTTCTATGAAATCAACCATTTGGTCAACACCTGAACTGAAATATTTCAGGAAGAAAGCAAGCGGAAGGTTGAACTGGAATTTGGATTTGCAGTTTCCAAGCACATTGAAGCAGGCTGTGGAGAAGGATTTGGAAGGTAGAGTTTGGTTTGATTTTCAGTTTGAAGCTGATGGTGCTGCAGGTGAGATTGCAGATGTCATCTTTGAATATTTAGTTGAAGAAACAGCACTGGAATTGTGGGATTGATCTTTGAGGGTTCATTGTGCAAATAATGGTTGAGAAAAATAACAGCTTGGTGGCATCTAGTTTTTCTTTCTTTCTTTTCATTTTGAGTGGCTTTTTTAACATAGGAATGGCTTAAATCTCTCTCTCTCTCTCTCTCTCTCTCTCTCTCTCTCTCTCTCTCTCTCTCTCTCTCTCTCTCTCTCTCTCTCTCTCTCTCTCTCTCTCTCTCTCTCTCTCTCTCTCTCTCTCTCTCTCTCTCTCTCTCTCTCTCTCTGTATATATCTGCTGAGGTTCCACAGAGTTTATGTATTGAGGATTTCATGCTTTCCTGGTGAATTGAAAATGGTAGAGATTGGACTGGTTTTTTTTTTTTTGTATTCATCCTAATACTTCTATGGCTGCTTTAAAGAATAAAAGCCCCTCAAAATGGTCATATTTCATCATCATTAAGTGTCACTAAAGTTGTCATTTCTAATATAGTCATTATTTAATTTATATTTTCTTAATAATTTTAGACTCCAATCCTAATATTTCTGCTTTTGATAACATTCAAATCTGTCATTTTTGGTCCAACTATAGTTTCATAAAATTTTGTGTCAACTATTTAAGATATCCTTCTACCATACACCTCTTATGATAATTTTAAATTTTAGGCACCAAACTTTAACTTCAAAAAAATTAAATCTCATATATATTTAATTTTCAAATCTAATATAAAAAAAAAAAAACTTAATTTATCACATCTAAGTGTCAAACATATCTTCTAATATATTGGTGCTTAGTATTTATTCTACTAACTATAACTGCTTGGTTATCAATCTATTGAGGAATTAATGCGAAGAAAAACAGGAATTGATATAAATTCATAAGAACACAGATTTAACGAAGTTCGACAAAGATGCCTACGTCCTCTAGAGCAGAGCGACAACTTTCTTTCAATTCAGAAAAAGAGAACAGAATGTCTATTCGGGTTACAATACGGATAGATATAGCTCTGGTGTACAATATGTAATTATAAAATTACCATTGTACCATACCGCAGGGGCGTTGCCCCCGCACCTCCAACTCACATAACGTAACTCTCTCAATTAGACAGATGTTTCCGCTCCACTCTGCTTGCTAGCTCCGCTACGGTCGCTCGCTCTGCTCTGCTGGCTCGTTTTTTTCCGCTCCAGCATCTGTCTCTTATCTGGTATATGAGTCATACCTAACAAATACATAGTTATTACCTCTTGGAATATCCTTTGGAAGCTTTTTTTTAATCAATTTAAAAATATGAATTTAATAGTAAACATTTGATTCTCTCAATAAATGCATCTAATGTAAGTGCTTATTTCCAAAAAAAAAAAATGTTAGTAAGTGCTCTATCATATCTATCTTCAATAATGTCAACATAGCCATAAGGAACACTTGTTTTATTGCATATTAAATCATTTATGATGTTACTAGACCAATTACCTTCTCATAATTGATAAAAAAACATATCTATGTTGCCTTTTATACTATTGTTATTAATTGACTTGGAAAAACTTATTTTGATAGTAAAACCACAAAGCATTAAATTACATGTTTCCTCTAAAATTGATGTAATTCTCTTGGTCATATTACTCTTATATAACTTTCATGCATGACTTATAAGTTTGATCATTTATGATCAAAATAAATTTGAATATTTCTTTTGTTACTAAATATTGGTAAATATATTCTTATTCAATCTCTTGACATCCCTAAATATTCAAAGATTCATTCAAATTGTTTCTTAAGGAACATTATAATATATAATATGGATTTTTAAATCTCAATAATTATTTCTAAGAAAATAACAAAATTATCCTAACCTGTTTTCAAAACTATCAAAATTCACTATATATCTATTAATGTACTTTTCACTTATGTGATTTAAGTCAATTCTTAGACTTCAATAATTTTATTTAATTGACTTTTATTTTAATGTTAACTTAGGATAAATTTGTATTTTTATTAATTTGATTAATTTTAATACAAACTACTATGAAAATTCAATAAAATTGTAGTGGAAGGTTTCCATCAGTCAGCTGAGCAACTGCAAACAACTTTTTTCACAATAAGTCATCCAAACTCTTTAGAACCTCCACTTCATGACAATTTAGAAATTACATTTATAAACTTTACATATTTTAGTTCTCAGAAGCTTTGTGGGCACACCAAATAACATATTGTATGCCCAACAATTCTACACTATCTGCATTGACCTTCTGGTCCGAGGCACTCATTCCCTTGAAAGTTACAATTAGTTTCATATGGGTTGCCACCCTCCTATTCCATGCTATACGTGTTGACCTTCAAGTCCGATGCAATCCTTCCTCTGAAATTTAAACTTTCTTCATCATAAATTGCCATAAGCAATAATATCGGCCTTCAAGTCCAATACAACCCTTCTTGTGCTTTTTTTAGATGTAAATTTACTCGAAAAAAATTTCTTTAGATCAATCGACAATATACTTACAGTGTTCATGTTGGTCTTTCATATTTTTCTCTTAGAACTCTCACTTAAATCTTTCTCAAAATACTACTGCTATTTTTTACTTTGTTATCTAAATTTTAACTATTTTTTTATGATCTTCATTTTTAATTTTTAATGCATTTTACTTAATAATAATCACTAGATTTTTTTTCTATATTGTCTTAACTTGCTTGATAACATTCCTTTCAATCTTCTAGAGAGAGAGAGAGAGGGAGAGAGGGCGGGGAAGTAATTCACCTATTGCTTTTAAATTTAAACTTTCTTACAATCAAACTTGTATCTCCTAAACATGATCATATTCATTTTTTTTAATTTATAATTATCATAACAACATTTATCTAATAATTGACCATTTCAATATAAAATAACTTGTAATCTTACATAATCTCATTCTTTATCTTGTTTGTATTTAATTTTTTTTTATAAAATAAGTAATACTTATCTTTCTTCTAATCATTTCTGATTTTCTTGCACCAAGTCCCAAATCTCCTACAACAAATTAAATCATATATTCAGTCTTAGTCAACTCTTCACTTTCACCACAATTAACATAAATTGTGACATGCCACCCAAGAGTGATGTTCTATCTCACGTAGAGCTGTGAATTTAGCTGGAAGATCGCTAATAGCTCGATATTTGTTTCGAATTTTTACTCAGATCAAGAAAATATTGAAATAAACAGGTTAAGCTACAAGCTAAAATTTTTTAATCAAATTTTTTTCAAGTTGAGGCTAGAAATTGGATTGTAACAGCCCTAGCGATGTTAGGCCTGTGAATTTTGGGAGTTTAACTCTTAAGATCGTTAATAGCTCGAAAATTGATTTGAATTTTGGCTCATATTGAAATAAACAAGTCGAGCTAAGAGCTGAAATTGTGGATCAAATTTTTTTAAAGCCGATTTTGAGCCGGCGTCAGCTTTGCATAAAATCGGATCATTAACGGCCTTAACGTCACACATGTCTATTTTTTGTGATAATTACACTAACCATTGATCACGATACTGTGTCCATAGCCTATTTCTTATCATACTCAGCTTGTCACACATTGTGATTGTTCGCTAAACCAAATCCATCATAATTTAGAACCAATCCTAACCAACTAATGAAGAAATTCAGAACCAAGCTAATCAAAGAAGGAACCAAACTCAGTTGTTTAGATAAACTTCAGCTCAACCTAGTTTTCAGCCAAATTTAAGAAAAATTTGTGGTTTGTATTACAATAAGAAGCCTTTATCCCACGAAGTGAGATTGGCTACATGAATACTTTTTCTTCATTATGTCCTATTGAGCATCATATGTTCATTTAATTCGAATAAATTAAAATTATTTTTTATATAGTATGCCCAAGTCATTTTGGGTCTACCTCCTCTTTTTTTAACATAAATCCAAAACATCTACTCTCCTTACCGGATTATAAGATAATCAACGTTTAATAAAACCAAACCATCCAAGACGATTCTCTCTAATCCTATTTATCACTAGAGCTATACCAACCCTTTCACCGATATATTCGTTTCGCATCCTGTCTGGTGAAGACACTCATCCGCCTTAGCTGAATTCAATTTAAATGGATATATTTTTCAGTTCTCTTTTGTTCATTTGACTTACAATAACTAGGAAACAAAATATTACATGCCATAAATGACACATCAAGCTGTAATTTCACTCATCTGAATCCAAACATGTATATTTTATTTAGCTTTTCAAAGCTTAAAATCAAAATAAAATCAAACCAATCCAAATCTGCACTATCAATTCTTTTTAATTTTTTATAATAATAACTGATAATGGTTAAAAACAAATTGAAATCAATTCATTCAGAAATCAATCTGTTCTTTAAGAATGAAAAAAAAAGCCAGAAAAATCAAAAGCAAACCAAGTTTTTATAGCACACAAAAACATAATGTTCACAACCAACAACCTGCCTTACCTGTAGCAATGACAGAAGGCAAATGTCATACAATCAACTTCAGAAGGAAAGCATATCACACCACATAATTATAATATTTACAAAAATCACTTCCAAATTCATAGTAGTACACATACTCCACTGTCTCGTAATAGGGAAAATTTAGTGGAGTGCTGATGTGACAATGAGGGGAAAAAATGCAAAAGAATGCTAGGCAGAATAAGCAGAAAAAAAAATTAATTTTTTTGTGAATTTAGGCATGGTAAGAAAATGGTCGGTCAGTGGCTTCATTTGCATGGAATTGAAATTGAATTTAGTCTAAGAAAACATAGAAATTGAAATGGAAAAACCTTTGAAGAGTATTCTATTTCAGAATGATTCATTGTAATATGTAAGGGTGAAATCTATTCACAAGAAATATTTAAATCAATCATTCTCATTCAATGCATATGAAACAATTTCAAAGGAGTCAAAACTGCAAGCATTAGGAATGTCTTGGAAAGATGCGAAAATGTTACTGCATCTTGAATTCAAACAAAGCCGTCTGAATAAAATAAAAAAAGGAAAATTCACTAATATACCACACTATTCTTATTTATTTACACATCAAACAGTAAAGTTTGATATTAACATTTGTAAGACTTTGGTGTTATAAGTTTCAGGAAAAATATATTGATGTTGCATACAGCCTTGTTGAAAAAAAGAATGGTTTAATAAATCCTACTATGTTGTTTGTCGTGGAATTAGATCTGCTATGGAGACTACTGACAGAAATTTTGTACTAATTGTTATATCTAACTGAATTTAAGTGGATGTCAGGTTTACAATTTAGGATCAGTTATAAGGTGTAAAAAAATAGAGGTTTTACACCTTATATATATGTAGGCATTTTTCTGTACCTTCAATGTATATGTCCAAACCATTAATCATATGTTCTACTAGTTTACCTTCAATAAAATTTACACCAATGTTCTATATAACATAATCAAATCTTAACTCATCCTTTCTTTATCATAAATCTATCTTAACAATCTCATTTTTGTCATGTTCCACGAAGCTATCAATGATTAATTCTAACAAACGCTTTGATTTATACAACTTAATCTAAATATTGCTTTATACATTCTTAAGTTTTCATGATGTCCTCTCATAGTATAAAAAACTTGCACTTCTTTATTTTATCAATTCAATTTTAAAACTAAAAGCTATATTCTCAACCCTCTCTCATTATTTTGTATAACAATTAGTATCATAATAAAATAGACAAATAATTGTTAAATATTGCAGCACTATAATTAATACCATATAATCATACCTTATCCTACGAATTCAAATACCTCTGTTTTTTCAACATTTTCACCAATGTTCTAAATTTTCACTTATATCAACAAATAAGTAATCTATTAAAATATATCATGTGGGAAGTCTACAACAAGGCACCTATTTTGAATATCATTAATAAGTATCTCTAGAAACAATATAAAATATATGGATTCAAAACTAATCCTCAATGTAATTTGAATAAATTCCATCGTTAGTCCATAACTATTTCTCATGGCTTAAATTCCAAAACTGGAAAGTAAGAAATTATAATAGAAGGGAAGTTGCAAACTAAATATTGTACTGATACAAAAAGCACTTACAGAATAGATAGCAGAGAGATAGAGTAGGCTTGCGAGGGAGAACTACGGAGGAACATAAATTTGTTGATTCTGAGAAGATTCTCTCAATATCAAAGTAGCTTTATAAAAGCTGGAACAAATATCTTACCAAGATGATTAGGTAGGAAGCAATTATTGGCTTGCTTGCATTGGATTAAGCTCAAAATCATTGTGATCTTGGCTCCAGTCATTACTGTACCAAACTTCATTGAAGCAGCAGCTCTTGATTATTTGAAGTTTGTCTGGAACTGAGGACATTTTCTCATAGATTTTTGCTAGATTTTTGCTATTTTTCATGTTTCCTTCAGAAACCTTCCACGTCTTCATTCTTAGATATAATAGCCTCGAACTGATATCGTTTATCATTTTCACCAATTCTCGACCAACATCTAATAAAGAAAGTTCTTTGCAAGCAAATAATATTAAGATCATCCCTGCCTAATTCTACAGACCATGTCCAAATCCACGAAATCTTATATTCTATGAAAAATAGCAAAAGACATTGTCCTTGAACCAGATAAGAAGATTGATATTTTTTGATCTGTGACTTGGATTCCGCCCACTGTTTGTAAGTACTTCGAACCGACTTCAACTTCTGCACCAAATCTGTGCCACCATGAAAGGAACCATGCAGGAATTTCCCTCGTAGCTATCTCTGGCATAATGACAATTAGCCAAGAATGTTTTCTTTCAAAATTTACAAGAAAAACAATTGTCATAGCTTCAACCTAGTCCCAGTAGTTACAGGATATTTCCTCTGATCCAACTTTGATTTTTATCTCTGCCAATTGGCTCATTCTCCATTCTCTGTGATGCAGAATTCTATTAATTGTACATTTGCTATAAACAATTGAAACATGGGGATCAACACAATTTCTATGGTGTTCAAATTTTACCAATTTAAGCTCTTTAAGAAGTACCTCACAAAACATTCGATGCCTTGATGGACTATGTGGGTAAGAAGCATCTCCGAGATATCTTTCTTTAATATTCCATGGCAGAACAACCAGTTCATAATCATCTTGATTAATTTGAAAAATGGTCTCATTAAAAACTTTTTGAAGTAACCATGCCCAGTCGCTTGTAATTCTTTCGAAGATTTAGAAATTTCTTCAAAATTTGGAGAAATATTAACAGAATGTTTTAAAGAAGTCCCTTGATTGGGCATCCCATATAAATAAGCCATCATTGATGGACTATTTTCAAAATTTTGAAAGCAACGATCAGGCTTTCTTTTCCTTCCATGTGTTTTATTGGGCGTCATAATTTCTTTCCCTTTGTCCTTGATGAAAATCCAGTTCTCCTCCCTAATCAAACAAAGAATTAGAATATCACAAACACAATAGAAACTATAATATTAAAAATAGATGAATTAAACACTACCAGCAAAATAAGAAGCTTTAGAATTATAAAATTCACATCAAACAACAAACGTATTTCTCTAATCTTATGCCCATTATATGCAATAGTATTTATAAACTAATCAATAAAAATGAAAGGATCATAAGAGCATTTATTTCTTAGACAGGAAAATGGCGTCTGGTTGCTTGGTGAGACCGGAAGATGATTCAATGATGATGGACAACTCTAAAGATATTTTGTTAAAGACATAATAGGGCTTGTTCCTTCCTATGTCAAAACCAATCATAAGTTCATATGTGAAAGTTCCCCATAGATACCTTAGCTTTCCTTCATTCTCATCGAGTCCAATTCAGATTTACCTGTTGATACAAGATCAATTCATATTTAGTTGCTGATTATCCTTCCTGGAATAGAGAGATAAATTGGCTTCTTAAGGTTTCTATTTTAAGCAAAACTCCAAATTTATGTTGTTCATAAAGAGAACTTTTAAAATAGGAAACAAACCTAGGAGAGAAAGGCTTGATCTTTAAGTGTCTTAGTTCTATCTGATTCCACACTCACAAGTCACAAGTAGTCAAGTCAAGAATGGGATATGCATTATTTCAAGTCAAAAATCCCTAGAGGTAAAAACAACACAAGGCCTGGCAAAATTATAAAACTTTCACTATTTGTAGAACAAGGTTGACCCTTCTCCTAGCATTTGGAGGGACTTTAATATAAAATGTCTCTTGGGAAAATTGAAAAGGAAATGTAAAGGGCACCTAGATAAGTCCTTGATGCAGCCGAAGTTAGTTGTTGTGCAAACCTTGATTATTACAACATGCGTCTTAATGATATTGGAGCAAGCCTCATTGTAGTGTAGGTCTTTATATAACAGTCAAACTTGCTACAATGCAATCTTATTGTGGTGTGAGCAAACATTAGAAAAAATGTTTCGATGTAGAGATGAATGTGGCATAAGTAAATGTGACAACTTAAGCCTTGATGTTACAAGTATTAGAATAATGACTATGGCGAAGGTCTTAATCAATGTAGAACTTGGGGCTTGTAAGATGTTCTAAGCATTCAAGAGGCCTTTTGAATTTGAAAAATCTCCACAAATGAAGAGAATAAGTAGCAATTTATATTTTTTAGAAAGGGTGTCTTAGTCTTTACCAAGTTATTTCTCATGGATAATAATAATGGACAGTGTAGACCACGCCCCCTCCCATGATCAAGCTTTGATCGGACAATAGTGCCAGTATGCTGACTTTGCTAACCAAATCAGACTCGAGTAAAAGACCTTGTGACCGACAGTGGTCTAATAATAACAACCATTGAATATGCATTGTCATATATATCCATGCCACAAGCACATAAATTGTTTTTCTATTGTTAGAGCCCATTTTCAAGTGTTTTTTTTAAATGATTGTTAGCTATTTTGCCTACCATTACTTAAACATATAAACAACATATAATATGAGATGAAATATATAAGGAAATGCAAAGACCAAAGCACTTATTTCACATTATCATTCTAAAGTTTCAATGTGAAGAAATTTAAGTTTCTCATAAAAGCCAATTGCATGTGGCTGCCAACTAGCTTAGTCAGTAAAAACCTTGAAATTGATTATCCTGATATTGGGATCAAATCACTACTGTAACAAAACTTTGTTTAGATACAAAAATTTTCCCCAATAAAATTTTAGAGGGGAAAATGGTGAAGGATTCATGTAGCCGACCTAACTGAGTGGGATAAAGGCTTATTGTTGTTGTTGTTGTACTGAAATTTTCTCCAAAAGAATTATTTCCTTGGAATCCCTTGTATGGTAATCTCTCTCTCCATTGATCTCTTAGATTACTGGTAGTTATTTTGCACTGAGTCTCGCAAAATTTAGAATAAAGATTATGTGTTTTTGTAAGTTGTTGGTAATATTTTTATTTGAAACAAAAATCTTGGAAGGCTTTGAAAGGTAAAAGCTTATAAACTGGGATTTTAGGTTTGACTAACTTTGAAGGCATGATATGAGATAATTATTTGGTATAGTTCTAATTGGTTCCTTTTTTTATTTTCGCTTCATGCATTTTCATTAATCTTCTTACACTTTAAATAATTTAACATCCTAGATGATTTTTTTTACATAATTATGAATTAACTTTGATAATCTTCAAGTGGTTCATATTTTAGATAATGTGTTTTGTTCTCTAATTATCTAATCTTGAAAGTAAAAAATCAATAAAGCTCATAAAATACTTTATAATAGCATACTTTTTAAAGTAAAATTAAATGATTGCAACAATTTTATTGTTTCATGTTTAAATCTCAATTGAATTGAAATGATAGTTTATTTAAATAATATAACATAGCTTTGTCCAAAGATCAAATGATACACATATGATGGAATCAAAATAATGCAACTTGATTTGATATAATGAGCCTTACCAACTTTCCTTGTGATTATCAATTGTGCTTGTACCTACATAAAGTTACTTTGAGAATGCTAGGTGATCATTAGCTCATGCATTTCAATTTGACATCATTTTTTAGAAGCTATTGATATTAGCAAGTATTTTTTCATCAAAAACTTATGTATTAATTTGGTATACTTTCTTGGGTATCATGATTTTCTTTGCTCATATATTCTTGGATTTTGTATTTTAGGAATCTTATAAATTTTATTTTACAAATCCAATCTTCATGGCCGATTTGCTAATTATATCCTTCTTGTAGATAAGATTAGAGAAAGAGTTCAGAGAAACTTAAATTATGGAGGCCCACATTAGAGTTTAAAGGCCTTTGTTGGAGTAGATCTAAAACTAAATACATGCAATGTAATTTTAGTAGTGGTAGCTCTAGTGACAGAGTTGTAATTGTGGGTGATCAAATCATTAAAAGGTCTGACCATTTTAGATATATCGGGTCTATTATTCAAATTGATGGTGATATAGATGGGGACATTATTAGTAGTATTCAAGTTGGTTGGTTGAAGTGGAGGAATGCATCGGGCCTATTGCGTGAGAGAAAAGTACCGCTTAAACTTGGAAGTAAAATTTTATAAGATGGTGGTGAGATCTGCAATGCTCTTTAGTTCAATCCACTTCTCGCACGAGAACTGCTCAACATCCCTTCTCTTCTCCTTCACACAAGCGGAGTCCTCCTTCTCATTCCTTCTTCTTCGTTGCTTGGTTATCCTCCTTCACACACACCGAAAAAATGCAGCACCGACTTCGGGCCCGTTGGGGCAGCTTATAAGTGCGGAGTTTTTAAAAACGTCGCCGCACCGTTTGATTTGAACGTTTCAGGTGATGATATATGAATGAAGACGCGATCGCAGGTATAGCCCGCGATCAACGTTTCGAACACCCTTTTACCCAACTGCCCTCTAGCGCTCCCCTCGCTCTGCCCTATTTCCTTTATCGGGTTCGATGGATCCCTTCACGCTCCCGTAACTTCTTCTTTCTCCCCAAGCTCTCGCAAAGCCTATGCACTACTCCTCTCTGTCGAAGATATAGCGCAGAAATGCTTCTCCTTCCTTCTCTTGTTTGCTCAGGTAGGGCTGCTCGATCCCTCAATTGCAGAAAAATGTTGCACAAGCTCCTCCTCCTACCTCTGTGGCTCGGGTATGGCCGATTCGGGTATGGCTAATTGAGCCTCTAGGTGGCCCATGGGGCTTCTCCTTCTTCTTTCTTCTTCTACCGCTTTTCCTTCTTCTTCTTCCTCGATTTCTTCTTCCTTCTTCTTTTTTTGTTCCTTCACTGTTGTTACTCTTTCGCATTGAATATTTTTTCCCTGAATATCTGAATTGTTTTAAATTTGGCACCACTAACTTTGCTGAAATTTGATTAGGTTCTTCTAAAGTTGCTTTGCTGAAATTACAATACCTCTTGTTTAATTGAGTTGAGTAAATGAATATATGTTTGGCTCCATGGATTGACAATTATTTTGTCAGGTAAGTTTTCTAGAATTTCAATTCTTTTACTTTGCTAAAATGTTGTGAGGGTGCTATATTAATCAAAATAACTTTTTAGAGCAACTGCTGGTAGATATTGCAGTTTTTTGTAGAACAATATCAATTTTACGTGTCAGATTGTTCATTTAACAAAAAAATCTGTAAATCAGCTATTTACAAAATGCACAAATCAAACAATTAAACAGCTTATCTAGAACATGGGCATATTAGTCATTTATCCAGAATCAGTTGTTTTCCGAACGCACAGACCAAACAGTCAGCCAGCTTATCCGGATCAGCTGGTCATCAGCAGATTATCAGGATAAGTTGTTTATCGACATAAGCTGGATAAGCTGCAGCTGCCCCCAAACAAACCCTTCAACTTGAACACCGCACGAAAAGTCGATGACGCAGGGCTGCTAGGGTTGGTCATCAGTGGATTATCAGGATAAGTTGTTTATCAGCATAATCTGGATAAGCTGCAGCTGCCCCAAACAGACTTTTCCACTTAAACACCGCACGACGAGCCGATGACGCAAGGCTGCTAGGGTTGAACTGGTCCATGGTTCATCAAGGGGAACCAGTTCTGCAAGGAGGCTGAATGGTTCAGCCCTAATTAGGGCTAGGAGCTACTGTCACCCAAGGGAGACCCCTCCAATAATTTTTACTATAAATAAGTTGTTTGTTGTGTTAGGGTTTATTTTTTGTTGAGATTTCTATTTGGACAAACGTCATCATCCCTTTTTTTCCCTTCTATCTGATGACGAGTGGTGTTCCTAAGACATCTTGCTCCAAAGTGGTTTAGAGTTTAGGGTTAGCGTTTAATTTTTGCTGAGATTTCTATTTGGACAATCATCATCATCCCTTTTTTCGACAAGTGGTGTTCCTAAGGCATCTTGCTCCAAAGTGGTGATAATTCTTTACCCACCCATCACCCGCAACCTCCCTTTCTTTGTCCTCGTCAACATACTTGTTGCAATTCATCCACAACAATTTTGTTGTCTATTGCAGCCTCAAACCTCCCATCTTCCCGTACCTCCTTTCCCCCCTTCTTCCTAGTCGCAGTCCCCAACTCTCTTCCCGTCAGTTGTCTTCCCTGCGGCAACAAACTTCCAGGTTCTCCCGTAACCTCCTCCCAGCCTTCCAAAAACTGTTGCCTACTCTTCCAACCTACCAAAAACTCACCGTAGCTCCTTTCATTGCCTTTCCAGCTAATGTCGGAACTGTGTGTTTTTATGTTTTTTGTCATCTTTTTCTATTTTGGAGAGTCGCACTGCAACCTATTTGAATTTCAGCAATAATATTTTCATTTTGATTGTGGTTTTGGTTAACTATGATATCATTTGGTATAAGAGCTAGACTAATCTTAGTCTTATCCTAGGGTTTCCAAGCATCCGCACCTACCCAAACCACCTCAACCCAAAAAATTTATTTTTCATTCCCAAACCATAAATAAATTTTAAACTAACCATAACTTTCCATTATTGATTTTCAAAACTAACAACCCCAAATTAACTTTCATACACCATCAATTTGTCTCAGACCCCATTTTCACATCTCAATCCTAAATTCTAGCCATGCTACCAAGGAGATGCATACCCAAGTCTACCCAAGAAGAGAAATAGCGAGAGATTTGTCAACTTCAGCGGAGGCTTACAGACATGAATGATAAAACTTAGAAGAAAATTACCCTAGATCGTGACAGGAAAAGTCGAAGGGGGGAAAGAGACGAGAATTTCAACCGTAGGGAGAATTTCAATGATGAAGAAGAAAGGCGACGACGCTTTGGAATCCAGGATCAGACACGGAGAGATGATGCCACATATGGAGGACACAGGGACTTCAGAATAAATATAGATTTACCATAGTTCGATGGGGGTATGGATCCCAATGACTTCATCTAATAGTTGCATGCAATTGAGAGAATCAAAGACAGAGAGAAAAGTTAGTGACAAAATTATCAAGTGGGACAAGATTATGAAGGCGGTGTATAGAAAACACCTATCTCCTCATTACCAACCGGATATGTTCCTGAGAGATCTATTAGTGGAGTTCACAACCCAGTTTGACAAATTACATATGAAGCATGAGTTGGTAGAGCAAAAAGTACATGCCATAACATGATATTTGGGTGGTATGAAGCCCTCGCAACATCTTGCAGTTGCAGCTATATTGGACACTATGAGATGTTCAGACCTTAGCCTTGAAGATCGAGAGACAACAAAGATAGAGCAGACAACTACCACCATTAAGATAGCCACCACAATTGGGGACATCAGTAGGAGCACACCTCGAGTAGTCGAGAAAACTCGAATAAGGACAGAACCACTCAGAGCCAAAAGAAGCCCGAGAAGAGCAACACACCTACTACAATCCCCACCAAAAAATGATTTTAATGCAACGGATTTTGGAACATCGCCTCCAGCAGCCCAACGATTGGGGTTCTGTCTTTCACCTTGCAGAATTTACGTTGCTCCTCCGAGATAGCGAAGATTCCATGGCTTGAGGAAGTTTTTCGCGAGAATGGCGGTGGAGGAAAGAAAGCCTTGCGTGGCTTTGGTTTGGAGAGAGAGAGAGAGAGAGAGAGAGACTGATGCAGCATCTAGTGGAGTTGGAAAGAAGCCGTTTGGCTGCTTGAAATTTGAATCTTAGCTCGTTCCGTTGTCCGTCGGAACCGGCTATCAAAGTTGTCACTCACGATATAATCATGCTTATACCCCCCAAATATTTCATCAACACTTGTAAATTCATCAGCACCAGTAAATTCATGAAACTGGTGTTCATGAATTTACATATCTAACATCAAAATCTTGCTTATACCCCCCAAAAATTTCATTTCTCATAAAAAAGACCATTATTTTAACTATTAAATTGAGAAATAAACCTTTTTAATTTATAGGTAAGGTAGTATGCATGTAAAAATTGAAGTTTAGGTGTTAGTTATGTAAATAAGTGGGAATTTTGTTTGTGTATGTAAATCCTCTTTTATTTTTTTGGTTTCTTTAAACTCTTTTACCTCCTAACGAGCTTTCCAATTATTCATTCATGTTCAATTATATTGACATTTTATGTTTGAATATTTGGCTTTTATAAGCTTGTGTTCTTAATATCAGGCCAACAGCTGATGCTTATGATCAAGCAAATTCAAATTTGGTTGCAGGGAGTGATATTGAACATACTGTCCAGCAGTTGCTAGAAATGGGTGGGCGAAATTGGGACAGGGATACAGTTTTACGTGCACTCCGTGCAGCTTACAACAGCCCAGAGGGTGTTGTTGATTATTTATACTCTGTATGTAATTTTTATTTTACATTCAATGTGAAGGTGGCATTGCTTTATGAATTTACATGTTTGTTATCCTTTATTTTTTTTTCAGGGCATTCCTCCTTCAGCAGAGATTGTTGTTCCAGTAGCTCATTTCCTTTCGAGTGAAGCTGCTGGTCAGGAAACGAATTTGGGAGAACCAGACGGGGACATTGCTTTCATCAGGGTCACCAAACTTTCAATTAGAAAAGGATCAAAATAGTGTCTTTGAGTGGTCATTTTAGTCTCAAATTATAAATTATGTAATTTTTTATTTTACATTATATGTAGATATGCACTTATGATCTTTAGACCGCTCACAGAAACCGCTTAATAAAACAATATCTTCATTTTCCCTCTACTTTATCTACATACTGTTAAAAGACCATATTCTTGCTATTTGCTTTGTCTCATCACTCTTTCTTTAAGGTCTCATTTGGTTGTTTAAATATTGTAATTATGTTAAAAAACGGTTGAAATTTGTTAAATTAATCATTTTGTTGGATGTAGTTATAGAGAAACATTAATTTAAATTGCACAAATCTTCTCAATTTTTATCAAAACTGATAATCTTCTCAAATTGCACAAATCTTCTTAAATTTGTACTTTTGAAGTGTCAAATATGTGGCTCTCATAGTTTTGTTTTGAACAACTTTAATAAATAGGGCATAATGGTAATTTTTTCTGAAATAGCAATCTCACAGCTGCTTTCACACAGCTACCCCAAACATACAGTTAGCTTCCCCGCAACAGGTTCCTGGGGCAGCACAGTTGCAGCTGAAAAACTTAGAAGCTGCAGCTGCGTCAAACAAAGCCCAAGTCCTGCACCAATTGTACTCCTTCAATCCATATAAAAAGGGACAAACCTAACTCGCATTTCTAGCAAGTTCATAAGTTGGAATTATTATTAGGTGGTATTGATTAATCAATTATTACTCATTTATATCATATAGTTTAGTCCTACGTTCTTTATAATTTTTTAATCAACATCAATATCAACCCTATTTCAGTCCACAAACTCTATTTAATGCTCTTGAGAAAAGAATTTGGGAGGAGGTCATAAAAGAAAAGATGGATACTATGGAAAAAATTTTTTACCTGAGAGATTGTTTAATCACAAATATTGTTTAGTTAATAGTTTGAATATTCCATCTTTAGCCCACCAACCGTCATCCACCGGCCTCTTTTTCTATGATTGGGGGTTTGCAATGAGCCTCTTGGCTTCCTCTCGGTCATGGAGCGCCAATTATTCAACAGCAATATGGTTGTTGGTCATCTCTAAAAAGTCAACCATCAAACTCAGCTCCACAATCCCAAGGCGTATTTAAATTGTTTGATATTAACTCCTTGTATTAGGGATGTTTAAGCGATTACAAGTTCAAAGTTTTATGTTTCTAGCATCTCCCGCTATAATCTTAATGTATATGAATGAAGGGTTTCTCCTTCCTTCTATCTAACATGGAGGAGAGACCGTGACTTCTTTCATGGTATTGGCACATTAACGAAATGAGACACGAATAACCTTTTGAACTCACTAAAGGAAGGGATTATTTTTGTCATGAAAGTTTGAGTTATCAGTACGGTGCGGAATATACAACACTGGAATGCGTCTGAAATCTTGATAATGGCGATGACGGACAAGAAAGCAGCTACATGGTCTGTCGAGTGATGAGTCCTTTGTGCAAATCTAGATTGGGTATCTTAAACTTTTCGGGTGGTTCAATTTTAGAGATTTGTCTGAAAAGGTATTCTTCACGTGATGGGTTGTGGTTCGTATGGTGTGAAGTCTTTCCACCATGGTTTTGGGTATTGTGGAGCCCGGTCAACTATTTCGATTTAGCAGTTTTGACAAATCTAAAAATTGATTAAATTGCTTTTAAGATAATTTCCTTTACATGTATTTCTATATCTAATTTATGTTTGCCGTCTCTTCCTAATTCTCGCTGGAATTTCATGAACAAAGAAGGAAGGAGGGCCCAGCTCCATTAATGAGTGCAAAAGAAGGAATTAATTACTTTGGCAAGATTCCAAGCTTCCTTTTTAGTTATGTTGTTCGGTGAGACAGTGGATGCGAGAAGAGGGAATAAAAGGAGATGCAGCTTTTGTTCACGAAAAGGGGAAGATTGGCAACCCAGTTTTTCTTCTGTACGAAAGGCATTGGTTTTCAGGCTTCATCCTTAGTTGTAGCTCTCGGTTTAGAGAGAGAGAGAAAATTTTTTATTGTGAACGTCTGGATGCTCGACGTTATAATTTCTCAAGCTAATAAAATTCTTTGCAACTCTGTAGACGTAGACAATTTGCCGAACCACGTAAATCTGTGTATTTTGTTGTTTTCTATTTTGTGATTTTTCTCAATCCGATTTTTCTCTTTATTGCTGTCGTTTTTTCACAACAACAGACATCGAAGATTTGATTTGGATCTAAGAAAGAATAATAGACGAAGACGAAGTGATGACATTGGGGATCGATAATTTCAATGGCGCAGATTTTGCATACCAGAAGATGCAGATAGAAGACTACTTCTATGGAAAGAAACTTAATCTTTCGTTATTGGGAAAGAAGCCGGAAAAGATGGACGAGGCAAAATGAAATTTGTTGGATCGACAAGTTCTGTGTGTTATTTGATTAATCTTGTCGAGGTCTGTTACACACAACGTCATCGAGGAGAGCATTACTGCAGATCTCATTGAGGTTTTATCTGGTATGTATGAAAATTCATCAGCGAATAATAAGGTGCATCCGATGAAGAAGTTATTTAATTTGAAGATGACAGAATGTACATCTGTTGCACAACATCTGAATGATTTCAATAATATCACAAATCAATTGTCGTATGTTGAAATTGATTTTAAAGATGAGATATATGAGTTGATGTTGTTGGCATCATTGTCAAATAACTGAGAAGCCATGAGGATGACAGTTAGCAGTCTTGTAGGTAAATTTAAACTGACGTATAATGACATTCGTGATTTAATTTTGACTGAGGAGGTACACATGAAAGATTATGGCGAGACATCGGGATCGAGTTCGACACTGATTGTTGATTTCAGAGGGAGATCATAGAACATAAACTCAAATAGAAGAAGATCAAAATCAAAGTCTGGTCAGCAGACAACCTGCTAAAATTGTGGCACAGATAACCACATAAAAATGAACTATAGGAATCCTAAGAAGAAGGAGAATGATTCACAAATGTGGTAACTGGAGAGATACAGGATGTGCTATTGCCGACAGTTCACATTTTTTGTTGATGACTAAATACTGCATTCAGAGGCTTCCTTCCATACATTTTCTCATCGGGAGTTAATGTGGAACTATGTTGTATGTAACTTTGGGAATATATATCTGGCCGATGGAAAAAGTTATAAACGTGGTGGGGGTAGGAGACGTTGATATTGCACTCCATAACAATAACAAATTGACTTTGCAAAAGGTCATACACGTTCCTGACGTTGCAGGTAACTTTGTGAATGTATATCTGGCCAATGAAAGAACTCTAAACATGCTGGGGGTAGGAGACGTTGATATTGCACTCCCTAATAAGAACAAATTAACTTTACAAAAGGTCAGACACGTTTCTAGTTGAAAAAGAAAACATCATTTACATTTGACAGCTCAATGAGGGTGGTCATTCAGTTGTGTTCCCAGATAATACTTGAAAGGTTATTAAATGATTAGTGCTGGCTCGTGGTAAGAATACTGACACACTATATATGATTAGAAGTTTACCTAGAAGTGGACACATGAGCCAGAGGTGCATTATGGGGAAACAGAAGAAAGTAGTTTCCTGAAAAGTGGTAAAGCGCCAAAGACAGGAAAATTGAATATTGTACGAACATATAGTGGAGAATCACAGAGCTATGAAGAAATGTTGCAAGATGAAAATTATAACAAGTGAGAGCTAACAAAACTTCCACAAAGGAAAAAGACATTACACAACAAGTGGGTGTACCAGGTGAAGATTGCGCTTGATGACAGTAAGAGGTGCATGACTGGACTTGTTGAAAAGAGCTTTCAGCAGAGACAGTATATTCCCCATGCAGTGGAAGTTATAAGCGGATACATGAGTAACACAGAAAAAAGCTTGGAGGTACAATGTTATGTTGATGCTGATATGTCAACTAAGGGTGTTACTCTTAAGAAGCTGAAGTTGTGTTCGGCTTCAGTTGATCTTCTGGCATGAAAATCATGATTTTGAGTTGCAGAAGTGGAGTATATCATGTTTGAGAAAAGGACGGTGCAGACAGTGGGTAATGCAACCAATGTCCCAATCTCCAAGTGGAAGAATTGTTGGGCATTGTGGAGCCCGATCCACTATTTAGATTTGACAGTTTTGACAAATCTGAAAAGTGATTAAATTGCATTTAATATAATTTCATTTACATGTATTTCATATATCTGATTTATGCTTGCCGCCTCTTTCTAATTCCCATCGGAATTTCATGAACAAAGAAGGAAGGGGGGGCCCCCTCCATTAATGAGTGCAGAAGAAGGAATTAATTTCCTTAGGTAAGATTCCAAGCTTCCCTTTTAGTTATGTTGTTCGGTGAGTAGTAGATGCGAGAAGAGGTAATAAAAGGAGATGCAACTTTTGTTCATGGAAAGGGGAAGACTGCAGCCTGGTTTTTCTTCTGTATGCAGGGCATTGGTTTTCCAGGCTTCTTCATAGCTCTCCGTTTAGAGAGAGTGAGATAATTTTTTCTTGTGAACGTCGAGAGGTTCGACAATATAAATTCTCAAGTTAATAAAATCCTCTGAAGCTCTTTGGACGTAGGCAATTTGCCGAACCATATAGATCTGTGTGTTTCGCTGTTTTCTGTTTTGCAATTTTTCTATATCCTATTTTTCTTTTTACTGCTGTCGTTTTTTCACAACACATGGTCAATCCAACACTATCTTGATAGTGGGAGTTGTCGGCCCCCATCTTTCTCAGAATGGGATTGTTGGTCGTTAGGCTTCAATCTGTCTCGTTTATTGTTTTGTCAATGTTGACCTCATTTTTATAAAGTCTCTCTCTATCTAGATTATATGATCTAGTCAAAGGACTTCCCTGTTGACTCTCCCAGAGGACTAGTATTGAGACCCGTACCATATAGAGATTTAAAACAGTTATTGACTCATTGTAGTTTCATATGTGTGATTTCAAATCCTCAATATTTAGTTGAATGATTAAAACAAACATATTGAAACTCAAGTTGAGTTCCTATAAAAATCGAAGAAGTTTTAAAGAGACCCTTGAACGCCTGTTTGGAGGCATGCCATAGAGATTGTCTTGCTAGACTTTGGTTCTCGCCGAAGTGAAGACCGACCATTATTTTTTTTGTCGAACAACTTCAATCGAATTAACAAACATCTTTCGCCGCGTCGCAGAAAAAACTGGCTTAAATTGTCCTGATCACCAATTAATTTGTCAAAATGACCTCATATGATGAAACAAACCGTACATGCCCATCTGAAACGTCGAATTTACATTGTAAATACACACACTTTAATATAATTTATCGACATTTAAATAACAACTGTCGTAAGATATTATTAAAAAAAAAAAGAAATCCCTATAATAAAATCACACATCCTTCACCTTTGAGCACACACGCTCGCAACCCTAGAAAAATATTACATCATGACTCATAATGTAGAGTTACGTTCGGATTGGAATATCCGGCTGTGCTAAGGGAATATTCCATTTGTGTTATTTGTAAAAATGATGTGTTATTCGATTATTTTGCAATGTCATTGGAACATTTCCCCGTATTATCTAATTTGGGGTTGTGTTGTTCGGCACATCCCCTATATTATTTCAATTTTTACCAGGAATAACACAACATCAAATCAAATAACGCGAGAGAATATTTCAATAACAGTTCAGCCCCAAATTAAGTAACATGATGAAATATTATAATAACACCTTAAAATAATCGAATAATAAATAATTTTTATAAATAACGCATAACAAACCTAAATAATTTTTATAAATAACGCATGAGAAACCTAAATGTTCCGATTGTTCCGATGCGAACTCTAGTATTCCTGATTTAATATTTTTCCCGTTTTCCTGCAACCCTAGCAATGCCCGAGAGGCAAGAGAGGCAAGAGAGGCAAGAGAGGCGCTCTGCTCACTGCCGGTCTTCATCGGTGGTAAGCAATCTTCCCCTTCTCCGGCTATAAATACCTCCCTCGACACTCACGAGCGCGGGCCCTAAGGCCGATCCACCACCCCCCCTTCCCGGAGCCGGCCTTCAACGGCAACCACTATTCCCCTTCTCCGGTTATAACCCCTGGGCATCTCCAGAATACGTGTAAGATGGGCAAGAAGAAGTCATTCATCGATAAGAAGAAATCCGCAACCTTCAAGCTTCTCGCACGCGACACATCTAACTTTCCCGAATATGCCGAAGCTCCTGTTCCCCCATCATCCGACCGCGTATTTGTCAGGGTCGACAACAACGTTTTTAGCGTGCCCGGCATGTTCGAGGACGATAATGGCGGAAACGATCGCGCCGCTGCCGAGCAAGCCGAATTGAAAGGAGTAGATAATGTCGATTCCATCTTCGCCGATGCACCTGGCGACACCGATGACGTAGGGAGCTTCTCGCTGCCATTGCTGAGGCATGCTGCCCGCGTCACGAGTAATCGGGCGGCTTCCAATTTGCTTCCGGATAAAGTTAGACAGGAAATCCTGGAGCTTGGGTTACCCGACGACGGCTATAACTATCTTCAGCATCTTCGGCAAATCGGCAATGCTGGTGCTGGCGCTGCTTACTATCAAAACAGCAAGGCAAGATTGGATCTCGTGCCGATTGATGTTAAGGTAAAGCTGATGTTTTTTTTTGAAGTTGTCGTTCTTTCTAGTTAAGAATTCTCTTATTTATTTATTTTGTTTGATACTCTTGTAAGGCCTTTGATGCCTCGAGGCTAAAACTTAGAGGAGTTGAGTCAGACAAGGATTCAATCTATGCTGTTGCTACTAAGGCGGTTGGTGTTAGGGTTCAAAAGGTTTCTGATCCCGATGTGGCGAGGTTGCTAGATGATAGCGATCTGTCAAGGTTTGGGTCTGATACGGAGGACTTTGATGAGGATTTCGTGTTCAAGGCCAATCTTCCTGTAAGTAGTGAGGGGGAAAGTGAAGAAGTGGAGGAAGCTGAACCAGGAGGAGATAAAATGGAAAGGAAAATGTGCTCGAGTAAGGATGTGCTGGAGGATGAGTCTCATGATGAGGATGGTGTAGATGAATTAGAAGATGGTGACAAGCCTAGAATTCCTAGGCTGCTGGACGAACAGTTTGATTTGGTAACTATTTTATCATCAACATTTGTAATTTTAATCTTTCTTTTTGAAGAAATTTCTTTAGCTGTCATTCATAATTTTCTTTACTTACAAGGATTCCCTTGGTCCTTAATATTATTTTGTTTCTTTCTCATTTTTTGTTTCTTTTAAAGCTCGCGCTGCGAGGATATGGTGACACTTACAGTGACGATGATAGCTATCACGATGAGGAGGCTGATACGACTGTTACAAAGCTTCATGATGCTCTAAGGGAGTGCAAAGTGAATGATTTAGAATTTGAAGAGCAATATCGAGCTCCTGGGGATTATATATGTAAACAAGAAGCACCAAACATGGGCATTCAGTTGGATGATTCTGCAGATTTAATTAGCAGGTGTAGAGAGTATGCTGAAAAGTATTTTAATGATGATGGGGATAAAGAAGATTTGATCTTGGTTGAGGAAAGTAGTGACGAATTAGAAGTTTGGGACTGTGAGACTATTGTATCTACTTATTCAAATCTTGACAACCATCCTGGTATAATACAAACTCCAGAGATTCTAAAAAGAAAATTTGCAAAAAAACTTCCAGTTGATTCAATTAAGAAGACTGGCATGATTGAACTTAGAGGTAAAGAGAAGCTTCCAGTGGAGTTTTTATCACACATCAAAAAAGAATTTGAAAAGGCTAAGAAACCAGCTGGTTTTGAGAAACAAAAGAGTAAACCGCATAGAGAGGAATCAAAAGATGAGAAAAAGGAACGCAAGGTACTAATATATCGTTTCATTTGGTTTATTTATGTTAGTTGCAAAGGTTAAAGAGTTTGAGACTTGAATATTAAAACTTGATTCTGCTTTAAAAATTGAATCACTTGATTTTCTTTAGGCTTCATGCTGCAATTTTTGTTATGCTTGGATATATTTTGAATACTTGTAGCTGCTGTTGTCCTTTTCATGTCTGTTAAGAAGTATTTTTAATTAATTAATGTGTTGGTTTAGTCTTCATGGTTTATTTTTTATTTATTTTTATATATACATCTATCTTTGCACGTATGAAGCTGATTTGGCCATACAACAATACTATCATCTTTTGAACGGGCGCGCGTGCACACATAGAGTCAATTTTATGATGTAGGAGGACTCAATCATATGAATTTCTTTTGAACACACACTCACGCACAAGCTTTCATACAAACTCACGTTGCGTTGAGTTTGTAGATGTAGATTAACATCACTGTTTTAGTTCTTATATTTGAAGCTGATAGATAGATATTTAGATAACGCAACCACTGATCTAATTCTACATCATTATGCTTCAAACATAGTTTAATTATTCATTAACATGAAAATATAATGCCCTAATGAAGTGCTTATATAGTTGAGATAAACATTTCATTGATTTCTATGGTGTCGGACAATTGACTTAACAAAGCCTATTCGGATCAGTTTATTTACTTGTGATGATCATTTTGGAAAGATCTAAAGTATGATTTTTGTGGAATTATTATGTTTATCATTGTTTATTTTTTCCATTTACTGCTAATGTAAATATCAATGCTGCATGCAGGCTGCAGTGAAAGAGGAAAGGAGAGAAGCGAGACGAGCAAAAAAAGAACTTAAAGGTCTGTACAGATGTGAAACCCACAAGGCTCAAAAGGTTGCTGCTGTTTCAATGCCATCTGCTATACACCTCATGTAAGTTTCTTTAGAGGAATAATTTTTAATTATATAAGTGATTAATTTCTCCCTTATTTTTGTGAAAAAATGGAACAGTTAATCTTTGCTTAAATAAAGTTCATGCAAATCACCAACATTCATTTTGTTCATGGGAAAATAAATTGATTAATATTACAATAGAATTGATGCTATATATGGACAGGTATAAATGATAGAATTAGAAAGGATTAATAATTAAAGATTGAAGAATTGAATTGGTCTCAAAGCTTTTATAAAATGTCTGCTAATGTCCTCCACTAAACATAATAAGTGATGATCCTTCTAAGAAGTAAAAATTATCTCTGATAAAATTGCAATCTAAATATCTGTTTTGTTTTTTTGTGAAAAAAAAATGGCTAGCACATTGCAATGTGAATAATGGCCTGATTATCAACAAGAGTAATAGGTTGAGTAACAGGAAAGCGAAGTGCTTCAGCAAGATTATTTTTACACATCATTGAATGGGTGAAATGTAGAAGAACTTTGTATTTTGCTTCAATAATATATCTCATTACAACATTTAGGGCTTGTTTGTTATAAATTTTATGTTTTGTTTTTATTTTTTATTTTTTCTTTTGTTCTTAAAAATATGTTTGTTTACATTTTTTTTTTCTAAAACAAATTTACATGTTAAAAAAAAAACTCAAAAAAACTTTTTGGTATTTTCAGTATTTTTAGAAATAATCGTATTTTAATCAAATAGTCAAACATGTTTTGTTTTAAATCAAAACTTAAACAAAACTAAATAAAAACAAAAAATAGAAAAAAAATCCGAAATGGACTTTTAACTTTTTGCTACTCCAGTAAGCTACATTCCTCTTACAAAACAAAATTTCTTGAAATAGACTATCAATCTTCAACAAATTTAACATACTTATCATGGTTGACTTTAGTTTGTAAATGATTGTATTTATATTAAACCAGTCATTTTCTTATTGAAATTAATATTTATTAAACTTAATGTCATTTTAATAATTCTTTAGAATGTTATGTATGTTGACTAACTGCACCAATAACTGAGGAAATATTCGATCGAGTGACATGTAAATAAGCTTCTTAACCAACCACTGACAAAGAAAGGTATCTTAAAGTTTTTCTCATCTTTGTAAATTTATAAGGTATCCATAGGAGCATTAGTAGGTTTTCACTCAAGTAAGTCTAATTTTTTCAAGGTCCTTTTAACACCGAAATATCGACTTAATAACTAAAAATTAAATAGTTCACTATCAAAAGACTAATGGTAAGCTGTTTATGAGAATCTTTTACGCCAAGGGAAAACAAAACTACTTAACAAAAGTCATTCTATGGATAATTATTTACAAATCAAAGTTACAATATCCTAATTAAATAACTTGAATTGGAGTAAATTCTTTTCCCCGGAAATGCTCCAAAACAACTCTTAGGTAGACCTTAGGGACGGTTGCCTCTGTTTCCACCATAACAAATGATTTACAGGCCCTCAACGCAGGTTTTTTTTGTTTGTTGAAGCCACCTGCAGTAATAAAGTTTTACAAATGTTGACAGCTACCCCACAATGACTTAGATAATGGATTAACCTATCGAATAAATAACAAATTCGATATAAGCAGCAAGGTTTTTGAAAGCTGTTGTTTTTTTTAATTCACATAATTCACATGGCTCTATCAAGGAAAATGATCAAATTATTGGCTTGGCTGAATACAGAGAAATTTGTGTGAGCTGCTTGAGATCAATCAGCAACCTGATATACACAACTTTGTGATAAATAATAATTAAATGTTTACTTAGAAACCAAATTTTTGAAATCATTGAAATTAGAATACAGATAACCAAATGTGGGGAGTCCTTGATCCAATAAATGTTCACTCACGGCCATCGAAGAGACTTAAAACTACAAGTAAATCCATTTTCACTGCTATGCTACTTCCAATGGAGATTCTTGGCCCTGTCCTATCTCAGTTCTTCTGAAGGAAACTAAAGGAAATGAGACTAGAACTATGTTTTGGACACATAATTGCCTCAACCATAGAAGACTGCTTAAATTTTTTTCCCATACCAAAGATTAACTTCAAGTTGCTGGATGTATTGGAGCATTTCAGAATTATCACAAAACAAGTTTTAAGGGACCTAGGATAATCAATTTGCACGGCCTTAAACACTGCTATAGTTTACTCCTTGCCCTATCTAAAATTTGAAAAATTTAGTCACATTTCAATCTCAATTGTTCGAAATCAATAGTTTATCCTTCTACGAACAAAATGCATTGTTGAAAATTATGAAGTTAAAGATATCTTGCTTGAAATGAGATGGCAAGTACCCTTTTTTTAGTTCTTTTTTTCTTCTCTTATGTTTTAATCTTATTTTTATTCTGTTTAGCCCTTTTTTTTTTATTCCCTCACCAAATGGATGTTTTTTTTTTTATTTGAAAGTTTAATGGCTACAAGTTCTACCAATCTCTTCGAGGGGGTTGTTTAAATTCTCCACATCTGTCAGTAGGTATATTTTAAATTCAAATTTACCCTCTATCGTATGTAGGTAATCTATGAAATCATTAGGATTTAACCCGCCTTCAAAATTTGTAATATCAACCTTAACTCAACTTCAAAATTTTTCAATGATAAATAAGATTCGTCCTCAGATGATTTTTGAAATGCTTTATGAAATGGTCCATCTCGCTAGGATTCTAAATGAGTGTCATCTCAATGAAAGGCATGTGATTCTTGCTCATGCCTTTTATATTTCGCTAATCTATGTTGTAATTTTTGAATTTCATGATGCAGTTCTTCTATTGCTAAATTTTGGCTGTGAAGGGGTTTGTTTATATTTGGCAGTATCTTAAACATAGGGCTCTAATTCCAAAATTTGATATTGAAATAATAATGATATTAAGAATATTTTCATTCTTTCAAGTTCAAATGATATTTATTTTTTCCTCCCAAAAATGTTCCAAAACATCTCTTCTGAAGAACAACAACCTGCTGTACAAAAATTTCAAATAAACAACAGTTTAGTGTTCATTTGGAAAAACAAAAATGTTGAAATTAACATTTTTAGAATACAGAGAAACTGATGCGAGGACTTCTTTATCCTAGAAATGACCAAACGCTTCGAATTGGAGGTTCTTGACTCTGTCGTTGGCCTCCTTGCTTGATTCTACTAAAGGAACCCGGAGGAAATGAGACTAAAGCTATGTTTCCATGGTTGACTTATAGGAGACCACTTGAATGCTTTTCCCTCTATGGTTTTCCCTTTATGGTTTTCTCCTCACGTTATTTCTAAACTAAGGAGTCCACTCTAAGAGTCTCTGGGTATATGCTGAAAGTGAATCAACGAAAAAAGAAAAAAAAAAATTGCCCTGTTTCTTTATACTATATTACCTTCTAGGCCACTGAATTGCTAAACTACATTTGATAAGAAATACTAGAAGCTATTTTATATACAAAAGGCCCTTTACAAAATTGCCATTTTTGTATATTTCCTATGAGATAAAGAGACTTCATCTTTGATGTATGCAAACTCCATGCCAAGAATGTATTTTGGACTTTCTCAATTTTTTTACATATATTGCATTATTTATCGTCTAAGAAGACTACAGGCCGATAAAGATAAAGTGATAAATTGTACTGCTTTGAATAATATTTAAATGGTGATATTGAAGAGTTTATTATACCAAACGGTGATTTTTTGCAACCTATATGTAGAACAGTTTGCTTCATATAAACTACTATGATAGATCCCTATGGAGAAAGGCATTTGCTTACATCATTTGGAGTAAAGTTGTTTGTTGATTGATGACCATAGACTGGGAGAGTATATACTTTTGTTAGATCATCGTGATAAAAAACTTAAAATAGTGAACGCCATGAATTTGTGCAGGTTCTTTGGCAACCAAAAGGCTTTGCAACTGCCGATAATACCCCCAATGGATGAATCTTGATCATGAAAATTAGTTTATCAATAAATATATTTAGCATCCGTAGGTGTTGAAGTAATCTTAATCCGTGGCAAGCATCTTTTCCTTACAACAAAACCTGCAATCTATGGACAACAATTCTCCATTTATAGCAGTTTAATAATTTGTTTACAATTTTTTCATTTATAACAAATCAATAATTCGTAGTCAATAACTTTTTTTTTATTATATAGTTAATTTTTAAATTTATTTTTATTATGGATAATTATTTTTTTCCTTTGCTGAGTTTTAATTATTATTTTTAACACAATAAGTGTATAAAATTAGTTGTGAAATCTTTACTTTCTACCCTCATATTCTAATTTCATGATGGTATCAAAGATACTAATCTTTCACCTGTTGAATTTTGTTTTGACCACGCATTATGCGTGAGCTTTACAAACACAGGGGAAAAAGAGTCATTATAGTCGATCAAGTACTATAGTTTAGTGCAACAATTGCAAGCCGACGGGTCTCCTCACGATCCCTTATTTATGAACAAGGATTTGAGATTTAGAGCACTATTGAATGAATTCTATATATGATAAATGCAACATTCCCTAGCAAAGGAAAAAAAAAAAAAGATTAAGTGCTTTGAGTATAGCTTCAAACTCAAGATAGTAGTCAGCCATTAGATATAGAAGTGGCTAGGCATCTAAATAGTAGTTTTTGCGTAGCTTCTCCATGTATGGCTGACTGCCTTGATAGGATTGACTTGACGAGTCTGGTGATAACCTTGAATTAGATTTTTTTTTTAAATCTTAGTGGATATATTCTCTCTCGTCAGAAGATAAGTCTGTCTTGTCCCTTGGCGAGTTGGTACTTCAAACCCAGCTAGTGAATCTTCATGGAACTTGCCTACTAAGTTCATCTCAATCTCATATGGCAAGTTCTCTGAAACCCAATTGGTGAGTTCGTCTACTTGTTCTTCTTTTGAGGGAATTTACCTTTACGATAGGCACCCTCCCTGTAAGGTCTGTAGGTCTTTCAACATGATGTCTTTCCTGTATGCTGACTAGTCTTTTAATAGTTGTTATAACAACTAGTCTCCGTCCAACAAAGTGACAAATATATGTGAAGAAAACTTTTAGAAAGAAGAGGACGGATTACTTCTTTGAAAAATGGTCACGAAGCTGATAACTTCAATGATAGAAATCAACCTTAGAAGAAAACTTATTCTTCAAGGGATTATCTAGTAAAGTTTTTCTTTTGACAACCATTAATAAAATGAAGTTACTATAAAAAAAGCTTAATTTGCTCTATAAAAATTTTTAAATATCTATGGAAAAAGCTATGCTAATAGTTATGGATTTTTTTGATAGAATGTGTTCAAGAGTACCCATTTATATTTTTTTTGAAGACCAAAATTATTTCTTTTATACTTTGAAAAATTTTTGTTTGTTGAATTTTCATTCAGATATAACACTCATCAACAAAAAAAAAAAAAAAAAGATTCTAAATCTAGTAGATGCGAATTTATTGAATTCTCCCTAAATCAAGAAGGATAGAATTGATATTTCTTTCTCACAAAAGAAATTACAATTCAATGTATATATCTTGAACACCACTCTTACTTCAAACCCAAAATTTAGTAGGAGGAAATTCAAGTAGAAGAATCTCAAAGTTTTAACCTATTTGATTATCCATCATCCTCCATTCTCATCAAACTCGTTTAAAATGAATATTTTCTATCATCCTTCATTCAACCTATTGCAACTTCTATAAAACCACAAATTCTCTCTTCTTATCAATAAATCCAATTACTAAAGCTTTATTAGAATTGTTTACTTTCCCATCATCTTATTTATACATCCAACCTACATAGAATAAGTTTCATGTTTATACCAGTAGGAAAAATAAAAGTCTAGATGTTCCAACAGACCCAATAGTTTGAATCTTGGTACAAAGACCAATGAATTTTACATCGAGGAGAATAAATCCATAGATGATATTGATCTCTACTTTCTTATTGTTTCGAGGAAAGAAGCGAGGTCCCACACCAAACACCTACTATATAATTTCATTACTTATAAAATGCTTTCTTCTAGTTAAACTGCTTTGGACGCCCGTCTTGATAAAATATAGATTCCAAATAATATTCATGATGCTCTCAAAACTCATGAGCGAAAAAAAAAAGTTGTAATAGAAGAAATCCAAGCCTTAGCAAAGGTCGGTAAGTAAGAAGACATCTTGGTGAAAACAAGTTGTAATTGAAGAAAATGAAGTCTTAGCAAAGATTGGTACATGGTTGAATTCTAATGTATCTTTATAGTCAATATAAAATCATATGGAATGGTATGTAGATAAATTTAATGCTTGAGTTGTTGTAAAATGGTACATCCAATCTTATCTATTAACTATCAACAAATTCTATTTTCCTTTAACTTCCTTTGCCAAACTCAACATAATTTGTGTTTTGCTCTTAGAGGCAATAATTTTGTGCTAGCATTTATCTTTAGTTTAACATTAAGAATATTTTCTTATTGTGGATCGTAAGTAGGGATGTATACATAAGGATCCCACCCAGTTTGGAAAATTAGAGAAACAACAATAGACTTAAAAAATTTGGGGTATTTACATACATGTTACACAATTCTTATGTATTTAACTTATCAACCACTCAAACTTTAATGAACAAACCACCAATTTCTATGCTGAAATAGGTAAAAATTGAAGTTTAGGTGGTTGATATGCTAATGCATAAAATTTGAATGGTAGGTATGTAAATCTCCCAAAAATTTCATTTGATTTCAAACAATCCCCTCATGCATAGTTTTATATATGCTCTAAATAAGTTCAAAATTGTGGGCACACTCAATGCCCTTGTTGATCACACTCTTTGTAAACGCCAGTGTGAAGAAATGCAATTTAATTGTATGTGTTGTGAACTTATAATACTATATTTTATTGGTTGGTGACTTTGAGGAAGAGCTAATGAGATTAAGAAGAATTTTTGGAAAGAGACTTTGAGGTAAAAGGACTTAGGGTAGCAAGCATCAATTGTCTCTTGATTATGACTCCATGGCCTTAAAACTCCCACTATTTTAACCATGGAAGCTTTTATGGTTCATATCCACTACATTGTACTACTCTTCAATATTGAAGATGAAGATTTACATACAAACCACTTAATTATTATGTATTTATATATCTAACACCTAAACTTTTAACTTTTACGTGCATGTCATGTTCCTATGCATGGAAAGGTGTCTTTCACTTTTTAAAAGTTGAAGTAATGGTATTTTTATATGATATGAAAGATTTGGGTGGTATAAATATAGAAAGTAAAATTTAGGTGTTAGATATGTAAATGCATGAGAATTGGGTTGTATGTATGTAGATGCCCCTATTTAAAATTATGTATAGTATAACATGCTTTCGAGAAGTGCCTTCGGATGGCACATTTAAAATAACTTGAAGTTATATCCTTGCATATGGAAGAAGGGACACGAGCGTGCAATGAGGCATTTTTAAATAGGTGTACACCTCTATTTTTTCTGGTTAGTTTTCTATTGAGAAATTATTTCAACTGAGGATTTGTTATTATTTTTTTTTACTTCTATAGGTTTTTAAAGTAAAAAATCTCATCTCTTCTGAGTTGATTTCAATTTATTTCATCAATGTTTGTGATTAGGGATGTAGACGAGCTCAAGCTCAACTTGTGTTCAACTAGTTCGAACTTAATTCTGCTCGAAATTGGCTCGTATTTGAAATTACTCAACAATTTGTTTGCGTTCATCTCGATTTACATATTCTTGTTTATGTTTAGCTCAAAATTGACTCATTTAAACTAATTGGAAAAATAGATGTATAGCGTTGGAGTCGAACTTGCACCATTCAATGCAATAAAATGCATAGAGCCACGTGCCTACACAACCTGTGATGATTTAAACTTAAAGATAAATATACATAATATATTATTATATAAATAATATATAATTTTCTTACTTTTTAGCAAGCCGAACTTGAGCGGTTTAATAACAAATAATTTATTTGACGGCCCTATTTATGATGTATTTTCATTCAATGATTAAATGATAAATTCTCTCTCTACGGCTAAAAATATTTTAGTGCATTAAAATAACATTTCTTATTTATAAATTTACTTCTATAGGTTTTTAAAGTAAAAAATCTCATCTCGTCTGAGTTGATTTTGATTTATTTCATCAATGTTTGTGATTAGGGATTTAGACGAGCTCAAGCTCAGCTCATTTTCAACTAGTTCGAAATTAATTATGCTCGAAATTGGCTCTTGTTTGAAATCACTCAACAATTTGTTTGCGTTCATCTCGATTTACATATTCTTGTTTATGTTTGGCTCAAAATTGACTCGTTTAAACTAATTGGAAAAATAGATGTATAGCGTTGGAGTCGAACTTGCACCATTCAATGCAATAAAATGCATAGAGCCACGTGCCTACACAACCTGTGATGATTTAAACTTAAAGATAAATATACATAATATATCATTATACAAGTAATGAATATGAGCGGTTTAATAACAAATAACTTTTTTGACGCCCTATTTATGATGTATTTTCATTCAATGATTAAATGATAAATTCTCTCTTTATGGCTAAAAATATTTTAGTGCATTAAAATAACATTTCTTAGCTAAGTAATTTGTAGCTATTCACAACAAACTTTTTCTTTTATCTACTTAGCTACATGTTACAACAGATCCATGGCAAATATCTCTGGCAATTTTGTTACTAATGTTGTACTGAATCATGCTAATGTTTTTTTCAGTCAATCTTTGTTAAATGAATTGCTAATCAATAGTTAATTAACAAGATAATATTTACAAAGCAATTTCTCTTTTGGTAGCATTTGTAGCAGTCTGTCAGATCTTGAATGTTTTATCATTCTTTGTTCTTACTAAATAACTTATTTCTTGTTTGTGGCAGGTAGCATCCATTTCAGCTACCATTCTATAAGAATTTTTGTGGCAGTAAGTTTTGAGATGAATTTTTATAAAGTGAAAAACATATCCTGAAATTTGCATGGGGGTTATATTCATAAATTATAAATTATATTGCACTTATTTGAAAGCGGATGTAATGATTGTAAAAATCACCATGACTCAAATTTTCTTCATCTCCTGTGCTTGGTTCTCTTTGCTGTAGCAGTTTTGCTTCTTTATTGACATCTACTTCTCTCAGTTCCTTTCATTGCGGCTTAACTTGCTTTGATGTTCTTTAGGAAAGCTTCCATAGTTTTTATTTTTTTATTTTTTTTATTTTTTTTATGCAGATTAATATTACATTTTTATATGGTTCTTTATTGTTATTGTATTTTTTTAATGAAAATGAAAATTTAGGAATTAGATATTGGCAGGTATAAACGGAGGCATTGATGCTGAATGATTTGTAGTATAACAATAGAGGTTTAAAATGAAAGATAATGAATTTAAGCTATATTATTCTTGATAAAATCAGAGCGAATTATTGACATGTCATATAATTTATATTTATTTATAGATCTAATATATAAATTATAATATTTGTTTATATATTATCTACATTTTTAACATTTCATCAAAAATATTAATTATATTAATTTTAATGTGAAACATACTTTCTTGAGTATATATTTTGATATGATTATGACACAAATGTTTAAATTTTAGAAGTTAGATTTTAAATATATAAATATGTAATTTGAGTGGCATTGATGTAAATCTTAAAATAGTATATAAATGAAAAACTTAAATTTCAATTATATAAATATGTAAATTTTGAGTGGGATGGATGCAAAACTTTCTTTCCCTCTTTCCACCTCTTAAAAAAAAAAAAAAGCCAACAGTAAAATATTTGATATTAATTTAAATAAATGGGATGGTTTGCATATATACCGCGTTATTTTTAATATATCTATCCGTCTAATATTCACAACAATAGAATAATAATTTAGTGACTTAGTGTTGGATGAAGATCTAATACATGCATATACTATCTTAAATTTTTACTTCAAAAGTCTGAAAGATAAATGATCATTGGGTCTAGCTCAGTTGAAATGACTCTATGTGATTGTAAGTACGTAGGTCTACTCTTCTTTCGAATTAGAGAAGATGAAATTATAGGGTTGATGTACACCATTAATTCATTAATAGTTGTAACAGTTCGTAAAAGATTTACTTGGTTTCTATGAAGCAATAGCCCGCTATAAACATGGTGGATGATGGCTATATTGTCGGCTTGTCGTGGATGCCATAGTTGAAAGTCGTGGTAGTAGTTGGTCATGTTGGTTGTAGATGGTTGGTTTAAGAGCATTGATTAGACACGTATGCCGTAGTAGAGAGTTGTAAGAGTTGTGGACCATGTAGGTCATGGTTTGTCATATATGTCGTAGTAGTGAGCTATAACGACATTCTTATGCCACATAGGTGGGAGGCGGAAACTACATGAGCTATGGACCATGTTGCCCATAGTTGGTCACATAAGTCGTAGTGAAGAGCTACGAGGAGAGAACTTTAGGAGTCCTGAGAAAGTCACCCTATGCGGAGTGTGTTGTTAAGATAACTTTGGGGCACGTCATTACACAATCTTAGGGGTGCATCGTTGCACTGTATTTGAGACACATCATTACATCGTATTTGGGGCTCATCGTTCCATCATATTCGGGGCTCGTTGTTGTAGTGTATTCGAAGTGCGTTGGTATATAGTCTTCTTCGTTGCACCGTATTTGGGGTGTATTGTTGCATCATATTCGGTACACGTCATTCTTTTGCAAGGTGCTTCATTATTCCGCAACGTACGTCGGGATTTCACAGTATATGTTGTAATTCTACAAAGGGTTCCGTTGCAACGAGCAAGGTGAGGCTGTAGGTGGTCGATAATAGCCGGTGAGCGATGGTCGACGACTGCAGGAACATGTGGTTCAATTGTATTACTTAAGTAAAAAAAAAGAAGTATTGACATGAATATCATCTCAAATTGCAAGGAGGGTGGAAAATAGTGTTATATTTGTACTAAAATGAGTCATAATTAACTTTGTTGTTCTATCCATTCAAGTAGGACATTTCGCTACCAATAAATGGAGGCTTTAGATATGTCAAAATCAACTCCATAATTCAAGCAAGGAAGGAGAAAGTTAAGGCTAAGTTCAAGCCAAATCTCCTAAGAGGAGGGGACCCAATGAAGAAGAATTTTGAAGGATGACTAAAATTCTCACCTCCCTTTTTCATAATTCATAATTAACTGTAAAGCCATACTTTACAGTTCAAGGATGAATATAAGATTGATGTTTATCAGAATGCGTGCGCGTCTTAGACTCGGTGCAGCGTGCAAGAAGCTGAAGATATGTGCCAGTGAATATTGAATGTTTGATGGATGAGAAAGATGTCAGGGGGTTTATTAAGACAGAGGACTTTATCGTTGGTTTGCTTGCAAAATGACTTTAATAAGTCTATTATAGAGGCGAGACTGGATGTATCCTTAAATGGAATCCCAACAACTGACGTACAAGCCCTCCTCGCTGCTAACTCTTTTCCTACAGTAGACCCTCCCTTTGAAGTTTTTCCCACAATAAATCCTCCACCAAAATTCTTCCTACCGCAAGCATATTTTCACGAAAATTTTTTCTGCAGTAGGCCTTCCTCCGGAGTCTTTTTCTGCTCCCTCCGAAATCTTTCCTGCAGCAAACCCTCCTCCGGAACTTTTTCCCTGCATCAGGCCCTCTTCCAGAATCTTTTTCTATAACATGCCCTTCTTCAAAAAATTTTTTCTTGAGAAGGTCCACCTCCGAAGCTTTTCCTTTTTTTTTTTGTTGTAGATCATACAGTGCAGCTTTTTTTGTAGGTTGCATACTTTCATGTAAACTCCCCTGTTGCATTACTTGTATATGAGTATTCCGTCTACCTACAGACACTGCAAAAACTGTAATTTTTGTGCGAAAAAAAATAGCCACTCCATACTTTTCAAAGTCCCTTATTTGACACATTATAATTTTCATTTGGGGAACTTAAATACAAACCATCCAAACCCAATTCTTATGTATTTACATGTCTAGCACAAACTTCATTTTTCATATTAATAGCACCCAAATCTTTTACATAACATCAAAAATACCACCATTTGTTTACTTCTAAAAAAATGACATTTTTGTGCAAAGGAAAGGTGGCACGCATGTAAAATTAAAATTTAGTTAGAGATGTAAATACATATGAATTGAGTGGTATGTATGTAAATATTCCTAAACAAATGAATTTGAATATGTAGCATATTGATCCAAATATGTTGATTTCGACCATTTGTCTTGCAATAAAAAAGAAGGATGAGAATCCACCAGAACTCATTCATACACTGCAACTAATAACTTAAAACAAACATTTAATGCTTCAGAGTTCTGACAGAAAAACTCTCAATTCAATACAATTTCTTTCAAAAACTTACTTCAACAATAACAAAATTACAAATAACTTATTAACTCTCTGGTGAAAACTTGGGGACTGAAAAAAAGTCTCTGCATATAAATAACACAAACTAAACGTCCTGACAAAAAATCAGTCCCCAAAAACACTCAGGAAAATTAGCTCAAGAGTAAATAAATAAACTACATAAATACACATCACCTATTCATCTGTCACACATCCTCTAGAAGCTGATTGAACACTTTTAATATACTGCAAAAAATAAAAATAAAAATAAAAATAAAAATAAAAAACTGCAGTTTCAGATAAAAAAGAAGTTACAGAGGCAGGGGAGAAAAATAATTGTAAAAGAACTCCTCGTGTTGCTTTGTAAGGAGGGGGGCTCCATTTTCTGCTTCTCTCAGTAAGCTGCTCATCAGAAAGCTGAACATCTATTCTTCTTTTGTTAATGTCAATTGTAATTACATCACCATTTTGGATCAGCCCAATCGGTCCTCCATCCTGACAAGAGGCGGATCAAAATGGTTTTGTTCATGCCACATAATATGAATTATTACATTTTTACTAACTGATATATTGAGTAAAGTGTCAAAATAGTCCTAGAGTTTTTACGTGTAGCTTGCGCTTATCCAGTTAAGCCCCTTATCTAGAAACGCGGACAGCGGGGTGCGACCCACGTTCTGTGTTTAGTGTAAAAAAACATGTGTTTTTGGATAAATTGCTCAAACGCAGTTTCCAAATGGTAAGACTGCGTTTTCAAAACGCCGTTGCAGCGGATAAGCTGCCCCAAAAGGAAACTCAGTCTCAAAGTAGCTTTATGCACGGGGATAATTACATACTCATCACTCAAAATATTGTTATTTACAAAACTACTGCCAATGTGATTTTTTGAATTGCCAAACCAATACATTTACGCGTTCCATGATCAAACTATTGATAATTTGATAAAAATGAAAAATACTAGTGCATTTTGATATTTAGGTATAAATTTTCAGAATGGGTGAAAGAGGGTGATAAATTTGTAAATATCCATGTTACGAGTGTTGTGAATGCAAATGCCACTTCTTTTGCTACTGCATAAAAAACACTTTGTATAGGCTTGCATTGAGAGGATGAGAGGATTTTACATGACATATAAACATAAGTTTCATTTTGTAATAACTTTATAAAATAAAAGAGAATCATAACATATAGGAGTGATTATTTCTGTAAAAGCTTCTTCAAAAAAAAATTATAAAATCTCCATAAGAAAGACAAATATTATGCTAAATTATACAAGTCTTCACATAAAGCAAATGTTCATCAAACAATCCACCAAGAAATTTTTTTGCAATTTTTTTAAAAATTGTATTTTACATGTTGGGTGTGACAAAAATGAAATACCTGCGCTTCAGGGCATATATGACCGACAACAAATCCATGTGATCCACCAGAAAATCTACCATCAGTCAGCAATGCACACTCCTACAAATTAACGTTTTTCAGTGTTCTAAATCACCTATGATTATCAAAATATTACATCACAATGCCCTTATTTATCAAATCAACCATGAAAGAAGAAGAATGTGCAAATATATATATATATATATATATATATATATAT
>NW_018164444.1:61457479-61499989 GCF_001263595.1 Phalaenopsis equestris | reverse complement strand
GCATTCCTGGAACACCCTTCGGCCCCTCTCCTCTTTTAACAACTACTTTGCCCTGGAAAACAGAAGAAGAACATCAGTAATCAGAAGATTCCCAAATACATTTGAAACTTAGAGAAAGCCAACTTAAATCAGAATTTGAGACCTTAAAGTTCATAGGATTTTCAGAAATAGCTGCAATCATGGATTCCTCGCCTTCGAAAACAAGAGCAGGACCGGAAAAATATAATCCTTCTTTGCCAGTAATTTTAGCAACAGATCCCTCTGGAGCAAGATTCCCATACAGTATTTGAATATGCCCACTTGCTTTGATGGGGTTCCCAACGGGACGTATTATTTGCTTAAAACCAAAAACATAAAGCAAGATTTACATATATAACACTCCATTCTTTCGTGCTTACATATCTAACACCTAAACTTTAATTTTTTTACATACATGCCACATTGCCTACGCACGAAAAGATGTATTTAAATTTTTATGCAAAATGAAGAATTTGGGTGATATTAATGTAAAAAAGTAAAATTTAGGTGTTATATACATGTAAAAACTATGATTTCAAAAGAAGAACATTAGCAAAAACAATATAAAGAGCCAACAAAATACCTGCCCTTCAGCTAAAGAGGGAACAAACTTCATGTTTTCTTCAAGAGTCTTCCCCGTGACTGCGATAAAGGCACTTTATTATGATGTAATATTAAAATGATAAGCACATATTTCAAAAATATCATTGCACGTACCAGTAATACAATCTCCATCCAAAAATCCTTCTTCTAAGAGGTAACGAATCACCGCAGGTGTTCCCCCGATCTGAAAGAATGATGTCAGGTTACAGCTTCCATGTAAAAAAAAAAAAGAAAATTTACATACCCAACACACAATTCCTAAAAATTTACATATCCCACACCTATAATTTCACATTTACATAGACAGCATTTTGGTGCCTTAAACCCATGCATGAAAGGGTGTATTTCACAACGTTTGGGTTTTTACACTAAACGCAGACCGCGGGTCTACCCCTGCGGCAGGCCCGCGGGGCCCGGTTTGGGGCAGCTTGTGCGTTTCAGGATAAGCTTCTTATCCTGAAACGCACATTTCAGGATAAGAAGCTTATCCTGAAACGCACAAGCTGCCCCAAACGGACCCTTAAACCCATGCATGAAAAGGTGTATTTCACTTTTAAAAAATGATAATATTGCTATTTTTTATATGATATTAAATATTTGAGTGCTATGTGTATAGGTATGTAAGTTTATTTATGAGATATATAAATAAAAATCGTGTGCTATTTTACGTAAATCCGCAAAAAAAACAATTCTCCATTGACAAAAAATTCATATTTGAAAATGAATAAACAAAATCATAGAAAAGTAAGATAAGGAAACATTTCAGCTACCTTGTGCAAGTCTTCCATTACATATTTACTACTAGGCTTGAGATCAGCAAGGAAAGGAACTGCATCACTGACCTTCTGAAAATCATCAAGAGTCAAATGCAAACCTACAGACCTACAAAAGAAACAATGAAAATGTAGTTGGATATATGATCTGCCATATATTCAAAAGCAAAAAAGACACCCACCTAGCAATAGCAATCAAATGTAACACCGCATTTGTCGACCCACCAAGAGCCATGACTACAACCATTGCATTACGTAGTGATTTTTCGGTTATGATGTCTCTAGGCTTTAAGTCCATCTCTAACAAATTAAACATATATTTTCCTGCTACACGACACTCGTCTAACTTCAAGGGATCCTCAGCAGGCGTCGATGAGCTTATATGAATGTCAGAAAAAAAAATTCAAAATTTTATTAGAAGAAACGGAAATTTACATACCTAAGCACACAAATCTTATGTATTTACATATCTTACGCTTGAACTTCATATTTAGATAGATAGCACTTTGGTGCTTTATGCATGAAAAATGTATTTCAGTTTTAAAAAATGGTGATAGTGCTTTTGATGTGATATTAAAGTTCAGTGCTATGTATGTAAACATGAAATTTTAGCTGCGAGATAAGTAAATATATTCGAATTGTGTGCTATGTGTGTAAATGTTCCTGAGAGGAAATATGAAGTTAAACATTGGAATACACATATTTAGGAAGGAGCAGTACCTGTAGGGGAGTGTCATGCCCATTGTTTCGATAGCGGAAGCCATGGTATTTGCAGTATACATGCCACCACAAGCCCCAGCTCCAGGGCATGAATTACGCAAAACAGTCATTCTATCGTCATCGGTGATCAAACCACTGACATATTCGCCATAGCACTAGAAACAATCTCAACAAAAGGCAAAAGAACACGTCACATGGAATGAGTTTTCGACATTAGGAAAAATATAAGTAAAACTGAAACAAAATAAGCGCTTTTAGTTGAAACAATTTCCTAATGACTTCGAGATGAAATAAAAGCAAGTTGAACATAACTAAGACGATATATAATGAAAGGTTATTTGGAAAATTATTATGTAACCATAATGAAATAGCTATCAGCACCTGAAAACCATGGATCGATGTTACATAAAGTTTGTTAACTGGAAAATCAGATGGTAAAAATTAATGAGGCGATCTGAAATATGCGAGTTTGATGCATGCAGTACATATAGTACCTTAGGTGGCACAAAATGTCATAAAAGCAATGTCAACGACAATGAAACTAACAATGTATTCTGTAAGCTAATCCATTGCTAAGGATATTCAGGGTCGCTCGAAGGGAATTTATTGCTGAAATGTTTCCGTGCTATGTTGAGAGCGCAAATATCAGTAAAAGCCCTTATTTGATATGTTCTCTTCCTATTGTCTCTTCGTTTCCTTTGAGTCACTCTACTGATGCCAAATTCATTCATTTAACCAATAAACTTGATATTCTATAAATGGAAAGAAAAGAATGTACTATGTCAAAGTATGATCAAGTTATTAAAAATATGAAAAATTAATTATTGATTGTATTAAAAGTACTTGTGATCTAATAGTTTCTATTACATTAAGCATAAACCTTGAGCATATATTATTTGTATTGATTATAAAGATACTTTTGAAGAAAATTCAAATTAAGGTGCCATGGCGCTTTTTTTTTGTTTTAGGAATGAAATTGTTCTAATGAAAAACATCTATTGAAACAAGTGGAAAGTTTAAGAAAATAAAACTTTCAAAAAGAAAAGAACTTGGAATTAGCAGACTTAAAACTTATACGATATTAATTTTAATTGCTATAATATTAAAAATTATTAATCAATATATTTAAAAGTTAAAGTGATACTTATGTTTGACAAATTTAAATATCTTAAAGCTCTTATGCATAAGAAAAGAATATTAATAAGAATATAACTTCTAAAATTAAGGCTAAATCATTAAAATGAACAATTGCCTCCAAGGCATTATACAACAAAAGAATTGCACTTAGATTTGAAGGCAAATGTTATAAAATAACAATTAGGCTGACAAATTTTTATGAGATTGAATGTTAGGCAGTAACAAAACTTTAGCAAAGTTGAACATAACAATAAATAAAGAAAAAATAATGGAATGTAGCGAAGCTATGACTGAAAAAAGATTATATCAAATAGGCAGAGAGAATATCAACAACCGAAGACATGGAAGTGGCATATATATAAAGAGTAACAAATGCATTAATAAGACGGGGACATAAAATTAAAATAAAATTATTGGAACATTGAAACAATGATTATGATTCATAAAATAAAAAGTTACATTCATTAAAACATTGATTATGATTCAAACTTGATAATATAACTATGAGACACCTTCGAACAAGAGTTAAAAACTCACGTCATGTTCAACATCAGCTATACCTCATAAGAAAATAAATAAATGAGCTTAAACACCATGATACTTGACTAGATTCGGTTCATTTACATCCTTAAAATATCTGAGATACTAACATATTATAGCAAAACCAAGTGAAATGGTTGAAATTCTTTAATGGTTATATGATGGGGTGAAACGAAGTAGAAGACCAACATCATAGTGCAGTACAATCCATCCAAATATTTCCAGGGATGAAAGTTATTCCTGAACAAGCATTAGTAATAGATCAAAAGAGGAAGAGCAGAAAATCATAATAACACACAAAATAAGGTGATTTAATATCGGTTATAATGAAACAAATATAATTCATCTTCATAAAACCACAAAAAATAAAAAATTAATGAAAATAGAAAATAGTTTAATGTGACAATAAATGTACTGCATACCTGAAATGCAGATACTATATCAAATGTTTTTCCATTGTAATGACCAGGCTGCATAACATCAAAACAAGATCCTAAGTAACAAAATAGTTAGGATCTTTCTAGCCATGAAATGTACAAAGGTGTACACATTTGAGAAACTCTAATTATTAAAGTTCTATTTTCATCCCACCAATAGTTTAGTAGTACTTTTACATGCACAAGTCATCACCAAATAAATTGTGTCTAAAGAAATAAACAAAATCAGGTTTGATCATCCATAAGATTTTTTAAATATAAATTCAATCTGACCTTTATCGTTCCACCATATATCATGAGACTAGGTCGATTGAGCCGTCCCATTGCCATAATTGTACCAGACATCTAAAAAATAAATGTCACATCAGTCTAGATAGTAGGAGATTTGCGTAAAGGTTAAAAACATCAAAAGCAATCAATTTCTATCTTAATAAATTTTTACACCATATGTTGCTACAAATAAGCTTCACATTGCTCATATGCACACTTGCGGAGAATGAAAGAATTTATTATTTTCCCTGCATAATGTGTTGAAGCAATATAAGTGATACACTTCGGCAACAAAATAAGCAAACAAACCACAATGAAATCGCAATATATAGATGGAAAAAATACAAAGAAGGGCTACCCTTACAACAATCAAAGGAAAACAAGCAAGATACAAGGTTGATCTACTATTTTAGAGGTAGAACTTCTCTCCCAAACTCTGGACGTCACTAGGAACACCACAAGAAGAAAGAGAACAACAGCCACAACAAAACATGCATAAGAAAAAAAACAATCGTAGGTTCTACCCTTAATAGGAATCCCTTTCCAGCATTTCAAAAACTTTCCTTCCTAACTTTCCCTTCAAACTCCCTTAATTTCTCCTCCTTGAATAGATAATTATGGCCCTAATAGACCCCACCATCCCTTCCCTTCTTCTACGGCTCTCCATGTTCTCCCAACTCCTGTCCGTCACCAAGACTGGCCCGTCAGTGGGCCGGTTATGCTATCTTCAGCCAGTCCAGAGAGGACCGACTCACCTTTAGCCGGTCCAGAGAGGATTGACTCCTCTATAGGCATAACATTACTTCACTCTCAAAAAGATACATTGTCCTCAAGGTGGAAGGATGGAAACTGCTTGTGGGTCACCTCGCAAGGCTCCCATGTTGCTTCATAGTCTGGTAGCCCCTTCCATTTGAACAATAACTCCTTTGCTCCCTCTACTCCTCAACGCACTCCTTCGATCTCTAATGGCTCCAAAATCACCTCCAAGTTTAAGTCTTTTGTCAACGTCGGCAGTAGTGTAGATGAGAGTTTAAGATCTCCAATCACGCGCCTCAGCTGTGACACATGGAAGGTCGGGTGTAGTGCAAATGATGGTGGTAACTTCAAACGATAAACCACTACCCCGATGCATGTCATCACCTCATATGGCCCTTAATATCGTAAGTGAAAGTTTCTCGTTCTTCCGTCTAGCCAATGATTTCTGTCGATAGGGCCTCAACTTCAAATAGGTCATGTCCCTTGGTTCAAACTGCACCTCTCTCATGTGCTCTTTGTTTTCCTCTTCATGATTTGTTGAGCTCTCAATAAATGCCCCTTGAGCTCTGCTAATATCTTGTCCCTCTCCTCCAAGTACTGATCGACGTTAGGTACCAATGTGGCGCCATGCCCATAATATACCAAGTGAGATGGATCCCGCAAATAAAATATCTTGAAAAGGGTGTCCTGTGATGCGGTGTGGTATGTATTATACTAATATTCAGCCTATGCAATCGACTTGGCTCATTCTTTCGACGTATCAGAAACAAAACAATGTAGGTATGTCTCCACACTCATGTTGACCACCTCCATATGTTCATCGGCCTAGGGGTGATATGCAATGCTCCTCTTGAGAACTGTCCCTTGCAACCTCAACAATTCTTTCCAGATGTGGCTGAGGAATACCTTGTCACTATCCAAAACAATCGATTCCAGTACTCCGTGCAAACGGAAAACTTTCTTGATAAACATCACCGCAACTTAGACAGTTGTTTAGGAATGTCGCAATGAAATGAAATGTGCATGCCAACATATTCTCAACGTCTCTATACATCTCAACCAAATAAAGTCGCTAGACGATTGTAGGTCTTCTGCACCCGTAAGTGTCCCCAAGATGTCCTCTGATCGCACTGCCATGAAACTCTGTACGACTGTAGATCAGAATATCAACAAAAAAAACCCGAACAAATTTCTGGAGATAAGGTTGAAAAATCCTATTCATGAGGGATTAAAATGTCGTCGGGGCATTGGTGAGGCCAAACAACATCACTAAGAACGGGATTAAAATGTCGTCGGGCCATTGGTGAGGCCAAACAACATCACTAAGAACTCGTAATGTTCTTCATGTGTCCTGAATGTTGTCTTGTGCACATTCGTTAGCTTCATCCTCATCTGGTGGTACCCTAACAAAAGATCAATTTTTGAGAAAATGACTGTCCAATATAGCTCATCTAGCAACTCATCAAACACAGGAATAGGAAACTTGTCCGACACTATTCCCTTGTTCAAAACCTAGTAGTCCACGCAGAATCTCTAACTACCATCTTTTTTTTTTCACCAACAGGATACGACTGGAAAAAGAGCTCATATTAGGCCTGATAATCCCAATCAAGAGCATCTCCCAATTGATCTTCTTTATCTCATTTTTTTTTGAATTTGCGGGTACACGTATGGTCTAATGTCGGTGGGAGAAACACCTTCTTTATTTAATAACCTGCTTGTGCTCCCTCTGAGTTGGTAACCCGCTTGGCTACTGAAAAACATCATTATGCTATTGTAGGGGCTGTTGGATCCCTTCCAGAAACTTTGTCAACTCTGAATCTCAAACCTCCTCAATGCTCACCAACTCCACCAAGTAACCCAGTTTTGCTCCCCGAATCGACTTGATCATGGTTTTGAGCGACATCATGACTTTGCATAAGCTAGTATCTCCTCTCAACACCACATTCCTACCTTCCACTTGGAACTCCATCATCAAGGACTTCCAATCCACATTCATCTCTTCCAATATTCGCAGCAACTTCATCCCCAAAATCACATATGTGCTGCCCAAATCTAAAGGAAGTCTCCCAACAGTTGTAGGTTATGTAGTGTTAGAACCAACCCCTTGCAAATTCCTCGACTTTTTTCTAGCTTCTCTGTCCCATCATGACGCCAAAACTCCCTGTAGTCATCAGCTTCAACCCAAGCTTCTCTACAACCTGATTTGAGATAAAGTGATGTGTGACCCCGATATCCACTAACACCACAATCAGTTGTTCCCCGATCCATCCCCGCACCTTCATAGTGTGATTCAACGTAAATCCCACATCTAAATGTAGATGTTCCTCCTCCGTTGCTTCCACTTTTGATTCCTAACTCTCTGTATGCTCCTCCTAAACTAAAAGAACCTAAAGGGCATGATCCTTGCAATGGTGTCTTGGAACGTATTTCTCGTCACAACAGTAACACAATCTTTGGGCTCTTCTTTTTCCAACACTTCTGCATATTTGAGGCGCTTAAAATTACCTGGATCAGAGCCTTGTATTTTTCTCCTTCGGTGTCTCTTTTTGAAATGATACCGTCTGGGTTCTCAGTGTCGTGACTGTCACGGTGTTCTCGTAGAATCCCCCGGTGTTGCCGCCTTTGTCGGTCTTCTTCACTTATTTCTTATCCTCCATCATCTGGGCCAACTCTATCATTTCTCTAAATCCAAGCGGTCATGTCGGGCTTTAGGCCTTTCAAAAAGTTCTCTTCCAATCCTGCTGCAGAAATCCCCCTCAACCTCCCTGATAAGAGCTCGAACTTCTCTCGGTCTAGCATAAACATCACCTCCTAAGTCAAAGCATATAATTGCTCATGTAAATCTACTTCCCGAATGGCTAGAAAACAATCCAACAAACAATCCTTAAACTCCTCTAATGAGTGTATTGGATACGTTGCCTCCATCCACTGAAACCACGCTAAAGCCTTCTCCTCCAAGCATAATCTTGTTACCTCTTCCTCGGTCAACCTGTTGATCGCAAAGTATACTTTCACCCAATACACCCAGCCATATGCATCCCCCCTTCGAAGGTTGGCATCTTCAATTTACTAACCCTTGCATCTCCTCCCCAACATCCTCTTCCTCTGGTATTTCCCCCAATGTGTTTAGGGTGGAACTCCCTCCTTCTGTCATAGACATATCCCACTCATGAATCCCTCCTTCCTCCATTGTGCTCTTCCGTGCCCCTTGCACCATCACTCCAATTTTTGGTTCATCCCCCTCCGTCAGAAGTCTCCACTCTCCAACTCCCCCCCCCCCCCCCCCCGGGGCGCTAGGGGCTTGTAGGCAGATAAGGCCTTCTTCGTTGTCTTCTCGCTCGATCTCCTTCCCTTTTGTCCTAGCCAAGGATTCTCTGATCAACCCTTGATTAGAATTGGCAACTTGAGTGATCGTCATGGCCTTGGCCTGCATCTCTATAAGTTTTTTCGTCATCTCATGCATTTCTCATATGATTTTAAATTCATCCTCCATTCGACTTTCAAAGAAAGAAAACCTGTCCTCCATGTTAGCAAACCACTCTTCCATTCCTGATTAAATTTGTCATACATCGCCTTCTAGCACGTCAACTTTCTTCGTTGTCATCCCATCAATATTTATGCTCTAATACCAATCTGATACGCCTCAACACCAAAATCAGCGAACAAACCACAACGAAATCGCAATAGATAGGTGGAAAAAAATAAATAAGGGCTGCTCTTACAAAAATCAAAAGAAAACAAATAAAAAACAAGGTTAATCTACTATTAGAGATGTATATTGTCTCTCCCAAACCCTAGACGTTGCTAGGAATACCACAAGATGAAAGAAAACTGCAACCATAACAAAACATGCATTAAAAAAAAAACAAACCGTAGGTTCTTCCCTTAATAGAATCCATTCCCAGAATTTCAAAAACTTTCCTTCCTAACATTCCCACCAAACTCCCTTAATTTCTCCTCCTTGCATAGGCGATTATGGCCCTAATGAACCGGACCCCTCCCTTTCCTTCTTCTGCGGCACTCCCTGTTCGCCCCACTCCTGTCTGTCGCCAAAACCGGCATGCTTGTGGGCCGGTTATGATATCTTCTGCCGGTCCAAGGAGGGCTAGCTCACCTTCAGCAGGTCCAAGGAGGATTGGCTCTCTATAAGCGTAACAATAAGCTGGTTCATCTCCACAATGGATTTGAGGATTATACATGCACTAAGGGCTAGTGGCCCCTTTTCTGATCAAAGTATCCTCAAGTGATAGGATCTCACCTTTGGAGCCAAGTTCAAGCATTGCATTAGATAACAATTAGTCAAAATGGAGTTAATTAAATTAATTAACAATCGATTAATTATCCGTGTTATAATTTTTTAAACTAGTAGTCCATGTCAAATAAAAAAAAAATTAATCTTATAAAGTTGGCAGTAGTATGGCAAAATATAGACGCTCATATAAAGTAAGATAACAATATATCAATTGATTAACAAAAAATCAGATTAGCCATGCTTCCATGAAAGCCAGCAAAGCTCAATTAACATTAAGATTTGAACCGACATAATTAACTCAGGCAAAACAAACACACAAAATCAAATCAATGAAACTCACCTCTTTAACTCTTTCAAACATTCACGTCAAAACAAGATAGTGCGGTGCAAATTAAAAAAAGGGATAATTATACACAGAACACCCGAAATATTGATATTAATAAATCAAACAGCCGGGTGATTATTTGAACTATAGAACTGATGCATTCATGAGAGCGGGTTGGGGTTTTATCATGAATTTTGAAATTTGAGTAAGAATTTGAAAATTAGATGAAAAGCATAGGTTGGGTTTTATCATCAATTTCATTTATTCAAATGAAATAAATGCTAGAAAGCAAAATGAACGCAGTCAGCTAAAGCATAAAGCTTGCATTTTTACCATCCAACGCCAATCAACAAAATCATTTTAACTTGAACAATTCAAATCCGCAACCCAATTTCAAGGATAAACAGACAGACATAATCAAAGATGCAAAAATCTCACATTTTTATCACACCCCGGAATCGAAATATTGGCATCATACCACTGCGCCGCCATGACGCTCTCAATGCTGTCCGCAATCAGATCCCTCGACTGCAAACTATAGCACATTCCTCTTGTTCCCATTGATATAGCATCACTTACACCAATAGTATTGAATCGAAACGGGAACATTCCCGCCTCTCTCACCCCGTCCTTAACCGCCGCAGCAAGCTGCATCAGATGCATGTTGCAGGTGTTTCCCTCGTACCAAACTGAGGAGATCCCCACCTGCGGCTTCTTCATATCGTTGTCGGAGAGCCCAACGCCATAGAGCACGGCCTGAGATCCGCCCTGGGATTTGGGCTCGGTGATGCGGGAGCTGTAGCGGTTTAGCTTGGGTAAGAGATCTGACTTAGGCGGCGGCTGAGGTGTTTCGATCTCTTGGGTGCGAGCGCGGATGAGGAGAGGACGGCGAGGAAGAGTGTAGGGGGATCGGGTGGTGGAGATAAAGGGGGCCGTTAATGTTAAAGATAGCATTTTGGAGGAGGAGAAGGTGGCGGAGGTGGAGCTGCGAGACGGGGAGCAGATGGAAGGAGGGTTTAGGGTTTTTGGAGGGAAGAAAGGATGAAGAGGAAGCCGTCGATGGTCAACAAAGACGGCGAGAGCTGACGAGGACCAAAGATACGGGCATGGAGTGGCAGCTATTCTTTCATCATTATTACGATTATATTTATAGTTACACGAGCTAATTCAAATTTAACAAAAGAATCCATTTTTATGAAAAAAAAAAGAAAAAATAGTTAATTTTTAAATATTAGGATTTTTACATATCAATCATCCAAACTTTTAAACAGGGGTGTAAACGAGCCGAACACGATTTCGAGCTCAAAAAATTTGTTCTTGTTCGGCTCGTTTGCTTAACGAGCCGAACACGAGTTGTTTCTGAACAAAGACTCCTTTTACTAAATTTTTTTTTTAACGTCCTTCCGAAGCGAGCAACGGGATTACAATTCCGATGACCGACAGCTTCTTACGGGCAAAACCCACACAAAAAATAGTGCCGACAACTACTTAATATATACTTTATATATATATATATAAACTTGATTAGTAGTATTTCGAGCCAAAACGACCCGAACACATCTTAGTTTGTGTTCGGCTCGTTAACTTATCGAACAAAATTAATGAACCGAACACGAGCATCTTAACTAGTCGAACACGAGTTGTTCGCGAACAACGAGTCATTTTGACAGCCCTACTTTTAAATATAATGGATTCACCACAACTACTTAAATTTTTTTATTTCAACCACCCAAAAAACACCTAAAGCTTTAAATATAATTGATTGAACACTCGTATTTCAAAATGAAATAAATTTTTCTATGGTTAAAATGTGAATTTTAAGTTTAGGTGGTCATAACATTATATTTAAAATTTTGGAAGGTTGGTGTATAAAAATTTCTTTAAAAATTTTATTTTGTTCTATTGAGACAAGTGAATAGAAAGCTATGTTTTAGAAAACAATTTTTATGCATGAATGATTTTAATAATTTTAAGTTATAAGCATCAAAACACTTGATATAATAGTAGTATTTATAACTTATTTTGATCAACTAAATTATTAATGAAAAAATGTTTTTTTAAAATACTATTAAATTAATCGGAAGCACGCATACAACGTATAATTTGAATTTAAACAAGTGATCGGAGAAAGATGAACACTCCAAAAAGTAATTTAGTAAAAGGAAGTCTATCAATTCAAGGAAGAAAACTCAAAAACACAAAGTATTATGTTTAAATGATGGTAGAGAAGCAAACAAGTGGTTAAAAAGTCGAAGAAAGGAGAGTTAAGAAATTAGATAATGGCAAAAATTTCATGCACCACCGCACTATCCTAAATCTAAGCATGGTGTGGTTAGTCAAGACCTACTAAACATAATTCGACACATCTCATAACCCTTAAAATCGAAACAACAAAAAAAAAGGTCCAAAGTACATCAAGATATATTTACCCGAACAACATAAGAGACCCTACGTGCGATAAAATAAAATCCATTATAAAAACTACAACCATAATGCATAGATACACCACATATATATACGTTATGTAGGTGACAACATTGTTGATGGCCTCAACGTCCTGCATTAAGCGAATGCTAAACTTAATGGATAGTGCCACATTAACACTACAAGTAACATTTAAAAGCTTTAGTAATAATGCTTAAAAAACTTCATGAAAAACCATTCATATACTATATGATATGTATAATATTGGGACATATTACGTAGAAGGATAAAATACATATCGCATTACTCCGTGCAGGTTCGTCATAGAAAGACAGAGCACTATCCCATGCATTTCAATGATATTTAAGAAACCATTAAAATAATTTCAAATGTATAACAGACCAAAATTAAGTGTATTTTTCAAATGAGCCTATCAATGGGTGCTAAATATCTCATGTAAAGCATGCAAACAATAAGGTGATTCAACAAAAACACGCCTAAAATAGAGCATCAATAAGAATGTTAGGTTAACAATAATGCATTTAGAAAATAATTGGTCAAAACCTACAAAAGCATGTGCCAACAATAATGCATATATAAAAGAAAGAATGCAACCAAGTTTAGATTGCACACCTCAAATGTAGAAAAAATCAAATACAACATCCATCACTGTTTTATCCCTCTTAATATCAATGAATCATTTATCAATAATTTATGTCAAGCATAGCAATCAAGGTAGAAAAATGAATCTTTTAAGCCTCTATTAGCATCATATTAATCTTAAATTTCTAGTTTTTTTTTACATTAAGCTTATCCTCGCTAGGAATCACTTCCAAAATTGGTTGTCACTATTATACCAAAATACATTTCTATTAACATTATTGTAACATTATGTTTAGGCTGATTACAGTAATAAACAAATAATGGTTTAAGCTCAATACTCCAAAACACATTCTAGAAATAAATTCATAAACAAATAAAAGCTTTAATATATATGCCAACACTCCAAAATACTTTTTGATGCAAGACGATGCACCTTGGGTACCCAATAAGCATCAACATATGTCATGGCCTCCATAGAAAGAGGAAGGGATCAAAATGACTATAAAGGGTATATTAACAAAATGCTATTTGGTTCTCAAATGACTATAATGCTTTTGAGCTTGATTTTCAAAACATGTGACCACACATGAGGCAAATTTCAAAGCACAAGGCCACTCAAAGTCACAAAATGTTTCAATATATGTAACTCATTAAAAAATGAGCATAAATATTTTAAAATTATATTATGTCTAAATGTCGATCCAACTGATCAAGCAATATAGCTAAGAGCATAAATTTGACTTACAAGAAATCCAAGCCAGTTAATGTAGCACATCATATGGATCAAGAAAATAAAGTCAAAGAAGTTATTACAACAACGCAAGCAAAATCGCAAGCAAGTGTCTAATCTAATGGCCATCAGAAGAGCTCAATAAATAATAATAATAATAACAATAATTTATAATTTAATGTCTAAAATGTTTGAATTTTTAAATTTAGAGGCCTGTATGGGATGTTAAAAAAAAATAATAATAAATTAGGAATGTGGTTATCACATTTATCCATCAATGACCATCTATTAATCTCTTCAAATTATCCTCTCCTTTTTTGTTTTAAATTTATTATCATTGTGATTCCTATAAATATGGTTGATATGAACTTTTTTCAACTTATTGAATGAAATATTTAAATGAGAATTTGTTGATATGTAATGAATTTTAAAAAGGGTGAACATTTTAGATATCTCAGGTATATTGTTCAAAGCGACAGTGACATAGATGAGGATGTTATTAGTATAATTCAAATTGGTTGATTGAAGTGGAGGAGTGCATCAGGCCTATTGTATGATAGGAAAGTACCACTTATACTTAAAAGAAAATTTTATAAGATTGTGGTGAGAACTACAATGCTCTATGACCCAAAATGTTGGCCTTTAGAAAAGAATCATAAAACAAAGTTAAGCACAGCTGAGATGAGAATGCTTACGCGGATGAGTGGCTTGACATATAGAGGCAAAATGCGAATTGAATATATTTGTGATGGGGTTGTTGTAGCTGCAGCGGTGGACAAGTTTAGAGAATTGTCTTAGAGGGTTTGGTCATATTAAACTTCGACCATTTGATAATCCAATTAGGAGATTAGATATTTGAGATTCAACTTAGGTTAAAAGAGAAAAAAAAAATATACCTAAAAAGACTTGGGCATATTGTATAAAAATGATCTTAATCTATTAGAACTAAATGAAAATAGGACACTCAATAGTATGCAAGGAAAAAAAAAAGATTCATGTAGCCGACCTCACTTAGTGGGATAAAGGCTTTGTTGTTTTTGTTGTTGTTGTTGTTTGGTGCTTCGAGTGTTACAAAATATTCATTTTATTTATGGAGAATCCACATATATAGTACAAAAAAATTATTTTATTTATATATCTAACACCTAAAATTTACTTAATGTTAAACTTATCATGTTATTAATACTTTTGTTCCAAACTAAAATCCCATAATTCCATATGGTAAAGAATTGGTGTAGAAGACCTTATGGAATCTTCCTAGTGATGTGACTACCGACTTGTGGAAGATGTAGGGTCTGTTTGGGGCAGCTTATATGTGCGGGCGGCGTTTTCAAAACGCCGTCGTACCGCTTGGTTCGCACGTTTCGTCAGCTTATCTGAAACTGCGTTTGAGTTCTTACACTAAACGCAGACCGTTGGTCGACCCCTGCAGCCGGCCCGCGGGGTGCGTTTCAGGATAAGCAGTTTATCCTGAAACGCGGCACAAGAAGCCCCAAACGGACCCGTAATGCTTTAGGGTTTAGCTTTTCATTTTTATTTTTGTTTTTTTTTTTTATTTTTTAGAGGATTTTGGGCTCAGCCCTTTAAAGTGTTATTATTATTATTATTTCATAATATAAGTGTTATGGGAGCAAATAATTAAATTTTGATATTATATATATTAAATAAATAATTTTATTGGTTATGCATGTTTTTTTTTTGAGACAGAGAAGCATATAGAAAATGTTTTTTTTTTTTATGTTATTTACAAGAAAATAAGTTTTTTACTTATATAATTTTATTTTTTATTTTCTCTTAAAAAATATTTGCCCTCCTACATTTTCTTCTTATTTTTCAGCACAGAAGAACATTTATAAAATATATTTTTTTATTCATTTTTATTTCATAAATTTTATTAGCTACTAATCATGTTAGATTGAAATTAGAAACTCAACCTATTCACCATCACCAATAACCAGGTCGATGGAGGTCTGATTAAAACTTGTTAAATTTCATAAAAAATTCATCTAATTTTAATAAAATTTTATTAAGGGAGTGTTTGGGTGCATGATCAAATTTATGTTAATAGGATTTATCAAATCCAAATTTCGTTTAAGACTCGTAACGGAAGCGAAGGTCGGAGACGGAACGGCTATCAGGAAGACGAACGGGAGGTGCCGGAAATCCGAATTTCATTTTCGTTTATTAATAGGGCACAATTGGGATGAGATGGTAGTTTGATGATTCGACATTTCCTCCAATACTAAAAAGTCTCATGTATCAGGAAGAAATTTGCGTATGTAAGCCGTAAATAGCGTTGCGTACATAATGAAGGTTATATCGACGTTATATCGGCATTATATTCGCTTTATATCTCTTGTAACCTCTATGTAACATCTATATAACCTACCTGAACTTACAAATAAATTTTTCATTTTGTTTTCATATATATGTAGGTTACATTGAAGTTATATGGAGGTTACAGGAGATATAACGCGAATATAATATCGATGTAACGCCCATATAACTATCATTATGTATGCAGCACTGCTTATGTTTTGCGTACGTAAATTTTTTTCCATGTTTTAAGCTCACAGATCAAAATAATAATAATAATAATAATAATAAAACCCGGCGCCGTTTTTCGTACTAGCTCTCTTTCTTGCTCCGCCGCAATGGAGAGTAATGCTTTAGGGTTTAGCTTTGCATTTTTATTTTTGTTTTTTTTTTTTTAATTTTTTAAAGGATTTTGGGCTCAGCCCTTTAAAGTGTTATTATTATTATTATTTCATAATATAAGTGTTGTCGGAGCAAATAATTAAATTTTGATATTATATATATTAAATAAATAATTTTATTGGTTATGCATGTTTTTTTTTTTTTTTTTAATATAGAGAAGCATATAGAAAATGTTCTTTTTTATGTTATTTTTTTATTTTCTCTTAAAAAATATTTGCCCTCCTGCATTTTCTTTTTATTTTTCAGCACAGAAGAACATTTATAAAATATATATTTTTATTCATTTTTATTTCATAAATTTTATTAGCTACTAATCATGTTAGATTGAAATTAGAAACTCAACCTATTCACCATCACCAATAACCAGGTCGATGGAGGTCTGATTAAAACTTGTTAAATTTCATAAAAAATTCATCTAATTTTAATAAAATTTTATTAAGGGAGTGTTTGGGTGCATGATCAAATTTATGTTAATAGGATTTATCAAATCCAAATTTCGTTTAAGACTCGTAACGGAAGCGAAGGTCGGAGACGGAACGGCTATCAGGAAGACGAACGGGAGGTGCCGGAAATCCGAATTTCATTTTCGTTTATTAATAGGGCACAATTGGGATGAGATGGTAGTTTGATGATTCGACATTTCCTCCAATACTAAAAAGTCTCATGTATCAGGAAGAAATTTGCGTATGTAAGCCGTAAATAGCGTTGCGTACATAATGAAGGTTATATCGACGTTATATCGGCATTATATTCGCTTTATATCTCTTGTAACCTCTATGTAACATCTATATAACCTACCTGAACTTACAAATAAATTTTTCGTTTCTGTTTTCATATATATATAGGTTACATTGAAGTTATATGGAGGTTACAGGGGATATAACGCAAATATAATATCGATGTAACGCCCATATAACTTTTATTATGTACGCAACGCTGCTTATGTCTTGCGTACACAAATTTTTTTCCATGTTTTAAGCTCACAAATCAAAATAATAATAATAAAACCCGGCGCCGTTTTTTGTACTAGCTCTCTTTCTTGCTCCGCCGCAATGGAGAAGGGATTAAGGGCGTACATGGAGGTCCTCCGGCTAGTCCGCCGGCTTCCGGCGGAGACTAGGCCGTACTACGCAAAGTACGCGAGAGAGAATTTCGTCAACTACCGTAACCTCGACGACCCTTCGACTCTCCCCGATCTCCTTCGCCGGGCCTATAACCACTCCCTCTGGGTCCTCAACAAGGTTTAATTTCCGCTTGTCTGCGATTTCATTCTCTTTTCATGAATTTATTTGTGATTCTATTTTGTCTTCTTCGTGCTTGTAGTACTCTGTGGAAGAGTCGGTGGCTGACAGTCTGAAGAAGGTCTGTTCCTGCTAATGAAGTTTCATGCTCGGTAGGTGTTTGTTGATTTTCCCCACTGCGTTTTCTGATCAAATTGAACATCTAGAATGAAGCTGATGACATCAAAAGTGATTTGATTAGAGCCTAAACATGTTTAAATTTGAGATTTTATGTGTGGTTAGAAACTTTGGGATAATAATTGGAGTGTCAAACAATCTTTGAATCTTGAAGGGTTAAGATCAAATAGAGTATCTCTAAAAAAGAAATTTAATAAATTAAGATCATTCAATTTTGAGATTATTTAGAATTTCAATGTCGGATATTGTGAGACCATCACTCAATCATTATTGTTAGACCATTGACGTTAGATAATTGTCCGATCTATATAGTCGGATTGTATCGCCAACACCAGAACACCATTGTCAGTCGTCTATCGGCAGAGCCTCATAACTTGTGACAACCACTTTGATTTTGATGATAACAAATATATGATTCGATGTTCTAACATATTACCTGAGTTTTTCTTATAAATCGTCATATTCAGACAAATCAACATAAGCCAAACCATTCTCTAAATACTTTCCCAAGATTAATTTAGGTTTTACTAGTTTTACATGTCGTTAGAATATATCTTGTATGAATAAAAAATAAGCTTATAAATTAATTGTTTTGCAAGTCATTTTTGCTTTTTAAGTTTACTAAAAAAAAATTTATTTTCATGATTTTTTGCATGCAAGATTCAATTAATTTTTTACTTTCATTCTTCTGCATGATTAAATAAATTGCAACATTATGTTATTTTAAATCAAAGTCACGTTAGATAATTGTCCGATCTATATAGTCAAATTGTCGCTGCCTGATCGCCAACGCCAGAGCACCATTGTCAGTCGTCTATCAGCAGACCCTCATAAGCCTTATGAATCCTCACGAGTCTTGTGACAACCACTTTGATTTTGATGATAACAAATATATGATTCGATGTTCTAACATATTACCTGAGTTTTTCTTATAAATCGTCATATTCAGACAAATCAACATAAGCCAAACCATTCTCTAAATACTTTCCCAAGATTAATTTAGGTTTTACTAGTTTTACATGTCGTTAGAATATATCTTGTATGAATAAAAAATAAGCTTATAAATTAATTGTTTTGCAAGTCATTTTTGCTTTTTAAGTTTACTAAAAAAAAATTTATTTTCATGATTTTTTGCATGCAATATTCAATTAATTTTTTACTTTCATTCTTCTGCATGATTAAATAAATTGCAACATTATGTTATTTTAAATCAAAGTCACATGTAGGCTACACTATAATTTTTTCATGATAAATTATTTGCAAAACCTTCATTGCTCGTTTGCAATTTTAATATAATATCTCTTTTGTTTTAATCTTACATTATTCTACCTGAATTCAAAGGAGTTGAATTGTGTTAATCTAAGACTCATCAAACATAAAGTAATCTTAGGAAAGTATATGAAGCATAGTTTGACTCATCTTCTTCTGTCAGAATTTTACAATCTACTTGAAATACTTAAGCAATATGATAGGGAGATTAAAAGGAATGATTAAGTCATTAATAGGAAGATTAAAACTTGGGTGATGGTGGTGAGCCTGGTCATTCCATTAAAAGACGAAGAATTAGGCAACCAAGTAAATGAGGGTCAAATATAGGGCATTAGTCTTAGGCAGTGTGCAACGATGGTCGATGAGAATATTAGATGACAAACAGCAATATGCAACCAACTTAGGCCCCGTTTGGGGCGGCGTTAGGCCAGCAGCGCGGCCCGCTGCCATGAGTTTTCACTATTTGGGGCGGCAGTAGGCCAGTGGTTTTGGGTGGTTAGAATGTTATGTTTAAGTTTTTGTTGGTTAAAATGTTATAGTTGGTATGTAAAAATCCTTAATTATTATAATGTTATTGATTGTTGATGATTCATCTACTTCTTCATGCAATTTGCTAACATGCCATTATGTTAAGCATGATCATGGTGTCAATTGTACAAGCAAATAATTTCAATCATTATAAGATTGCAGCATGGATGCAAAGCTTATTTTCTCCTTTCACTCAAATACTTGATTATTTTATTTTTCTGTTCAGGTGAAATTCAACAGAATCTTTAAATGTTTTTTGTGATGCATAAACAAATTTTTTCTAGGATGGAATTTCATGCAGAAGAAGCTTTCAGGTCTCAAATGTTTCTTCAATGTATTCAGTTGTTCATCCAGCTGCTGCAAAAACTGCTACGAATTTTGCAGAATTTTGCTGTTCTAAACAACACAAGAAGCGTTTATATTTTTGCTGCCATCAATTTTACTTATGATATTTTAATTTTGTTTTTTTTTTAACTAGTTTTTGGTTCTGTAATTAAAAAAATGAGGTAAGCTGATGGATGAACCTCAAATTAATGAATTTATTATAAGATGAATACAGTATTTTGCAAATTTTACAACAATCAAATAATTATTTTTTTTATATTTAAAAAAAAATGAAAATCTGAAATAATATTTAGTTATATGTGAATTATGAACGGTTTAACTGTTCACATTTTCAACCGATTGCCAATTTCTATAAACTGAACCGGTTAAATTAAAGGCATCAGCATGAAACCTGAAGACAAATCTTATGGTCCCTTCTTTATCACATGCTGAGCCTTTTGGCCTTCTAAAAGTATAAAATTAGACAAATAAATAGATGAATAAAGTTTAATAGGAATTACCATGCAGCCCGAAAGACTTCTTTTGAGTTGTGAATTGACAAACAGAGCATTTCCTCATTTGAAATGCCCATTCTTCAACTGGTGAACCATGAATTATGTTCAAAATGAGCTTTTTATCAACTTTACTGCGAATGAGGCTTATGCATTTCACTAAAAATATCTTATGGATAAGATTAGAGAAAGAGTTCACGAAAATATTGAATTATGAAAGGGCTATATTGGAATCTAAAGGCCTTCGTTTGAGTTGATCTAAAACTGAAAGGCTATATTGGAATCTAAAGGGCTTCGTTTGAGTTGATTTAAAACTGAATACATGGGAAGTAATTTTAGTAGTAGTAGATCTAGTGGCAGAGTTGTAATTATTTAGATTTGGATATTAAGATTTGGAATAGACCTGCATAATTTTATTGATACGATGAGGGATATTTAAACTCAATTACAACAGACATAATAATGACAAGTAATAAAAACAGAATTAAATAATTAGGAAAAAATAAGATTTGGAATAGACCGACATAATTTCATTGATACGATGAGGGATATTTAAACCTAATTACAATAGACATAATAATGAAAAGTAATAAAAACAGAATTAAATAATTAGGAAAAAAAATAAAACAGAATAAAACACAAAATGAAATATATAATCAGGAAATAAAGTCAAATAATAAGTAATAATGACGTAGGGATGACCTTTATAATATAATACTCCCCCTCAAGTTGATTAATAGATGTCACTCAAGAGCGAGGCAAATTCTTGGTGAGGAAGTCCAATAGTTAGCCACTGGAGGGTACATATAGAACACAAATCTCCCTGAACTCGATCATTTCCTTAATGAAGTGTTTGTCGATCTCTACATGTTTGGTACGATCAAGCTGAACTGGGCTGGGAGCAATATTGATTGTAGTCTTATTATCACATAATAGCTGCAGCGGAATTTTTATTGATTTAGAAAAATCTTATGATAAGGTTCCAAGAGAAGTACTTTGGAGATTTTTAGGAAAAAAAATTGTTAATAATGCTTTTATATTGAAATAATTAAAGATATTGATACTAGAGTTGTTACTTGTGTTCAAACACAATGAGGATTGACCAATTTTTTTCCAATTTCAGCTAGATTACATCAAGGATTAGTTTTAAGCTCATATCTTTTTACTTTAGCTATGGATGTTCTAACTGAACATTTACAAGATGATGTACCTTTGTTGTATGATTTTCGATGATGATATCCTTCTTGTGGATAAGACTAGAGAGCGCGAAGAAAATTTTGATTTATGGAAGTCAACTTTAAATTCTAAAGGCTTTAGTTGGAGTAGATCTAAAACTAAATAACTTGAATGCAATTTTAGTAGTGATAGACCTAATGGAGGGATTGTAATAAATGGCAATCAAGTCATTAAAAGGAGTGAACATTTTCAATATCTAGGGTCTACTCTTCAATTATGGAGGTCTACATTGGAGTCTAAAGGCCTTCGTTTAAGTAGAACTAAAACTGAATACATGGAATGTAATTTTAGTAGTAATAGCTCTAGTGACAGAAGTGTGACTTTGGGTGATCAAATTATTAAAAGGTGTGAACGATTTAGATATCTTGGGTCCGTTGTCCAAAGCGATGGTGATATAGATGGGGTGTTAATAGTAGAATTCAAGTTGGTTGGTTGAAGTGGAGGAATGCTTCGGGCCTTTTGTGTGATAGAAAAGTACCGCTAAGACTGAAAGGAAAATTTTATAAGATGGTGGTGAGACCTGCAATGCTCTATGGCGCTGAAGGTTGGCCTTTAAAAGCGAAGCATAATAATAAGTTAAGTGTTGCCGAGATGAGAATGATTAGGTGGATGAGTGGCTTTACACTTAGAGACAAAATGCGGAATGAATATATTCGTGATAGGGTTGGTGTAGCTCCTGTGACAGACAAAATTAGAGAAAGTCGTCTTAGATGGTTTGGTCATATTAAACGTCGACCATTAGATGATCCGATTAGGAGAGTAGATGCTTTAAATTCGACTTGTGTTAAGAAAGGCAGAGGTAGACCTAGGAAGACTTGGGCTTATTGTATTAAAAATGATCTTAATTTACTAGAACTAAATGAAAATATGACACTAAATAGGACGCAATGGAGAAAAAGGATTCATGTAGCCGACCCCACGTAGTGGGATTAAGGCTTTGTTGTTGTTGTTGTTGTTGTTGTAGGGTCTACTCTTCAAATTTATGGTGATACAGATGGGGATGTTATTAGTAGAATTCAAGTTGGATAGTTAAGTGGAATAATGCATCAAGCCTATTGTGTGATAGAAAAGTACTATTTAGACAAACTTAAAGGAAAATTTTATAAGATGTTGGCGAGACCTACAATACTTTATGGTGCAGAATGTTGGCCTGTAAAAGAGCTGATAAATTATGTTAAGTGTTCTTGAGATGAGAATGCTCGGGAGGATGAGTGGTTTTACACATAGAGACTAAATACAAACGAGAGTAGCTCCAATGACAGACAAGATGAGAGAGAGACGTTATAGATGGTTTGGTTACATTAAATGTCAACCATCTGATGACCTTGTTAGGAGAATAGATGTTTTAAATTTAACTTAAATATTATATTAAGAAAGGTAGAGGTAGACCTAAAAAGATTTGGCCATTTTGTATAAAAAATGATCTTAATTTAATAGAATTAAATGAAAATTTGACACTCAATAGGACATGATGGAAAAAAAGGATTCACGTGGTTGACCACATTTAGTGTGACAAAGGCTTGTGTTGTTTTTTCATTTTTTTTTTAGTTTTTGAGGATTTAATCCGATGGCCTCCCAATAGGGATGTTGAGCCAATGTCAGCTGACCGGCCTAATGCCAGTAAAAATTTTTTGTTGAATATTTTTATTTTTTCATAAATTATAAATGAATTGTTTCAAGGAAATGATAATGCTTACCTTATAAACAAATCAAAAGATACTAAGATTTCAAGATTTTTGAAAGATGGTTAAAGCCATTTATGATGCATCAAAGGAAGGTTAGGCGGTCTTATTAAGCAATAATTATGAATAAATTTGGATTGTTAATGAGCTCTAAGATGAAAATAAAAACAAATGACTAGTAACATCAACATCAAGAGACAGCATACCTTACCCCATCTTCAGCATACTGTGGAGGAATCTGATTCATATACAAATTTTGAAGCTCATTTGTGCTTTCTATTAAAATATAATGTTCTATCTGAAAGCAGTCTTCATTTATCTCACAGCTGCTTTTTAGCCAACATATCTACAGCAATCCGTCACTGTACAAGCTCCAAACCTATGAAATGTTGCCAAAATAAAAGTTCATTAAATTAGATACCGAATTGATCAAAGGCATTTTCTTGAGAGAATTTTAAATTCTTGTTTTAATGGTGAGGATGAGGATATACAGTAACGAAAGGTTAAGATGATATTACAGAATACGAAAATAATTTCATTATCTCCATTGCATCAGCTGACAGAAAGTGAAGTCTGCTTGCTCAGAGTAGCTTGTACTTTTAGCTGAAATGAAGCTAGTTAAAAGGAAGAGCAATCAGAAGCCACAAGCCCACCTGCAATAACCATTGAGACAATGCTCAGCGAGTCAAAAACTAGTTCTGCAACAATTTAATCTTAGGGTTTGTTTGAGACCAATTTTTGCTTTAAACAAATTAAGATGTTTTAGGCACACTCAAAACTACTTTTATGTGCTTTGAATATTTTGAAAAATAACCATATCTTAGCAGCCGATTAGGATCATTTTTATATTTTGTTTTTCATTTTTAGTTTTTATTTTGTTTTGTTTCTCTTTGGATTTGAATTAAAACATTTTTGGTTGAGCTGGTTATTTTTAAAAACATTTGAATTAAAACATTTTTGGTTGACGTGGTTATTTTTAAAAACATTCAAATATTTTTTAGGTGTTCTGAGTGTTTTTAAAATAAGTTAATTTGTTTTTAAAACAAAAATAAAAACATACAAAAACCATATCAACCAAATATACTTTTAAAAATAAAAGAAAAAATAACAATAAATATAGAAAACAAAAATGATGCCAAATGTGCTCTTAATCAAACATGCCAGATATCATTTGTTCAAATCAAAACATAAATAAAACAAAATTAAAATAAAAAATATAAAAAGAGAGTGATCCCAAATGGCCTCTAAACAAATAGCAAAAAGCTGAGCAACTTCTAACTAAAACTAACATAAACAGGCAATTTCTGGAAAAAGATACCTGTAACCACTTTATCATTTTGGTTTCAGGGTATAATACCAACTAATGAAGCTCTTGACAAGGTTTTGCGTGTCAGTAAGCAGCAATAGAAGCAAAAAATATACATACGGTAAGATTTTATTATTATATAAAATAAAATTAAGAGAAACTGACAATATGATGTGCGCCAATTAATCAACAAATCAGACAAACAAAGAGATACAGTTATTGTAAATCAATCATTACAAAAAAGAAGAAATGAAAATTGACGAGGAACTGCCATGATAGCCTAGTTAGAAAGAGATTCCGAAAAATGCTTCAGCATTCCATTTTAAAGACAATGGGAAAGCACTAGTACCCTGATGTTGTTAGATGGTATTACACTCACTAAGAAATATAACAGAAATAAAGAAAACATTTATATGATAAGACGGTAGTAACAGAAGAATTATATACTCTGGAAAATCACAAAGCAGTTCAGGATATCAGAGAATGCAGGGCACACTAGAAACCTTTGAAATTCAGTTTTTGTAACGAAAATAAGGACTGAATAAGAAAATTTGACTGTGCTGATAAATGTGAGAAAATAAAAATCACTCACCATAAAATACATCATGCTGGGAGAGAAGGGACGCCACAATCTTCCTGCTAGGTACTAGTTACAGGAGTAAATCAGATTTGCACAATCACCCCTCATTTGTAGATTTCCTTGGTTTTTATGGCGTATGGGCTAAAAAAATTCACCTTAGCACAGAAGTGAATACTCTGGAAAATCACAAAGCAGTTCAGGATATCAGAGAATGCAGGGCACACTAGAAACCTTAAAAAAATTCACCTTAGCACTCACTAAGAAATATAACAGAAATAAAGAAAACATTTATATGATAAGACGGTAGTAACAGAAGAATTATATACTCTGGAAAATCACAAAGCAGTTCAGGATATCAGAGAATGCAGGGCACACTAGAAACCTTTGAAATTCAGTTTTTGTAACGAAAATAAGGACTGAATAAGAAAATTTGACTGTGCTGATAAATGTGAGAAAATAAAAATCACTCACCATAAAATACATCATGCTGGGAGAGAAGGGACGCCACAATCTTCCTGCTAGGTACTAGTTACAGGAGTAAATCAGATTTGCACAATCACCCCTCATTTGTAGATTTCCTTGGTTTTTATGGCGTATGGGCTAAAAAAATTCACCTTAGCACAGAAGTGATAGCTTGTCATAAATGGATCAGACTGCACAAATTTGAGCCCTTCCTATAAAATGATAAAGATATATAATATACCTTTGCGATTGTGTCTCTAACATAGATCGTATAAGTTTTCTACTTGTATTTATATGTATTTGCATGACTGAAACTACTGAGTTATTTCTTCAGATTTATACAACCTTTTGAGAAACTTCAACGCTTCTCTCCTCTTCCCTAATTTTGCAAAGGATCTACTGATTAAATGAAGAGTACTTTCAGAAGGAATAAAACCTTTATCTTCCATCTCCTTAAGCAATTTAGCAACCTCAAAACCATTGGATAGCTTTGCCCAAACTGTAATTAACATGTCATATGTTGAACAATTAGGGGAAATACCTCTCTTTTGCATTTCATTCCACAATTCAATAACTTGTTTAAACATTCCCATCTTCACAAACTCGCTCATTAGAACATTATATGTACCTACCGTAGGTATAAAGCCTTTCCTCACCATGTTCCAATATAGCCTTATAGCTTCCTTAACATAACTTTTCCTTGCATATCCAGATACAAGAATGGTATAAGTAACACAGTTTGGCTCAAATTCCTTCTTCTTCATCTCATTGATTATCATCTCCGATTCTGTAATCCTCCCAGCATTAGAAAGCCCGTCCAATAAACTATTGTAGGTAGTAATATTTGGGGATACCCCATCACGAAGCATCTGATAATATAAAGCGAGGGCTTTATCAAAATGGCCGCTTTTGCAATGTCCCTCGATGAAAGAGTTAAAGGTAATTGTATCTGCTTGTATCCCGCGTTCGAGCATTTCGTTCAGAACCTGCGTAGCTCTTCGTGTCATACCAAGAACGCAAAAGATATGCATGAGTGTATTATATATCAATATGCTAAGATCAAGCCCTGCATAGATCATCTGTTGGTGGAACTGCAATATTAAATCAGCTCTCTTCCATTTAGAACATGCTCGCAGCACTTTCTTGTGAGTTGATGCACTCGGGTGAAATCCGGCAAGTGCCATCTCGTTCAACAATTCCATTCCCTTCTCTACATCTCCTACCACACATAGCGACGGAATCAAAATTTCGTAAGTGATGATATTAGGCATAACTCCAAGACTCTTCATTTCGCTAAAAACTTTAAGTGCCTTATTGAGACTCCCCTTTCTGCAATACGCGCCTATCATAATGTTGTATGTAGCGTGATCTAGATTCAAACCCATGCTTTTCACTTGTGCGACAATGGATTTTGCTTCTTGAGACTTCCCGGCCAAGTAGAGACGGTTTATATAGCCGTTATAAACAACAACATCAAGGCCTAACTTTCTTTCCATCAATTCCAGTCCAATTTCCAGAGCAGCTGATTCATTCCCCACTTTAAAAAATCCATCCATCATAGAGGTGAAATTAACATGATCAGGCAACAGTCCCTTAACTATCATCTTTCCAAATACTCCTTCCGCCTCCTTCATCCTATTGTTTCTCCTCAATACATTAAACAAAACATCACACATGAAATGGTTGGCCTCCAGGCCTTCCTCTATCATCTCTCTACACAAATCAAGAGCCTCTTCATGTCTTCTCATCTTGGATAAGCCATTAATGAGTGTTGCATAAGTGACAGCATTTGGATGTATGTTTTCTTCTTTCATCTTCCTTAAAACACCAATCGCCTTATCCAGCATTCTCATTTTAACATAGCCATTGATGATAGAAGAGTTGGTAACCACATTTGCACCAATGGACTTCCTTCCCATTTCAATGAATGCCAGTTCTGCACCAATAATATCTCCAGTCTTGCAGCGCCCATCAATCAACACAGTGTAGGAGATATGATTGGGAAGAAGATAGCAGGACAAGATCATTCTAAACATGTCTTCAGCTTCATCAACCTTTCCAGCTTTGAAGAATCCATCCATGAAAGTATTGTATGAAATCAAATCCATTGAAATACCTCTAACAATCATCTCCCTGAATAGAATAGATAAGTCTGTCAGTTTTCCTGATTTGAATAATGAATCGGCTAAACTGGCGTACGAGACGTGGTTAGGAAAAATGCCGACCATCTCCATCTCCCTGAAAAGTTTATAGCCCTTGGAAAGTTCGCCATTTTTGCAGAGACCATTCAGGAGAGTCGTGTAAGCAACAATATCTGGTAAGATGCCCTTCCGAACCATTTCTTCAAACAAGAAGAATGATTCTTCCAGCCATCCATGTTTACAATATGAACTTATTAATGTAGTGAATGTAACAACATTCAACTCTGAATTCTGACCAATCTCATCCATCAGACTCTTTGCCAAATCAAACTCTTCAGTCTTACAGAATCCATGAATCAGAGAATTATAGGTAACAATGTCAGGTGAAACCTCTTCATCCTTCATAGTTTCCAACAGAGTAGCAGCCTCACTCACCCATCCCAGCTTGCAATACCCATCAATCAAAGTATTAAACCCAACGATATCCCTACCAAATCCTGCTCGAATAAACGTCTTCATCATCTGTTCAGCATCATCCACCAATCCTACTCGAAAAAATCCCTTAACGAGTATATTACAACCAATCGTGTCAAACCTGACACTCTTTTTAATCATCTCAGCCAAAAATGCGACCGCAGATTCCACCATTCCATGCTCGCAAAACCCCCAAATGACCGTATTATAGCTTACGGTATCAGTCTCAACTTCCCTAAGCAATTCTACCGCTCTTTCAATCAAACGCATTTTACACAGAGCATGAATCATCACATTGCTTGCAAAGACATCGGCTTTTTCATGGCAATTAAGCAGTTCCGAGTAGATGATTGGTACCTGGGAGAGAAAACCCGATGAATTGAACTTGAAGAGAAGGCGGTTCCATGAATTTATCGGCGGGTTCAGTCCGATGCTTCTCATGTTAGTAAATGTCTCCGCCGCTTGAGAGAAACGAGTGCATGTTAGATAGATTTCGATTAGAGAGGAGAAAAAGGAAGCATAGAGTCGGGATTTGGATGGAGGGATGGGGGGTTTAGGGTTTTGGAATGGTTCGAGGAGTTGGTTTGAGTGGTGGGTGGAGAAGGAGAGAGGAGAGAGAGGCGGGAGGGTGGGGAAGATTGAAGATTTGAGGAGTTTGATTCGTTTTGAACATTTCATGGTCTTCGAATTAAGGTCATAGGGTGGCGGGAGATGAATTGCGGTGACTGGAAGGTGTTCGACAAAATGCAAAGCTCGAAGATTAGGAAGGGAGGACTCATCAAGGAGAAGATGGACTAACACAGAACGACTAGAAGGTTTGGCAGTACGTGGGGACCGTGGGGTGCATTAACAATAAAAACAATTGAAAAAAGTAGGTATAGATAGGGCAGTTGGGTTTGGGTTGACTTGAATAGATTGATTTTGTAATTGAAAAAAGTAGGTATAGATAGGGCCGTGAATTATTCAATTTTGTGTTTGAGTTGGGTTTGGGTTGACTTGAATAGATTGATTTTGGCTCTGTTTGGCGCAGCTGCAGCTTCTCAGCTTTTCAGCTACTAGGAAGCTAACTATTTGTTTGGTACAGCTGTGTGAAACCAAATGTTTGTTTGGTGTGTCTCAAAATTTGCTTGTTATTTGTTATAATTGATTTTGAGCGAAGCCGGCTCGAAATTGAACCGAGCTCGATCCGGCTCGAATTTGAAACGAGTTTGTCAAATTAAGTTATTTGGATTTATTTCAGCAAATTGAAACTAAATGACTCAAATTGCGTTCTTTGGACTCAAATTGGCTCGTGACTTATTGTATTCAATTTTACTTCACCTTTTATAAATAATTTTTATAAATAAAAAAATACTACAAGCCGATCTCAAGTTAGTTCAAACCTATTCAGATATAGCTGAAAATCGGCTTAAAAAAATTCGAGCCACAATTTCAACTCATTTATTTCGATTTGATCTTGTTCCGAGTAAAAATTCGAATCGATCTCATTTATTTTGATTCGATCTCATTCAGAGTCAAAATTCGAACCGATTTTTTAGCGATTAATGATCTTTCAGTCCAAATTCACAGTGCAGTTCGTGGATGAGTTCTGAAAGGGAAGTCTGATATTACATGCCCTATGATGCTTTTATTTTTAAAATTTTCTTGTAAGTTATGTTATTTTTTTAAATATATTCAAAATATTATTTGAACATAGTCCACACCTTATTCAAATTTACTAATTTATATTTACTATTATGCTCTTATCATACGCATATAAAAACATTATATTGCACATTTTATAAGTATAAAGTGGGAGGTGTCACGAGACCAATTATTATGTAATTTAGAACAACGACATCAATGTCTTGAATATTTAAAGGTAATGACACATCATTTTATTATTGAATTTTGTGTTCATTAGAATATGAATGTGCTTCTGAAGATTAATGAAAAATTGATCTTAACTAATAATTATAAATTGGAAATAAACATGATGCTGCTTTATGAGAAAGATTTAACTTGAAATGATCTTCAAGAGCATATTTTTATGGAGTCCCAATCATCATCATTAACATACATTTCTCTTTTTTAAGTGACATAAATGTGATTAGATATGTCAAATCTGCAAATTGCCAAACAAAAAAATTGAACAGCAAGTTCATCATCATCATCATCATCATCATCATCATCATCATTTCTAAGACTAGTTATAGCCAGGCTTCTTTCCGAAAATGAATGCCATCGACCTCCACTTTTAAAAACAAGGGGCATTTACATACTTATCTCACAATTCCTATGTATTTATATATCTAACGCCTATACTTCTTTACATTTTCATATCAAATCAAGAGTACTTCAATTTTTAAGAAGTGGAATATAACTTTTCATGCACAAGTTGGTGTGTACAATTGAAAGTTTAGGGGTTATATATGTAAATACAAAAGCATTGAGCTCATTCCTTCCTAAACAAAAATTTAAATTTAAATTTAAAAATAAAAATCTTAGCAGTGATTGAATTTGTTAGTCAACTCAATCAAGATATCGAAAAAATTGAACCAAAATCAATGAACAAAATTGGCCAAAAACATTCCGAAATAAAACAAAATTTTCGAACTGAACTGAACCTACCTGACCATATTGAGCAAATTCAATGTTATTTGTTAATTAATTCAAAGCCTGATTATCAGCCCATCATTGTTCCAACTATTGGATTTGAACTTGAAAGCCAAACTCTCCGGTCTATGTTACTAGGTTTGGCATGGCATCAAATAAGTCTAGAACTAGAGTAAATCATCACAATAAAAACCCTACTAATGCTTGAATAACGCAGTTTACAACATGCTGCACAGGAAGCAGTGATTGAGCACTTTGCCCTTTATATTAAAAAATGGCCCTAAAACTGGCTCCAGATCGCATAATTTCATCAAAATTACCGCCAAAACATTAAATTTTCATTCTAAGAGAGATGCAAAGAGAAGGGGAACGAAGATTTACTCGATAGAAGCGCGTCAGGCTAGCGCACTTTCTCTCGACACGCCATAGAATTCAGGGTTCCGACCACCAAAGAAGAATAAGTGAACCACCAACGAAGAAAGGCCCTCGAACTCTCATTCATTGATGTTCAACAATTCTTTTAGTTCTTCCTTATTTGCTCCAAAATTTCCTAAATGCTTCTCATTTCTCGGAAATGCTTTTCACATTATCCAGAAGGGATTCTTCTGACAAACCTTTGATGCCATTTTCAGCTGGGTCCACACTTGGTTCTGGTAGCGACACCTGCTTTTCTCCCTCTTGCTCTTTTTCAATTTTTTCCTCCTTAACAACTGAAGAAAAAGGTTCTTTCAGTGAAATATCATAGCGCTTTGAGAGAGATGATGTCTCACTCCTCAATTCTTTTGTTAATTCTGCCAAGGTCTTCATTCCTACAATTTTTTTTTATTCACAAGAATCTGTGAGATATATATTGGTGGAAAATAAATGAACTTGAATTATGATAAATACGAGCTTTTGTATTTTGAAGAAAATGTTTTTCAACCTCATTAGATTGGATGCGGATGGATCTCCCAGAGGATAAAAATGTATAGCAGTGTAAAATGCTGTATGATGATTATGCATCCATGTACAAGGAAGATTTAAAGCTACAATGATATAGAAGTTGTTGAAGGCCTAACAACTAATGTTGTTGCGTGCGGTTTGCGAAAGACGTTAAAATCAAGGGAACTTTACGTGCATAGCACACAATCTTAAGTATTTACATATCTCGCACTAAATATTCATAATTACAAGCACATTAATTTAGTGTTTTAAACCTCTACACTAAAAAGTGTATTTCACTTTAAGAAAATGATGAGTGTTAATTTTTATGTGATATTAAAGATTTGAGTGCTGTGTTATGAAAGTTTAGGTGTGAGATATGTAAAAACTTAAGAATTGTGTGTCATGTATGTAAATGCCCTTAAAATCAATAGATGTTGAAGAATGGATGAAAGGATGCTCCAACAACAAGGATCATATTGCAGTCTTTTAAGTATTCAATATGCTAATGACAAACTTGTCTCTTATAACATGGTCAGGGTTCGTTTATACATTCGAAACATGAAAATCGTATTTTGCCCTCAACTTACATTTCTTCGCTTATTGCATACATTAATTACATCTCTCCACTATGAAGCACAAACGCTAGAAAAAATCATCGGTAACCTTGTTGGGCAATTGTTGGACACAAACACCACCTCTTAGGCATGCTGTAACAAACTGTTTTTCCAAAATTTAGGGTCGGAGGTCATCAGGATAAATCCAAACATGCCCAAACTCACATTTATGATAAATGTATTTTTTATGAACTATCTTAGAAAACTATATTTTTGTCGATGAGCATTAATGGTGATCATAATTTTAAGGCCAGTGTAGACTAGTTAAATGTACAGCAACATGTTCATTTTATTTAGACAGTTATATAATTATTTTATTTTTGCATTTCTTGTGGACAACATAATGCTGATATTGAGAAAATAATACCTAATGGTTAATGAACGTTGATGTGCTGTTGACAATTAGATATACTTAATAAAAATTAAGTATAACTGTAATTAATCAATATTTTTTGCTGGTTCATAAACTTTTAATGTGATATTTATGATATTAAACTTCATTATATGATACTTTTTGATAGAAAATATAACATTAGATGTTCGATTACACAATTTATATCACTAATTTATTAAAAAAAATACAATGTCCTTGGAGTGGCATTCCCTATCTTTTATGATTCATTGTTCCCCATGTTGTGTCCGCATCTCATGTTTATGCCTGTAATTCCTAGCATTTCTGCCAATTCAGCTATGAATATATGCAGAATGTAAATTTCTAGCAAAACTATTCTTGGTTAACTCCTGTTACTTCCATTTTGGCGTGGTGGATACCTTATATATTTACTGGAATTGAAAAATTAACGTCACCTTACCTATGCATGAAAAGGTGTATTTCACTTTTAAAAGTTAAAATAGCGGCACTTTTTATGTGATTAAAAAGATTTGGGTAATATAAATGTACCCCAAAAAAAAATTAGGTGTTAGATATGTAAATACATGAGAATTGGGTGGTTTGTAAGTAAATGCACCTTAATATAAAAAGATAAACTTAATGAGGATGAAAATAAAGAAAACTAAATCAACTAAATACAACGTGCCCTATAATTCACTAAGCCTTCAATATAACATATTTGAACTTTTTAATGAAATCAAATATAAAATAAATCTTCCTAATAAGTTTTTAGAATCATAATAAGGAATACTCTTCTTTGAATCTGCGAGTACTCAATGCCTGGTTAACTGAGCCACTAGAAAAGAGTAATCATAAGGAAGTTGATCAGTTAATGAGCTTCACAATCATGCATAAAAATCAACAATATCATTCTACTATGATCGACATGAACAAGTGGATTGACAACATATTCTAGAATATAGAAATAAATGCATTATGATAAACTCACGTATTTGAATTTCATGAGCAGCTTTGCTGTTTCTGAAGTTAGGGGTCCGGGAAACCTTACAAACACAAAAAACAGTTAGGCTTTTACGTGTGCATTCAAGGAAATGCATAGAAGCTTCTATTTTCTCCAAAACAATAAAGTGCACAACTGTGATCCAATTTTCTAATTTATAGAGAAAAAATTTCAATAAACATCATTCTTAGGACATAACAAATGGCACACCTTTTGCTTAAAAAATACCCAGCTAAAAGCCTAAAACTGAAGAAAAGTACCACAAAATATGTTTTTCTTTACAATCTGATCTTAAACATTACCTAGAATACAAGCTCTACATAATAAACTCTCCAAAGCAAAACGCTTGTGTTTTGGCACTGAGCCACTGATAATATTTTATATACATTCGAGTTGGAAATAAACAGAAATGACACAAGACCACCACATGATTATAGGAAAGAACTCTGAGAATCAATAGAAACAGTACAAAGAAAACAATGGAGAAAAAATTTCAAGGATTTGATATTGCTCTTATTTCACAAGAGGAAGGTATGTATGTATATATTCATTTACAACTTCTATTTTTCCATTGTTGGAGTTAAATTGATTACTTATATCAGGACAGTGAATACAATAGCACAATGCTAACATCAAATTTTTGTTTAGAGTGCAGTCATTAATAAAGATAATAATAATGGATCCAGAGATAAGTTTTTTTGAATCCGCAAACATCAAAATAAATTAGCACAGAAGGACAAAAGAATCTAAAGCTATTCTCAGGAAAAATAACACTATAATGTCTAGCAATTTCAAAGTTTCGTAATAAAAATATTTAAAATTTATATTTATGAAATGAGAATTAAACACACATTAAAGACTTTGAAAACAAAGATGTCCTTATCTAAGAAAATATGTCGAGTTGATATTAGTAGTGTGAGAGGTGAAGGAGCATGACATTTCATCTCACACGATAAGAATGCATAAACAATTTATTTTTTCTAGTATGCCACTATGTCCATTCGTCTTTACTAAAGTGAGATCATAAAAAACACACCGATCAATAAAGAAGAATTTATAGTTATGATCTTTGATAAATTTATCAATTAAAAAAAGGTTAATTGCAATGCATGAAATATGCAATACCTTACCAAGGATTATATTAGGAAAAATTGAGACATCTCCCTGCCTTGCAATAATTATTAAATTATTATCTATAACTTTTATTTTCTATTGTTGGAACAGGATTTATCAATTAAAAATATATTGATAAGACTTGTCATGTGACTAGTGGCTCATAAATCTAAAATCTAATAAGAGAGAGAACTATTTGAGGCACTAAAAATAAATAAATTAGAAATCAGTTATACTGAGCAAGCGAGTAATATCTTGATGATTTTTTCAAGGAATTGAGAGAACTTATTATTCTGTGAAATTCTACTGAGTTGACTCTTTTCAATTCTACTAGGCAGGTAGATCTCTTTTTTTTTTTTTACCTTTATTTCTTCCATAGTTTAGAGGCCTTCCACGGTGCTTCCAGCATTTATTTTTTGATTTTTTTAAAATAGTTGCACCAGAAATTGCATTTGAAGAAATTTGTCAATTTTTTGGAGAAAACTTTGTAATAAAAAGTCCCTCACCTTCAAATGTAAAAGTTATAATGACAAATATACTGAGTGTCAAATAATTGATCATCACCATCCTTCTATCTTCTTCAATCCATATTAGAAAAATCACTTCATTCAGAGAAGATTTTTTTTAAAAATTTTCTCTATTTAAAATTTAAATCCAAATTCATTGTTGAGTCCAACCAAGTACTCTGAGATTCTCTATCGCTCTAAAAATTATTTGAAGAACACTATCGCCTCACAGCATAATATTTTCGTCCAACACCAACAAACAAATATTTTTGCATCCAAGTATTCAATGAAAAAAATATATTTATTTTACTTGGTAGTTGTGAGCTTTATTTTGAATTAGAAAACGAGTGTGGCATCTTTCACATTAAAGTATGTTTGTTCAACTATATCATAAATCATTTTTACAGTAGAGAGGCACAAAAATAACCCATTAATCAGAGGTAGCATTGTATACTACAACCATATCATAATTATGGAATCAAGTTCTTCCAAAAAATATTAAATTTGGGTCTTTAGGACGTGAATTAGATTCAAAAAGTGCTAGGCCGTTCCCTTTGCTTTATAGATATATTATAGATATAAACATTTATAGATATAGAAACATTGTTCTGGCTGAAACATTTCTCCCATGCTAGGCCGTTCCCTCATAGAAACATTTATAGATATATATTGTTCTAGCTGAAACATTTCTCCCATGCTAGCTTTGGCAATTCAAGCATTTATCAACCATATGACAAATAAAATCACAAGCAGTAATCAAGCTTAAGGAGCACTAGAGAAATTTGAACAATTGTTTTACACTTTAGAAAAAAGGAAGACAGGCCAAATTATTTATATTCAAAAATACACGAGCTCAATAAGAATATATATTATGCTTTTGTGTCATGTTATAGTTGATGTCATCCAGCTTATTGCCCTTTACTGGATCAAGTAAAACACTCAAAGAAACTATCATTATCATAATTATTGGCATATACATAAAAACAAATATTTATTAATTTCACAAAAATCTAACATTCTTGTTCATTAAGATAAAAATCTGATAAACTCGCAATCATAAACGAATTATATAACTCTAAATAATCAAGAAATACACAAAATAATCAATTTTAAAATCTATGGGTTGCACCATAAAAAAATTGAGCACTCCATTGAAAAAATAAATAAAACTTTAAAAAAATGCATAAAAAATTTTCAAAACAATCATATATTTATTTATTTCGATAAATGAATTACCAATAAAAAAAATTCAATTTTCTTTGTGATTATTAGTTTAATCATTATAATAAAAAGTAAAATGGTGACCAAATATTAATTTGAAACAAAATATTGTAATCAATAAATGTGTTTAGTTTATTTGGATAAACTAATTACCAACTAATTCTCTCATTTAAATTATAAAAAAAATCAATTATTTAAAAAACTATTTTCAAAATTACAAATAGTAAAGTTATCATCTAGTTAAAATTTTATGATAAATCAAATCTGATGTGTCTACAAATTATTTAATTTTTTTTATAATATGAAAGTCTTTTGTTAATCAGTTGACAAATAATAAAAATGTGTTTTTAATAATCCAAAACAATGAAGCAAAGGTAATAACCATATTGATGTAAACAATAAATAATCTTTTGTGCTAGTCAAAATAATTGGTATAGAGTATTATTAATATAGTGTGAAATAGAACCATCCTTACAAGATGAACATTGATTGTATATCTTTCCTATCCTCTCTTGCATCGTTCTCTCAACCACCACCCATCCCTTGATAGCATGAGCCAACGTTGCTTACCTTTTATATTGCTCATTGTACTATACACCACATTGAGTTATTGCTATAGTCGCATCGCAAATACCAGATAATGTGGTATCCGCAACATGCCATCAACATACGCACTAGCTGTGTGTGTCATCATAACACGTGTGCTACCTTTGCCAGCTTCACTTTGGCATTTGACATGTGTTATCCCCCAACTACCATTGAAGAGTTGTTGTGGAATGATCTTCAATTGCGTCAAGACATCACACTTGCTACAATTAGGTTTGCTAATGCTCCACCTTTCACGAGTTGTGAGAATATGTCATGTCGCCGATGGAAACTTAGTAAGCAATTTAGAAACTTAAAAGACTTATTTTCGTAGCGATGTTGATTGTAGCTTGCAAGCATTGTTCTGGCACAAATGGAGATCCTCATTTCTTTGGTGGCATGTTGCTGCTAGAGTCAATTGGACAAATCCATGTTCTAAACTCTTAAAGAGTTATAGATCGCAGCCTAATAGAGGAGAACCAAGTTTATAGCAATTTCTATGTATTTTTCATCTAAAAAGAAACCTTCTTAATACATAACGAATGTGGATCCTAAGAATGTGAACAAAAAATGGGATTAAATAGTTAATTCATATCAATGTGAATGAAATACAACTTTAATTTATATTTAAATACAAAAAAACTAAAAATGAATACTCGTCCAAGTAAATGACCAACATTATATCAATTTAAATATCAGTACTCAAATATATATACCCAACATCTTCCTTGATATGGTTTCAATTATTGCAAAGGTTATTTTATGGTTTCCATTAAAGTTGTATATAATAGTAAATGCCAGCATCCATAAATATTTGAATTTTAAATGATAAGCATCAAACCTAATAAGAAACCTACAGCCTACCAATGTCATTAATGCAAACCTTGAAATTGACATAAAATCTCTTTATGAATGTGTAATATATGGTCTCCAAGGCAGTACCACCTTGATGAGTTATTCTTTTAATAAATGTTGACTATTAGAGATTTGCCCATCCTTAATTTCAAATATTGCCCACTTCTCCCTAAAAAATGCTCAACTTAACTTTTGCTTTAATTTTTTTTATTTTAAATTTTTTACATTTTTCTGCATTTATATTTTTCAATTATAAATTTAATGGTATTATTCAGCTACTTGTTTGTGTTCTTTCTCTAAAAATATTAATTAAATATATAATAATAATTATTATTATCATCATTTACTTATTATATTATTTACTTTTTAAACTTTTGCCCACCCTTAAAAAAGGAGTTGGTTCCGCCCCTACCAAGATTCATTTTAATCAATTCATTGTTATAGGGACCCATTGATAATTCACTATCAAATTCAACAATGTTCCCGAGAACCTTCTCTCTCAAACTTCATAACTTCGGCAAAATGATAAACCATAATTGCTCCTTTAGGGAAGTGATAATTCATAACTTATCCTCCTCTTGCTTTTGAGAAGAGAAGGATATCATACCACTAAAAAGCTCCAGCCACAAAACCCTGACTGCTTAATTTGGAAGAAGTGTAATGTGAAAGAGATGGAAACCAACTAGCCACTTAGAGGAGATGAAATGAAGGGTTTGTGGACTCCATATAGGATACACATCAATGCAGCCAGCAGCGGGATTTTAAGAAATGGGTTTGAGGATTTCTTAAAAATACGACGTGTTGTTTGGAGTGTTTTTGTGTGGAAGTTCCAACTCCATAGGAGCCAAAGCACAGGGGTTTACTGGTATCCTATTTTAGGTAGGATTGAAAGAAGATTTAGGTTACATCCTGTCAAACAGAATTTCTGAGTCTTTAAGTCAAACTGTTTTGATAAATCCTGCATCACCCCATTATTGATCAAATCCATTAGTTTTAGATCATATCATCGATAGGATTTGACAGATGTAAGAATTTCTCCCTCATAAACTTTCAATCATGAAATAAATAGTCAGACAATTTATCAAAAATTAATAAGAATAAAAAGTTCTCGGGCTGTATAATTTTTAGTTTTTAATACTCTCGAGGTTTACTAAATCCTACTGGTAGCCAAAGAGCTCCCTAACAAGCGAGAAGATGATGCATCCGTAAATTCCTTCTAATATATCCTACTTTACATTCCCATTTCTAATATCGATCTTATCACTAGCCAAACTCCATGATCGGCTTGCTCAACTTCATGAACCTTGAATCTGTATCAATCCCATTTTCATCTCACAAAATCCTAAATCCATGAGCTATTAAAACTCCAACCACCAATTCCAGCAGGTCCCCTCTCACTCTATACCGACACGGCACAAGGCACCACTATGCACCCTAATAAACCTCGAATCCAGAACTCAACAGGATGGACTAGCCCACGAAAATAAAAACGAAAACCAATGAAGAACGAACGGATCACTCCAATATTTCTAAAATGGTTGATAGAGAAAACAAATATCACCTCAACGAAAAAGGGTCGTAGCTCTTTGGCAATACTGCAGATCTTGAAATACTTAGAGCCACGGAATCCGTCGTGATCTAACTTCCTCTTCTTTCCATCTTGTTCTGCCGTGACGACGACGGCGGCGGCCGCGGCATTTGCGGGTTTAGAACGGGGAACTTCCTGAGCTTGTTGCGGGGTACTGGGTGGAGCTTCCATTTCACGACCCTGAAGCTTGAAGCACAATTATGCATTTTATGCAAAATGTTATGTAACCAATATAACCCTAAATTGGTAAGAATAAAACTTAATTTTGTTGCACCTTTTTATTGCGTAGGATATGGATCATATTAGTAGTAAAAATTTAGATTTTGCTTAGTTTATTTGATTGAGTGTCGCAGTTCCTCTAAAGTCTCTTTTAAAGTTGAGTGGATTGAATAGAGGAAAAATTATTACGTCTGTCGGACGGACACAGACGACAGACCTAATAATCATTCGAAATAGAGAAAGCGGTCTGAGATATATAAAAGTGAGGAAAATCATCCTCCGTATGAATGAGCTTTGGAAAATCATCCTAAAGGCTGCATTCCTAAAGTGCTTAGTTATGAGCATGCTTAAATTTGAAGTTTGTAATAAAATTATAACTATTATAAGGCACTTTAATGTTTAAGACTTTTGCTACACCCTACTTATCGTAAATGAAAAATGTCTTAGATTGACTAAATTATACTTGGATATTAGTTTATATTTAAGGATTGAGACCGTATTAACAAATGGTGGTTGGGCGATTGTTGAGGATATGACAAATAATAAGTAACAACATACTATGAACAAAATGCAACAATTGACATTGAAGTCATCCAACATAGGAGGTTAATGTCTTGTAGGGTGAGCAATATAAGTTTGCACACTACTTGTTCTTTTACATTTGACAAAATTAGAATTCATTAAAATAAACATTTGAGGTATTTCTATGAGAAATGCCTTGCATTTATGACTACTTGGTTTGTTGAAATGGAAATGTAATGTAAATGGAGTTCAGTGTGAATATAATGTAGTATATTTTGAATACTTAAGAGTCATTTAGTGAGGTATAAACTCAGTACATAAATTTATATTTTTTATTTGTTTTGAAGAAAAATTAAATCAATATGAAATATGCTCGTAGGCCACTGCGACCAACAATGACGGTTGGCTGATTTTGGTGGTTATGGTGGATGGATGCAAGGAGTGGGCGACACATGTTGGAAGGTGACGAGCAGGCGTCTAGAGCAGTGACAATTTTTTTGTGGCAATTGACGCAAGCACCCCATGGTGGCAGGCAGCCAGACAACTGGAGTGAAACAATATTCATAAACCCGATATCTGAGTGCATTTGCATATCTTCATTGGACCTAAAGTCTTTACAATTCCACACTTACCATTTCAATTTAACAAGCAGACTAGGCTCTTTAATATCCCTGACTCTGTTAAAAAATATTTAAGGAATATTAAAAAGTATTATTAATGTATGTCTGACGGTTCGTGATGATAGATTAATGAGTTAGCATCTTAGCGTTGAACAAAAATCTGACAAACACTGAAATAAATAAAGAAAAATAAGCAAGAGAAGACACCTCAAATTTTTACATGAAAAACTAAGAAAAATGGGGAAAAATCATGTTGTTTGACCTAATTGAAATAAATCACTATGAATAGTGAGCACACATGTATACTATTCTCTTGCATTAATGAAGATGGACTTACAAAAAACAATCAATGTTAATGTACATCGTAATCTTGTTGCAATAAATGTAGTATCCGGTGATGGCAGGCTGAAAGTGTTGTAGTCGGGTGCTATGGAGGTTGTAGTCTACCAGCTTGTCACATGGAAACACGGCTGAAAGTCATTGTAGTAGTTGACTTTGTGGACCGTATATGGTTTCTTTATGAGAGTCAGTTGGTCACATTGATCATAGTAGGATAGGGCATAGTGGTGATTGTGATGACCTTTGCAAGCCGCAAGGGACAAAGTCAGGAGCAACACAAGTTGTAAATCACGTAGGGTGTAGTTGGCCATATATATTGTAACGGCGTTGTAGTTGGTCATATATATTGTAACGGTGAGTTGTGATAACGTCCATAGGTCGCAGTGGCTAAAGCCGGGAGTTTCACGAGTTGTGGACCGCGTAGGCCGTAGTGGCAAGTCGTGGCATCTTCATAGGCTGCGGGCTAGAGTTGATGAGACATTATCAAACCGCACGATTTGACTTGGATTAAAGAAATTTTAAAATTGTTGGGTCCATTGTAAGTTTGCTAAAATATGAATTTAGGATGATTTTTCATCGAAATCGGAACATTTCTTTCTAAAAAAGTTATCTTGAGATCTGTGTTATGTTTGGCGGCGTATTAACTATTAAATATATATATTCAAAGTAGTTATGAATCAAATTTAAGATTTATTTTGTTTTGCAGAGTTAAATTTATAATTAATTAAGGAATTTGATTGTTTAAAATATATTATATTTATGGGGTATGTATTCGCAAACCAGCAGAAAAAAATATTGAAATTTTAATCAACAGCATCACTATACTCTTCAAATTTTCCGGCCGACAGCAATTTTCGCAGTAAAAATGAATATTATAAAACAACAACGGAAATCATCAATAAATAAATAATATGCCGCCATAATCTAGCAATGCGCAACTCTCAGCTTCAACCCTTTTCCCTGTAATTCCGCAAGAAGAATCAAGAAACTCCGAGCAATTTCTCTCATTAATGGCCGGGGAAACGAGAAGGGAGCGCTTCGTCCGGCGAACGACGATGGTGGCAGCCGCCACGGCCGCCTATTTTCTCTTCGTCTCCGACTACGGTTCTCAGGATGGCACCATGGACCCCGTAAAGTCGCTTTCTATCTCGCTTCATGAAACCCTAATCCTTGATTTTTTTTTTTTACTTCCTAGCTTCAACAAGTAAGTGGATCA
>NW_018164444.1:61446413-61457379 GCF_001263595.1 Phalaenopsis equestris | reverse complement strand
TTGACATTTTGATTGTACTTCTATTTAATATTTTTATTCCTTCTATTATCTTATTATTTTTTATATGCAGTAATTAATTATTTTTTCTTTGGTATAGATAGCTTTGGGAAGTAGTTATGATCTCCCTTGTTATGAAAAAAAAAACGACAATAAAGTGAAAAAATTGGATCGAAAAATTGCAAACTAGAAAGTAAAATACAGATTTACGTGGTTCGGTTGGGTTGTCTGCATCCACGGAGTTGCAGAGGATTTTATTACTTCGAGAAATTCAACGATCGAGCGTCTCGACGTTTACAAGAAATCTTCTTTTCTCTCTATTTCTCTCTCTCTTCCTTTCTCTCTCTTAGCTCTCAAGAAGACTTGGCTTAGCACTTATGACAGGCTAAAAGAGGCTATTTATAGAAAACGGGACAGAGGTAGGTGGGAGAGAGGTAGATGAGACGCGGTAGGTGAAGGAGGTAAGTCACAGGCTTCATATATTTAACACTCCCTCCCTTAACTTTCGATTGAAGAAAAGTACAACTCCATCACAAGGCATCATATAGATAAGTACTATTATCTTAGTGATAACCACGACCTTTGTTCCCTTTGATCTCTCCACACGGGCTTTCACTCAGACATCGTCACCACCTAACCACACCCTATTGCCTCTTATCATACCACAATCAACACCTAAATTTCATGTAGGTGCATGTCCTATTTCTGCAAATCCTGACACTTTAAGTTGCACATGACGCACATTCAATCTAGACCCATCGGAAATACATAGGTAATCTATATTATAAAAATAAAATTTCATTGAATACTTTTTTTATAAAACTAATAATATCTTCATACTTCAAATTTTATCAATCTTGCAGGTTTTTCATATTGTAGGGACATCATACGGAGCAAATTTGATGATTGGTACTTATCATGGATGGATATCCCGATTGAAGTATGCATGGAATATGTGATTTCAAAAGTTTTAGGCAAACCCTAATTTGTAAAATTATGTTATATAATTATATCCATATAAAATATTAACATTCATATATAGAAGTAGTTCTCCTGGTTGTCTGAGCATCATGCACATATTAGGAGAAGATTTTAGTCTAGAGGTGGAGCTCGTATGTGCGATATGCTCATTGAGATATGCAAGACTGGCCAACACCCTCTAAGGCTCGAGGAGGGCATGTGCATCCATTTTTGTAGAGCCCAGAACTCACATGACTATGCTAGGAAGAGTTAGCAAATGAAGTAAAACTAGGCTTCAAATTATGGGGGCATGGTTGCCTCCCAACACATTGGAGATACACTCCCAAATATGTAGTACATGAGGAGGATTATAAGAGTTATTTTATCTATTAAATCTTAGTAGATAATAATTATTTATTAACTTTTTTTATCTTAATAGACATTGTAACTTGGATGAGAGCCCACTATCATTGAGCTACACGCTCATACCCATCAACATCAGTCAGACTATTAGTGGATTGATATTAAATCTTAAACAATACATGTAAGTGGCTAGGGTAAGTTTGATATCATTGAAATTATTTCAAAATTTAATTTTGCTTAACCATCCTTTGCATTCTTTTGTAGGACGAGTACAAGCGATTGAAAGAGGTTCATAGTCAACACCCAAGAGGTGTTCCTATCCCTTGTTGTGATTAGTTGGACTATGAAATTAAGAGAAAAGTTGTTGGGGGTAAACAAAGAAGGAAGGATTGATGGCTTGGGGTTGCAGGGACACGTGTACGAAACATATCTCTCATTTATTGGACAGAACAGTACATCTATCTATGAAGTCAATGAAATTTGTAGGGTGGTCTCTTTATAATCTACATGTATAGAAACCCGAGTTGCCACTCAACTTGCTTAGATGGATTCAAGAATGAAGATAAAAATTGTGGCGGTGTGATGTGAGGCATGTCGAAGAGAGAAGCAGTCTATGGAGGTGGATTATGATTTTTTTTAATTTCATTTCTTCTTTTAGGACATTTCCGTACTAGTTATGTATTGGTTATCATAAAAATTATTTCTTTTTCCATTACATTACACATTTTGATGGCATTTATTTTTAATTGTGCTTATCATCATGTGATTCTTGTTTACTAGCTAGTTGGATAGGTAAAGTAGATTGCATGATATTAATTTCATATATTCTTATAATTTTATTACAGGTGTGAAAATTCTAATGAAACAAATGAGTTTCTTTATTTTTTTTAGGTGTAGTTTGCTTATAGCCAACCACTGATTTTTTGGGCGGCTATCAACATCCAAAAAGCTAACAGATATTGCCTGTCAATATCTAAACCTATGCCAAACTGAAGTTTCTCGCTATAGTTGAACCAAAGGAGCAAGTCTCCGTTACAAACCGTAATGATCGGCAATAACCATTCGAAATACCTTCATAAAAAAGACATGTTTGAAGGTCGTCTAAATTGACTTTTTCACCAACAAAAAAGTGATAGCCCTCTTCCGTCTGATGGTCGTTACTTTTTTTCAATAACGTGTGACAATACCATTACTTTCGATAGGTTGAGGCCATCGAAAAATTGACAAAATTCCTATAGTGAAACTTATTTGAACTTAGATCTAATCATCATTGGGTGTGTATTGTCATTATGTTTAGTTAATTATATGTTTTTTTAAATCAAAACTGAAATGATCTTAAACTTTAATATTAAAATTATCATTCAAAATATATTGAGTTCTGTACCTAATCATATGGATATTTTGGTGATTATCACAGATCTCATAATTTTTTATGTATTTACATATCAAATACCTAAATTTTGAATTTTATATTTTGTTGAACCCAGATTTATCCTTAAATCACACCCAAGAAAAAAGACTAGAGAGAGAGAGAGAGAGAGGAAAGGCACGACCAATGAGATGATGAGAAAGCTAAATGAGGATATAACGAAGAATGAGTCTTACAATGGATTGATGATAAATGCTCCCTCTTTTTAATAGTTGGCTTTTATAAAATGACATATTTTGATCTATTTTACACTAGTTCTTTAAGTGTATACATTTCAATTATTAATAATCCCACCCCTGCCGTAACTTTGGGCTTCATCTTTTAGCGATGGGTTTTACTTATTTAATTGATGCGATGATTAAATGTATTTAAGAAAATAACTGAAATATTGTTGGTGTCAAGTGAGTGGTTCAACCAAATTAATTCCACTTAGTTCATATTCATTACAATTTGAAGGGTTGTTAAGGACATGTGGGCCAGTCGAGGAAATTATTATTATTTTTATCTTAATTCATTAAGATAAGCCTATGCTCCATTAAAATAAACATAAGAACATAATCAATTATTAGCAAATCAAATCATTTAAATATTTATTAAAATAAGTAATAATTGTATAGCTAGAAATAAACGTATAATAAAACCAATTAAAGTTAAATTAATTTAAAATTAAAAATTTTAACACTCATAAATCAAATGCACCTAACATGATGATTAAACATAAAACATATAACTAAATTTTTGAAGATGATATTAAGGAAAATTTGATATAATTTTTTCCAAAAAAGATAATCATGATTTCTGAATAAAATTGTCCTTCAAAAACATACTTTGGGCCTCTTTGAGTTGCTTTTTATTATTCTTTTTTTCATTTAAGAGAAGTTTTTTAATATACATTATTAAATTTGTTTAGATAAAAAATTTAGTTTCATAAACACCCAAAATAATTTATAAATATTTTTAATATTTTTAAAAATAATTTTTTTTTTCAAAATGTCAAATATATTGTATTTAAAATTAAAATATAAATAAAAATAATAAAAAAGAAAAACTGACTCCAGATAACCTCTTAATTTTTTCAAAGCTCCCATTTTCAATGTTTGTAGAACAATATTTTCTGAAAATCCATTGACATGTAGAAAGCGCCTAAAATTGATAACACTACCTTAAAATGCAAATTTCGTAGAAAAAACTTCATTAAGAGCTTATAACTTCAATTGGCTCCATAAACGAACCACAATGACTATCACAAATAACACCAAGATCAACAGAAGATCTGATTAATCATCACATATGTTTCGAACAGAAACAGCAACCCAATTAAATTATTTACAGAACAGTAAAACTTATAACTTGCGGGCAGCAGAGTAAATATAAACTTCTACTGGCATCTTATCTAATGAAGGTTTGAAGTGCGAATACCAAATGTATTCTCTCCGCTGTAAGTGACATAAAGAAATCCATCTTCATCTTTCTTTTCTTCATAAATTTTTGACATAATAGAGCCTGAAAAAGTCAGCCCCAAAAAAGAAGAGAAACAAACAAAGCAGGCATTGTTAACTTTCTTCTAAAACGAACTTTTTTAAGTTTTTAATGGAGGAAGACAAATACCTGTTGGTGGAAGCACGTTGTCTACAAATATAAAAATGGCCTTCTCTGCACTCAATTTGATTCTCTTACGAATCACGTAAACAAACTGCCCTACTGTCAGGTCTGCTGGAACCAAATATCTGCAGATCCAGATGGACATTAGTAATCAAATCCAACATGCCAAAATCTTTTGCCGAAATTAACGTGGTTCAAATTCAACTGAGAATAGTTATTATAGTTACAAGCACATTTCTGTACTGAATGACATGATTGATGATAAATTGAGTAAGCTGGAATTGATCATTGATATTAAAGACTAACGACAAACAAATAAAAAAGAACTTCATTCTTGATTCATAGACATACAAATTCATGGATTGAAAAATCAAGCTAATTAATAACTTTTGTTTCCATAAGAACCTTTGCAAGTTTAACTCTGCTGTACAAGCTTATGCACAACTTTGTAAATAACTGATTTATGAATCCAAAAACAAGTTGATGGTAGAATGAGGACTTACTTCTTCTTGTCAATGGTGGTTATATCACTTCTCTCAGCCTTCTCCACAATTACCTTTAGGAAATAAACAAAGTTTAGAAAGCATAAGCCCTTTTAAAAATACAACCAACCAAAGCAAGCAATAGCCCTCATCAATCAGAATTGAGATAAATTAGTAGCAAATAACCACTTCAGTCCGGCAAAAAAATTCAATCGACTTATTGAAGTAACAGTACACCAATGCTAAATGATAAATATTAACAAGAGATAATATACAATATTTGTTTCCTTCCATGTTTTCTAGCTTATATGTCTGACTAATAATCAATGTGCGAAAGTTTTCTACGCAAAATTAAGAGTACATCAAAATAGAAACCAAAAATAAATGTCATGGATTTATGTCCTGGATAAATTGGTTAATTGTTCATCCACTGCAAAAAAAGACTTCAAGTAGCAACCCACGAAATTAAGCATGGAGTAAAAACATCTTTTGCAACAGAGAGAACAATCCAATTCGGGAAAAATAATAAAGAACACATAGGATTTGCAATTCTTTAGTTGGGGGATTTAGATAAATAGCACATAATTCTTGGGGATTTGCAGATCTAGCACTTAACTCTTTCTATTTACTTACATAACACCCTAGTGTCTAAATCAAATAAAAACATACACGAAAAGATGAACATCATTTTGTCAAGTTAATTCTAGAAAAATTTTCTGTGATTCAAGATTATGGTGCTATATAAATAAACATAAAAACTTAGGAATTAGATAAGTAAATATGTAAGAATTCAATGGTATGTATGCAAATTAGTCTTTTTAATTATTAGATTTGCACTCCATAGATTTTGTGTGTTTCCTAAACAGATGAAACTATAGTATTGACCTGGATGCAGAGCCAAGGCTCAAGATTAGTTGACGTTCTTCGATGTTAAAATATGAAATCAAATCACTAATATTGTCATACAGATGGTATATAACTTGTCACCACAAGTTCCCTGCACAAATCAAAATTAGATACCTACACTTTTTAGAAAAGTAAAGTAGCTAAAAATAAATACAAAATAATCCCAAAAATTTAGCAAACAAACAGAGAATATTTGCCAACAATTTACAAAGTAGTACCATTACAGTTTTAACAGATGCAAATAACAAAAAAAAAAAAAAATCAAAGTTGACTAATGTAATCCATAAATATAATTGAGCCAGAAACTTGCCTCCACGATGAAGACAAGAAATCATCTAACCAAAACTTAAAACCATCCTCTAATCATATAGAATTGAACTACCAATCTTAAGCTGGACAGAAATAAGAATAAAAATAAATCCTCGCAGATGTGAAGCTCTACAGCCTGAATCTGCTCAGATATATCAAATTAATCTAGAAAAGAGAACCTCACCGGAATTCTATCCGGGTACTTTTCCCTAATTCTAGCAGCCTCTGCCCTTCTCTTCTCTGTACAACACAAAGAGAGGTCATCAATCAAAACAATCATCCTCCGATCATCCAATAAATGAAAAAACAAACAAAACACAAAGAAAGCGATGCAGATTTGGCGAACCAAAGTCATGAGCCAGCTTGAACGAACTATTCGCCATCTTTCTTGTAAATCTCCTCTGCATAAAACAACATTATTCGATTCACATATTTCAAACCCTCGAAAAAATCCAACAACTCACAAATCAAAACCACAAAATAAAAAAAAGGCTTATAAATCGAAATCAGAGGCTTCAAGTTGACCAAAAGAACTGCAAGCGAGTTATAGAGAAGAAACCAAGAAGACTGGATAAGAAAGAAGAGCAAAAGGTACAAATCTTGCAGATAAAAACGTACAAAGAGAATAAAACAGTGGAACGAGGCGATCGATCCGGCGGAGAGCAAGATCGAGAATGTAGGCGAAGCGGAAAACGATTCCGCGACGCTGCCTTTACTTGTGCAGAAGCTTCAAGGAGCACATGAATCAATTAAAGAGTATTTACACAAAATTCATATGCACGTAATCCTCCTTTTTGTTATTTTACTGTTAATTACATATCTAAATTTCATTAAAGTATATGCTTGGTTGTTATTTTACTGTTTATTACATATCTAAATTTCATTAAAGTATATGCTTGGAAATAAATTTTTGTCTTAATTAAATTAATATTAATAATATTTTTATATGATTTAAGAAGTTAAGTGTTATATAGTATATATAAAATTTTTAAATATTTTATGGGTAATTTTATAATATATATTAATAAAAAAATGCTCGAATTCAAATTATCTTATGTCTGCATCTTAAGAATAATATATGAATTTATAATATAAGTCTTATAGTCGTTGTATTCATGAGGTTGTGGCGTATATTTTGAATTTCACCTAACCTCACCCTATTTGTATCCTATGTTATAATTGTGTTGCATCTCTCTTGAATCCTTAGCTATATATAGGATCATAAAGTGCTCTATAATATATACTTAAAATAATAATAATATGTAATATTTTACTTTCTATCCCATATGTTTTTTCATGGGTTGTATGTCTTACAATGGATGATCGACATGGCTCATTTTACATTCATCATTCTAAAAATTTAGTTTGACAACAAAATTAAAATATTTAGATTAAACAATGCTAAAGAATTTATTCTTATTAATTTTTTTCCATGATCACAATGTTGTTCATCAATACTTGTGTGTTGAACGAACCCAAAATGACCAACATTTATTAAACATGCAAGGGCAGAATCAAGAATTTATCTCAATTTTGAAGTGAATGCATTATGATTGCCTCTTTTTAATTAATGGAATAGCTTCATCACTCTTTCAAAACAAATCATTATAAGAGCTTTTACAAAATACCATATGATTACTACCATTTGTGTCTTCGAATCACATGCACATGCTTCTACCTTAATTAGTCAATGAACAAAATTTTGCCCACAAGCTTATACTAATGTTTTGCTTTGGTAACCTCAAGGTATAAAGCTATACAAATTATATGATATTCAAATTAAGCAGACATTTATATCATGTGATATTGCTTTCCACAAAGATCACTTCCCTTTCCACTCAATTAAAACCTTACACCTCATGGCTCATCCATTTTCTGATTAGGTCATCCCTAAGTCCAAAAAAATAAAACCCTCAGTCACACAATTCCACTCAACAAAACACGATTAGTTGAAGTACAAAATGAAGACTCTCCACATGAGGCAATACCATTACATATACCTATTGGAAACTAAACTCGTAAATAAACTAGAATGCTAAAACTCCCTCATACTTATGTGATTTTCACTACTATATTCTTCAAAACTCTAAGTGGCATCTAAACAACACATTGAAATGTGAATCAACATTAAACACCCCATTTCACATCATATTTCATAAGACTTCGTATCTTCAATCCATAAAGTTTCACAATTATTGTCTATAGCAATTTTGCACCATAATCTTACCATCAAGGTGCTTGCAATATTGCTTGACAAAAAGCAATAAAAGCCGAATACGTTTAAACATAACTAAATTTGGTTTGTTGCTTGACTGCCACCCAAAAAAGTGACCTATTAAATGCAAGTGGGCATATTAAATCAAATATAGTCATAATAATGTTAGTAGATATAAAGTTCAATTAGTTGCGAAGGGTTACTCAAAATAAGGTGTGGATTCCTTTTAAATATTCTCATCAATCGTCATAATGGCTATAGTTAAAATGTGTCTTGCTCCAATAGAATGTAACAAATGGATAATCAATTAAACGATGTTATGCCTTACTACATAGATATTTATTTTAGGAAATATAATGGGATTTGCTGCCTGTTTACAAAGTTAAGGGGGGAGACGTCTAACGAAAAGCATAAACTTGTATACATAAATCATTAAATGTCTTCAACGGTACCCTAAACTATTGCAAATTTAATTCATTTAGTTTACATAATCCACATTAAACTATTCTTCATTTACTAAATGAAACATTTCTAACTTTATTATTCTTTTAGTCTATTTCAACTGTATCGGTATCATAGAACCCAACAACTCATCGTAGTAATTCCTTAATGACTTTTTTACGTCATTGGTTCAATCATGAAAGAATTGGTAATACTTTGTTTGTTGCATTTTATCATACAACTTTTGTAAGCCACGACTTACCTTGGGTGCAAGCTTGTTAGGACACGCATGGACCCAATTAATTAACTCAATGTTGAAGATGGGGAGTCTCTACTATGCACATCCAGATATTGATGATCGATCAGATGTCTTATCTACCTTGTCATACCTAGACTCAACATTACCTTTTTGTGCACATATTTTTTCAGTTCATGACTCAACCCGGAACTCCACAATTAGTGGTTTTCCATTGAGTTTTATGCTACCTCAAATCTACACGTAGATAAGAACTTTTATTATCAACTAATTCTTGTTGATAATTGAAATTCCTTTTTGGTACTAATTGGGGGGTTTTTGATGTGCACAAGACGATCCATCATTAAGTTCTACATTTTCTTGGAGGATTCTCCACTCTTGTAAGAAAATAAAGCAAAATATAGTCTCCAAGTCATTAGTTGAAGGTAATTGTAAATTGTTAGCGACCAACGTCAGTGAGATAACATGGCTAAGGCAACCATTGAAAAACTTCCATATTCAAAGCTCTACTTTGGATCTTTTCCTCTGTGATAATCAAGAAACCATACACATCTCCGCCAATCCTACCTTTCATGAATAAACTAAGCATATAGAGATTATTTGCTACTTTGTTCATAATAAAGTTACATATAATTACGTTAAAATAATGACATTCTGAACTGAATACAAGCTTTTTGATATATATGTAACAAAGCTCTTCCACCCTATTTACACTTCTAAGAAAGATGATTGTGAAAAATTTTTACAACCCATTTTAAGGGGGATTATTATAATATGAGCATCATAGCTTTGTTTGAATAGTTACTGCATATGTTTCTTATTTCTTCTAGCTATACCTTATTGGTATCTTATGATACCCTCTATGTAGCCCCTCTCTCTAAATTTTAGCTATAAATAAGACTAGAAAGTGTTATATAACATATACATAAAAGAATGCTAAAATACAATCCAACTTTGCCTTTTTAGTTTTATTTTGTGTGATACAATATGCTTCTATGTTTTCTAGAAAAAAGTGATCATCTATTACTTACCAATAATAAAACTACAAATACTTTCTTAGAATATGAGACTTATTTTATAAGAAAAATTATTTGTTTTTTAATTGAAACATTAATTTATGATTTTTTTTGTTATAACATAAAATTTAATGTTTTTAATGTTTTAGTCCAATGGATTGAACATTATAGGGGTTTAAATTTGATTTATTAAGATTAATCTAAGAATATATTTTCATATTTTTAGTGAAACAAGCTAAAATTTATGGTATTAATATATATGTGCTAGATAAATTTTAAGCTTAATCATATCTTTTAAAATATTGTAATTAAAGTTACTATTATTAACATATTTTACATAAAAATAACTTTAGTCTTATTTTTTTCAAATTGTAATAATTTTTTTTATGGATGCACGTATATTGTTGTAATTCAAAACAATTTAAAAAATTTTAAACATAAATTATTAAGAAAATATCACTAAATAACTTTTTTAATTCTTGATTATTGTTAAAAACATGTTTATAACATATTTTTCAAAAATGGTTATCAACTCATATTTTGATTAAAAATGTGCTTAAATTTTTCATGCACTTATTTTTAACAACAATAATTGCTCTCTTATAAATATACTATTAGAAAAAGAAACTAAAACAAAAGATATTTAAGAGAGGATCACATTTATTTTATATTTTATTTTATTTTACTTTTGCTTTGATCTAAAAAACAGGTTTGACATTTTTAATTAATATATGAAATAAAATAAAATCACTCAAAACATCTAAAAAATCTCTTAATTTTTCTTAGAAATAAAAATTTAATATATATAATGAATGCACTAAACAAACATGCTTTCAAAAACAAAAGTAAAAGCAAAAAAATAAAATCTATGCCAAACAAATATGCATTTAAATAAATCAAATGTTTCCTAAAACTATCATAAATCTCAATTTTTTTTTTTTTAAAAGTGCTAGCCATAAAACTCTCTCTCTCTCTCTCTCTCTCTCTCTC
>NW_018164444.1:61443186-61446373 GCF_001263595.1 Phalaenopsis equestris | reverse complement strand
TATATATATATATATTAAAGAGAATGACCAGAGGCTATTATACGAGCCTCCAATCACCCCTAATGTCCCTAATAATTCGAGTTCCTCCTCCTTAATGTCAAACTGTGTTAAAGGGGATTCGATCCCTTGATCTTAGGGGTCTTATATTGTGGATGCCAACCAAGAGGCCGGGGTACACTATATATTGAATCCATGTTCTTATGTCAATCAAATTTAGATAATAGTATAAATAAGAAGAGATAAAGAGAGTGAGAGAGGGGGAGAGAGAGAGAGAGGGAGAGAGAGAGAGAGAGACAGGAATGAATAATAATCAATTATGTCTTATTTATAAAATATTTCTTCTATTTATAGAGGATATGTTATAATGTTGATGTTATATTTTTGCCCCTATTTAGAAGGGATCGATACTAGGATATTTCTAGTATTTTCCATGTATGGGATTATTATTAGGTTGTTTTATGGCTTGTCGGCTAAGCTTAGTTGGCTTTGGGTGAACGAGATCAGCTCTGTCAATTTAGCCTAATCAGTATGGCCAATAGATGGATCTAGCATTGTTGTCAATCATTGATCCTTGGTGAGGAGCCTCTGCAGCGTCCATGAGATGGTTGAGGACACTGTGAAACTAGATCGTGTCTTAAATCGACTAAACTAGAATGTAGGTCTATTGTATCAGATCGACTTTCTTGTAGTGGTGGACTCAGATGTTCTCCTATCTTGTTTCTAGTTAAATGGCTTATGCTTGAATCATATAGTGACCTTCTTATCTGCCTCATGGCCCAATCAGTTTTGGCCTTGTTGGCTTCGCTCATATTTCTTCACTTGGTCGATCAATTGGGCCTCACGATCCTCAGGCATTAGGCTAACCTTCATTGTATCTTCCCTTCTAGATCATTAAATCACTTTAAGATCAGCAATGACATACTTTAATGTACATATCTTAATTCTATGATTCTCTTACTTCTTGAATGTGATGCTAGTGATAATAAAAAGAGAATTCAATGTAAAATTAGAACATATTCAACTTCAAAATTTTGATAATTAAACTCCCTTGATTTTGGTGCATTTGATTCTTATATATAGGATGCGATGGGACTTCTTCCCATACATTATTTGTTCTAGATTTTTTCTCATTTGAGCCTTCTGATTTTAGTTTGTTGCTTGGAGAACTTGTCAAAGCCCTTCACTGGTGTCCCCAACAAGAATTTGATTCACTCGCATTCAGGAAAATTGAAGGTGCTAGAATGCCCAGAAGATGAGAGGTAGATGAAAGACATTATGAAGAGGAGGAAGCCTATACTCTGAATGACTGATCAGGCGTGGTCATCTGATTCAATCATTGACACTAAGTGAAAAACATTCAGTCGACCAACTCAATCATTAATCCCACCGCCCAACCTTCTACGGTGGCTCAAGACCTCCTCTGGTTGGCCCAGTCACTTAAATGTCTTCTAGGAATCTACTGTCGTGCTCAATGGTGCCCTGTGGTGAGGATGCTACGTTGATTATGATATCTGAGTGGAATCAACTCTTAAGTAAGAGGAGCTTTTGTCTTATTTGCGGGATTTAATCTTTTTATGAAGTCTCATTTATTATTATTATTATTATTATTATTATTATTATTATTATTATTATTATTATTATTATTACCGACGACCCAACTATGGTCATTTTGGATGATGATCCAACTCCAATCAACATTGGTGAAATTGACTAGAACATTAGTGAGATCAAACCAAACTCCCGACAAAAATGGCGAACTCTCAAGTGAGTGTTGATCGCCCTGATTTCCTCCCCTGAAGAATGTGGGAAAGAAGTTGAATGACTTGGTATACCGACTGGCTAGCTTACCCATCATCTAGACTAAACCAAGTGCTCCTTTGCTCGGTCGCTAGAGGTCTAGCAGGGTAAAGAATTGTGCGAGCAGTTGCTCATGTGGAGAAGGTGGAGAGGATGGAAGAGGTGGTAACGACTATATCATGACCAATCAGATATCCAGGAGAGATCCCTAATCTTCTATGCTCAAGTAGAGTCAAATTGGCTGAGTCAGTTTTATTCTGGAGGGAAATTCTAATATTGGAGGATGTTTATGTTAGTGTATGTCTTGTCCGAGGTACTGAGTGATCTCTTTGCAAAATATTCTATCTTGGACTAGTTTTTAAATGCTTGCATCATTATTTTAAGAATACTTTCGTAGAATAAAATTATTTTCTTCTCTTATTTCCTGTGTTGATGTGCCCTCATTGTCAGCTCGTTATATATATATATCATTTTTCCCCCGCTTTTTTTCCTTTTGCTCTCTCTAACTTCTGTTTCTATTCTTTGCTTAATGGCTCCTAAGTACTCTTGGCAAGACGTTTGCCCTAAACAAGCAATCTTATATGACATAAGGTGAAGTCGACCTGCTGCAGGAGACCTGCATCTTTCATCCTACCAACCAGCTTCGGGTGGCCAGCAAGGCTGTTCAAACTACTTATAGTGTTGACCTCCTATTCTACAAAGCTCAATTTTTTATTTGATCTCTGAATACAACTCTGTCCCGAGATGTATTCCATATTTTCGAACTACGACTTCATCCCAGCCCAGATCAAGCATATCTCAATCGAATCCATCATTGACTTCATCAATTTCGGTCATCGGTTGAGAATCCCACGGCCAGTTAACCTTTTAAATCATTTATTCTTGTTCTATATCGGCCCAGACTGGTTTGTTCTATTTTTCCTGCTTGAGAAATTCCAGCTATTGGGGATGGAAAACAACTCGAAGGGTTAGAAGCCTCTCTTCTGTCTAGGTTCCTCCATGCAGAGATGATGCAGCCTAATTTTGATGCCCGCGATGCTGAGACAGAGGTTATGGTGGCTGCTAGAACGGCCAAAAATAAGGTTTGCTTGGTCTCTCATCCTTAAACTATCGGAGCAGCGAAACAACTGAACCTTACGGTGTTTCTAGCCGGATAAAGCTTGGAAAGTGTTAAATCTCCTGTATTATGTTTCCAATTAAATTGTTATTTTTCAAGGAATTTTAACAGATAGTTAATCCTCATTGAGAAGTCAATGTTTGTTGGTGCCAGCTAAAATTTTACTATCAGTTGCAGGTGTTTCGAGCATGCAGTAGTAGGATGTTGAGAGGATAGCGAATCACACATATTTGAGAGCTGTCATGAGGGGGGGGGGGGGGGGGGATTTTTTTT
>NW_018164444.1:61432916-61439176 GCF_001263595.1 Phalaenopsis equestris | reverse complement strand
TATTTTTTTTTTAAATGAAATACAACTTTCATGCATATGTTGATGACGCCAAGGTATTATAAGAATAAATATCAAATTATCAAGCGTACCAACATCACTACCATTTTACAAATGAAATATACATTTTCATGCATAAGTTTATAACATAAAGGTGTTATTAAGCATAAATATCAAACTTTGGATATTAGATGTTTAAATGCATGAGCATTGTGTGGTGTGTAGTAAATTTGATCGAAAAGATTGTTTCTCGGGTTTAAAGGATAACAATATTAACCATGGACCGATATTTAAAATCTTATTAAATAATTAATGATCATAAATTGTTCATTTAAAAAATATTTGTTGAGTTTGATGAATCGAATTAACTCACAATCTAATATAAATTACTTTTTTTTTTTTTGTAGTTATTAAGCATCTAGCACACTTCTTTCATCACGGAAGAAAATGTTCAACTACCACATAAAAAATGCCACAAGCTTAACTTTTAAAAAGTTAGATATCTTTTATGCATAGGTAAGGTGGCATATATGTAAAACTTGAAGTTTAGGTGTTAGATACCTACAAACTTAAGACTTGAGTGGCATCCATGTAAATCTTCCTTTTTTTTTTTTTTCTTTTGATCGTAGTGTCCTTTTAGCTTAACTCAATCAATTACAAACTAAAATAGAGCTTTCTGTTTTTAGTGTTTGTATATATATAGATCTATGGATATTATCAAAATCAAATATAAGTTCAAGTTCATTATAAATTATAAATCACATATGTAACTACTTTCAGATCACCTTCCTACATATTAATCTCTTTTGCAGGGCCGGTACCGGCTTAATGGGAAGCCTGTGTATGTACTTGTGGAGTGCCGTCGATAGAGCTTCAGAATCATGTTTACTGTAAGTTTTTTTTTTTTTAATTTTTTTTATTTTTAAAAGATACTGAACTAACATGTTACTCTTAATTGTTATATCATGAAACTTGAATTTGGAATGTCATTTTGAAAATGCACATAATAATAGTAATAGAGCATAAAAGATACACAATCTATGTTTCCTGTTTTAGTTTTTTCTTTCATAAATTTTGGCATAAAAGAAATAGTTTGTAAGCAAAATATACTGAATAATCTGAGGATTTAGAAGAAAGAAAAAAAAAAGGTAGATTAAAAGGAAATTATGAAGAGCAGGTGGGCAAAATGATTTGATCAACTCATTCTCTCTCCCTCTCTCTCTCCACCCACTCCCTCTCTCTCTTTCTCTCTCACTATACCTCTCATTCCCATTGCTTGTCAATGCACTATTTCTTAGGTGCGATTCAAAGACAAAAGGGGATTCAACACCTAAAGAAAGTGTTGTGAGCATAGAATATGTCACAAATAAGAAGAGAAACCACATTAGGAGAAGAACGAAGCCATAGAGAAATCACAAGCATCATATACTATACCAAGGAGTTTATCACTCAACAGGTCAATGAGTTCAAGTAGTATATGATGAAAATGATTAGAGGAGCCCTCACTAATGTAACTACATTGCCACTCCAACCAACAATTCCTTCTCATCAGAGAGGTGACCTGATGTCAATAGGAGAACACTAGATGGCATATACTACCCTAACAGTGACGGATCGACCCCATCAAGCAACAATAGATGAAGCTTCTATAGATGCGACAACCACATCAGCTGGATAATACTTTCTTCAAGGAGAAATTTCATGTTGAAGCTCCCAAATGCTTCAAGATTCCTACACTAGAGTTTAATCGAGGGAGATTAGATCCCTCTAATCATGTTGACTCTTTTGGATCTACCATGTGTTTCCTAAGAATAAATGATGCACTAATGTGTTCACTATAATTTATGAATTTGAAAGAGCCCGCTCTATGATTGTTCAATAGTATACCATTAAGAATAATAACCTCCTTTCTGAAGTTTAGAATGATGCTCAACACACAGCTCACCAGAGCGTAGAAGCCCCATAAAAGTTTATAAGCATTATTACAGTTACAACGGGAACATGAAGAGACCCTGTGTGTTGTCGTCATTCATTTTTAGAAAGGGATGTTGGAGGTGTGCGATAGAGAACCTATTGTTGCTCATGTCTCTTCAGCTCAAGGGCTTAGAGAAGGTCCATTCCACTATGAGCTCGAACATAACAATACCCACATATAAACCTAAGATTATAATTACCTTTAATTCTCTTGCGAGCATAGCATTTGAAAAAAAACCATCAAATGGTAACTTCCAAGAAATTAAATGGAGGAAGAATAGCCTCCATAAATGATAACCAGACTCGGATTCGAGGAGCATTGCTACCGACCATATCAAGGAGAACTCGCATACAAAGGCGAGGAGTTTGTCATTTGGAGGGATAATTTTGCTATCATAATAGGTGGACAAATTGCCATTTAGAGAGAATATCTCCACCTCTAACTCACAAGATATCCAAGTAAACTCTGCTAAGAGTTTGATGGTAAGGATAGTGGATGCAATCCATAAAAACTATTACTTTCTAAAATACAAAAAGCTAAAAGTGTTTGTAGCACCTAGAGCAGTCTCTGAGAGGCAAAGGAAAACCCCAATTAAAAGTTATGACCATGAACATATTCAAGCTGAGATAATATACATTGTTGAAGTCATCCCAGGAGTCAAAGCCACTTGTCAATCTTATCTGAAGAGACTCTGTCCAGGATAGCTATGTATGGTCGCTTCATCCTAAAGGGTGGATCATGCACCATCTGCATATCATCTTCACTAAAGAAGATCTATGCGTCAAGCGTAACCCTTACAACAATGCCATTATGTTCAAGGCCAAAATTGCCAATTTCCAAATCAGCAATATCTTTATTGACATGAAATTTTATACATATTTTATTTAAATCTATCTTTGACAAAATTAACTTAGGTGATACACGCTGCTATCATTCACATCTGAGCCACTTTATGTCTTCTTGGATGAAAAGATACTACTGAGAGTCCTAGCCTTGCTCATCACCAGAGGGGAAGATGATAAATAATTCACTATTACCGACTCACCAACAACCTACAACTCCATTTTGAGCCACCCCTCAACACGTTCAAATGTCATATCAACTTGTCATGTGACAACTAAGTTTTCAGGCAAAGGAGAAATAATCATTGTTTAAGGAGATTTGGAGCATTTTTGTACTTGTTATTTATTAACCATAAGCAGCATACATAAAGATGCCTTGGAACTAGACATCTAGCAAGGAAGCGATTTGGATACCAACAAAGCTATTGAAGAGATTCCTATCATGAACAGAGATATGAATAAGTTTTTTTAAGCTAAGCATGAATTTTGATGTAGGTCACAAGGAGGATCTCATTGCCACATTGTACAAATATCATGACGTAGTTTCTTGGTAGGTTCAGGATATGTCGTGAGATGCATTCAATTTCATCTATCACCGGCTGAATGTCAACCTAGAGGATTGGGCCATCAAGCAAAAGATGAGGTTAGTAGTGTTTACCTTGGAGAAATCCATCCGAGAAGAGATGTAAAAATTAATGGTGTTTTTATACATCAAAGAGGTACAATATCCAAACTAGGTGGCTAACATAGTGATGGTTCAAAAATTGAATGATAAGTGGTGAATCTGTGTTGACTTCACCAATAACTCGAGCGACTGTTGGTTTATTTTGTGTTATGTCAAGATATTAAAAATATGGATCATCTTGAGAGATAGAAACACTAATTTATAATAGATTTGATTATTTAAATAATGAAATTTTTGAAATTTGATGGGTTTGAAGTTAAACCAATAAATCTTTCCTAACCCTAAATCGAAGACTAGATAGGGTTTAGAAATTCGAGTTACTAACTTCCTATAAAGACAAATTTGAGTTACTAACTTCCTATAAAGACAAACTTTCATATTTAATTACATCTTAATAAAAAAAATCTCTTAAAAAAACTCTTAGTTAAAGCTAAGGTTATATCTTCAAGAATTTCAATTCTTAAGTTTCCATTATTGATTATTCAGAATTTGGGAAAGCCAAACAATGGAACAATTCTTTTCATAACCCAAAAGAAGAAAAGTAGGAAGTTTCGAAGATACTAAAAGCCTCAGTGACACGTCAACTATTCTACTATTTGGCTTAATCAATTTTAAAGATGAAGAGATTTTAATATTGGAATTTTCATTTTATTAAAATTTTAGTACTCGTATCGTATGATATATGATCGTAAGAAAACCTAGAAGGTGGGCATTTACAACATAAACTAGACGAATAAGCTCAGAATCCTAAGAATAAATGTGAAGTTTATCAGAATAAATTAAACCTCAAAACCTAGTCTAAAGAGAAAAAAATGCAGCAAACAAGAGACTTATAGCAAAATCCTATAAATGATTGAGCAAAATCTTACATATACATAAAAATGGTATTCATCTAAGCCCACCCAATCATTATAAAACCATGCATGACAAGTCTCATGAAATGCAAGATAGGTTATAGTGTTATTTATTTAAAAAGTAGGTCATGCAACTTGATTATAAAATCAATATGTTTAATTATGAATGGTATGCAAATTTTTAAAGACTAATAAAAATGTTTCTTTGCAATTTCAAATTTATAATTTTTTTATGCTCACGTCACCTAAGTATTTTATTTGTTTAACTTTTAGTATCAAGTAATGAAACATACTATGTATATGTATTCATGTCCTTGATGATGAAAGAACAAAAGTTCAATTATATGCTAAGTCAGTATGCAGAGGCAAACACACTATATAAGGCAATAATTCTCAAAGGACAAATCACCCATTTTGTGCAATGAGTCAGGGTATAAAGATAAGGAATAGAACTAATATGAATGCATATGCCTAAGGGTGATTCGTGGCTATTCCTAAATTTTGGGGTTTCCGGTTAACTTTATTTTATTTCATTTTTTGTCATTTAAATGCAACAATATTGTCAAGGTGTGAATGTAATGTATTATATTAATTTTGTCTTAGTTATGATTTTTTTAAAATTTTAAAAAAAAAATTTTGAGTTAAAATGGGGACAAAAATTAGACTTTAAAGACTCTACCAATAAATCAAGGGAAAAAAAAAACATCAACCTAGAAGTTGACAAACCTCTAATCGATCACAACAAAATAAATAGAAGTAGAATAATACAACAGTAAAATAATACGAAAATGGGTATCCAACCCCAGACATACGGTAGACTCATTGGTCAACTATGTCATCTGGATATTGTTGTCCACGCTTTGAGATTTTTGGGGTTCATCCTCATTGTTCTTCCTTTTTACTGTTCTTATTTTGTATAATCCAGATATCAATAGTTAGCCAACTAAAACAAATATCCTAACTCTAGCAAACTCAATAGGGAAAAGTAAACATATGTTTATTATAGCAGCTCAGGCTTACTACATAGTTTTGCAAAACAGAGTCTTAAGCTTATTATAGTCATACAAAATAAAGTTAGTAAATCATAATATGTAAATAAATTTTATAATGCATGAAGGGAAAAGACTATTTACTCATCCTAACATTCAGTTTAATAAGGAAAACCCATCCTAACCAAATAGTTCTAACGAGCAAACAAAACAAAGCAAGCACAAAAAAATACACAAAACAAAATAATCTGCCCTCACATCAACCTAATCCAAAAATTAGCATTAATGTCTTGAGAAAAATTTGAAGGGGGTGAGTGAAGGACAAAGAAAGGGGTAGCCACAACTATGTTATCTTATTTAAGTCGTAATATTTTATCATTTTGTTCAATTTTTAACAAGGGAGATGTTCCTTTAAGTTTTAATGTTTTATGAATCCATATGGATATTTTCAATTGAATTTATTATATTTTTTTAATTAAATGACATATATATACTTATAAGGCATTTATATGCATTTAATATTTATTCATATTCTATGAAATACCATAAATTATTGAGAAGAATATTTATGTATCTTGTATAACAAAAATACAAAAAATTAGTAAATTTTAATCATGTTATGAATTTAATGATTTTAACAAATTTTGTATATGCTGACTTGACTGTTGTTAAATTCTTTTGGAATTATTCCTAGAATTTTTTATTACCATCAAGCTTGTTTGCAAAAAATTTGTGAATTTGTTATTTTTTTCTCTATTTGTTATATTTCTTTGAATTTTAATTATATTTTTTCTTTGAATTTTAATTATGCTCATAGTTCTTCTGTGGCCATTCTGATGATGAGGCAGTTAGCTTCCGGATAGGATATCAATTGTTATGATGATGTGACCAAGAATATATATATATATATATATATAT
>NW_018164444.1:61430561-61432404 GCF_001263595.1 Phalaenopsis equestris | reverse complement strand
TATATATATATACATACACACATATATATATATACATACATATATATATATATATATATATATATTAATATTAAATTTTAACCCTAAACCCTAAATTTCAATACATTTAACACCCCTAATATAACAGAAACTAATATTAAATTTTAAATATATTAGTAATTTTCAATACATTTAACACCCCTAATATAACAGAAACGAGGTTAGAAATAGTACACTAAAATAGACCATATATTTAGGCACCAATGATAGTAGCTACCTGTATTTCCCAAACTATTAAACAAATTTCATATTAGATGACCTGGTGTATTTACTTGACTTACAAGCAAATCATCTTCAGCACTCATTTTCAGCGTCAAATTTAGGTTTAAAAAAAAATCAAAGTCAAATTAATTAAAATTCAAGTAATTAGAGTCAAATTCCCATTGCATCTTAATTATATGCAAAAAATATAAAAAATTTCCTACTACGTCTAACACAACATTTCAACTCGCATTCAATTAAGTTGGCAACCTGTGCATACAAAAGAAAATATATTTAGCTCATGACACAGCTCATTGAGCTTGATTCGAGTTTAGTCCGAGTCAAAAATTGGTTCAATCCTCAATCTTGAATTAAAATCTCCGCCCCAATCTTTAAGCAGTCCACATCCTTCAATGAACAAGCTCCACTACAGCACAGAATTCATGTAAACGCAAACTATGTCAAATAAACTCAGTTTCAACCTTCTTTCTGTTGCCACTCTGCTTATTTGTAATGGAGAGCTTGAATATTCTGCCTTTAAATCAAAATGTAAAAGGGAAGCGCCTAGCAATTCCAGAATACGCTAACAGTTTAGAGTTCTTGGAGCACAAAAAACATCAACACAAATGCAACCAAATTACGCAAGTATTTCATTGAAGGCAAGAATGTTTCTGCACATTTTTTCAGTGTATCAAATCATTGGCGAAGACTCATACTACTATACTATACATGGGCCGACTCTAGAATATTCATCTCTTGAAGGAAATATATGGCGGACAAAAGCTCAAGTAAAAAAAAAAAATTAGATGTAACCTGTAGCCTATTAACAGGCAAACCCATCCTATCCCAACTAAATATAAATAGCAGAGTTCATACATATGTACCAACTTGTGAGCCTTCACTATTGCATCATGAGAAGATTATTCACGGTAAGATTGATGTTGTTGGTCCTTGATAGATCCTGAGAACATCAAAGGTCCAAAATAAGAACGTGCAAAGTGTCAAAATAGTCATTTGAGCCTTTTTAGGGGATCATTTTAGTCCCAAAGTTTATAAATGCGTCCATTTAGTCCATAAACTCTCTTATATGGGTTGAAATAGTCCATTATTTTAGCATCAATTTAAGAATCTAGGGACCAATACAGCACTTTTATAGACTTTGCACTTCACTCAAATAAGCAATAAGTGATGTTTTGAAAAACTGGATCAAAAGAAGACAACAAAACAATATAAACTTACCTGAATAATTAGTTCATCAGGCATGTGGGGTAAAACCTCTCTTACCCTATCTACCATGGCAAGAAGGTCTGAAGGAGGCGTTGTGTTTCTAAATCTAATGCCTACGGGATTCCTGGTATTATTCAGAGAAGGTTGAGGTGGAGAGGATGCTGAAGCATGGAGACTCGGCCATAAGTTCCAAAATGGAGAGTCCATAGAAGAACTATGAGCATAATTTTCACTAACGGAAGCTAACTGCCTCATCATCATTTGGACTCCACTTAGCCCAACAGATCTGATTGCACTGGATGTGCTGGCACCATCTATTCTGGAATTCGTCCAAGGAGATACCCAGCTAGAATCAAACCCTACTCTGCTGTAGGGA
>NW_018164444.1:61426227-61430551 GCF_001263595.1 Phalaenopsis equestris | reverse complement strand
AACCCTACTCTGCTGTCGGGAAAAATGGGGAGAAAGATGATTAGGCATGAAAAATAAGCTAATATTAAAGCATAAATAAACTGTCTGTATGTTCTACAGAGTAAATAGAAAATAGGGGACAAAATAGAGGGGCTGACTACCAGAATAAGTAGAACTTAGCACCCAGGGTTTCCGCTTCGATGCGAATGTTAGTGATTGAAACTGAGTTCTAGTTTATTTGTTTCAAAGAAAGTTGATATGCATAATAGAATGAGGGCATGGGATTGTGTTCACTTTTGCTTTTAGAGGTTGTTTGGTTGGCTCAAAAAAAAAATAATATAGTGTAAAATGAATGTGATACATATGCAATTCATAGTATTTGAAATATTTTGGTTGTTTGATTCGCTGTAAAATAAACATAAGACTTTATGTTTTTTATTTGGTTTAACGAAGATTGGAAATAAAGTATTTCAAAATACATAAAATATTCATGGGAGGAGGGAAACATCCGACAGCGGCGATTGGCAATTTACAACGGCAATCGACGACGGTGCAGCCTGTGGGTGGGTTTGGGCGACATGGTGAACGGCTACAGGCGGCAGGGGATGGCAGGAAGAGACGACGGGTTGCGACGGTGGACAACGGACGAAGGCAAGGACAGTGACCGAGCGGCGGCGGGCTGCAGCGGAGGACAACAACCAACGGTGGATGGCAACACATGGCGACAAGCGGACAACAGTGGTGGCACCAGAGAAAAGTCAACGGTGGTGACTGCGAACGGCTGGCAGAGGCAGACAACCGGTGAGGCGACTGGCAAGGGGTTGCGACAGCAGCGAGCGGAGACTGGCAGGCGGCTGCGGCGGCCTTTCGATGTCATTTTACATCAATGAACGGTGTAAATCTAAAATTCAGTCACATCAACTGAATTCTAAATTCAACTAAAATGAACTAAAGTATTAACTTCAAATTCATTCATACTTTACATTGTATTTGTAATTCTTCATATCAAACATGTAATTTTCTAAAATCTCTGCAAAAGAATTATAGCATAATGCAAATTCTCCCAACTAAGCAGCCTATATAAAGTAAGGCAAATCTAAAGAGAGGCCTTAATAGAATATTATGTTTATTCATTGTAAGAAAGCAATATATGATAAGTGAAATGACATATAATAATAAAACTAATTGTATACTAAAGTTAACTCAAACCAAATAAAAAAGTAAATATTATTACTAAAAACAAATAAGTGATTACAACCAAACACAACTGAAAAGAAAAACAACAGGCACAACACACAGACGCCCCCACAAGGGATTGATACAGGGGTGGTGGTGGTCGGTTACGTGGAGTGGACGGTGTGTTAAGGGGCTGGAATGGTGGTAGGAGTGTCGGTAGGCAGTAATAGCAGCAGCCCAAGGATTGAAGGGTTGCAGTCTGGGGATGGCAGCAAGCCCAGGTGGTTGGACAGTGGAATGACAGTGATAAAGCAACAATAGTTACTGTTTGGAGGTGACAGCAAGGTGGGCGCCAAAGGAAAGGCAGGAGGATTGGTTTTGGAAGGCGGTAGCTGGGTGTGTGGAGCTCTGGAAAAGGGACAGCAAAATTGACTACAAGAAACAACTATGGGGGTTGTCCAACAGCTACAGCAGGGGAGGAGGGCAAAGAGGCGGTAGCTGGGTGGCAAAACGTTGGTAGGTCAGTTGCTGGTTGGATGGCAGACGACAGTAAGGTGATTGGAGGCCGGGAAGGGCGGCAAGAAGGCGGGGGATGTATGGGAACAACACAAGCACTCTTATTTGGGATGGCTGCAGCAGGTACGACAATAGTGGCAGCCGAGGAAAGGTTACGGAGGAAAAGAAAGTAGATGAGGATCACCACCACGGAACTAAATACAATAAGAGAACAACCGACCATTAGATACAACCCTTGAAGAGAAAAACAAAGACGCCGATGTCTGTCCCGACATAAGATACGATAAGAAAAAGAGAATTCAAACCCGAATACAACATATATGTAAGAAATGACTAGAAAGAAAAGATAGAAGGAAAATTGCTCGAAATTGAAAAGGAATCGAAAGAAGAGCCACTTGAATCGATACCAAACCGTTTGTGTCACCCGGATGCCGCGTTCAGTCTGTGTTACAAGAGACGTCAATGTCGGACTCTTGGGGTTTCGGGAGGTTCAATCTTATATGTCAAAACTCCCATCTCCTCATAGTATGGGGTCAGGTCAACCACATTGAGGTAGCGGAAATAGCATAATCTCCTGGTAAATCAGTCTTATAGGAATCATCATTCCAAAGCAAATCTTGATAGAATAAGTATTCAATTCCCTGTTGACCTCATTTTGAGGTCATTACTCTTTTCCTTAGAATCATAGTATCTAGCTCTAGAAGATCCTATTGATCATCTTAGAAAACTAGAATTAGGCCCCACCCTTTTTAGAAATTTCAGCCACTTCCTATTTCTCTTGTGGTGTCTCGCATTGATGATCTCAAAACCATCGTCCTATGGTCAAATGGTAAAGGACTATCATGTGGAGACTCAAGGAGAAGTTCCTAATAGGATCTCAAGCGGTAGAAAAACCACTTCAGGACTTTATCATCACACATGTACACCAAATGCACAAAATTCACTAAATTGCACAAGATCGGACTAAAATTGAGCCTAAAGGATGGGTGAAAATGCGAACTTCTCTGGACAACCTCCGACTACAAAATGGACAGTGCCAACGCGTCCAAGACACCAACTTTAGTAGGAAAAGACACTCATATTGTCATATTTCCGACGAGCAAAATTGCACACAAATTGATGAGTTTGTCAAAGCGACTTCCAGTGGCGAAACGGACCGTGCCAGCGCGTCCGGAATGCCAAAATTACCTTCAAGGAACATTTAATTTTCTACAATCTGACACACGAATAAAAATGCATAAATCAGATTTTATTTTTGAAATATTAAATATTTTTATTTATAATAAAGTTTTTAATCTTAAACCCTAAATCCTATTCCCGCACACTTAATCCTTCATTCGACCCCGCGGCTTAGTCAGGCGCTTAGCTCGTCTCCCTCGTGTGCCCTAGCTCCCGTGGACGATCCACGCAACAATCTCTTCCCCCTCTCTCGACTCTTCCCCTTCTTTGCGTGGCCGCTCGACCTTTCGGCTCTCCAATTACAAGGGTCGAGCTGGCCAACCTTCTTCTTCTCGAGGTTCTACCATCTCTCTTTACTGTGGCGATTATTGTCTCGTCGTTTGATTCGTTTACTGTTGACCGCACTTTTGGTTGAAGCCTAGTTTCTCCTTTTAAAGTCCCGTTTGGGGGAGATTAAAATTGCGTTCGGGGTTCCGAAAACGCCGTGGTCGTGTTTGGAAAACACGTTCGCCACTGCGGTGCCAATAATCACGTAAAGCATTTGCCTATTGCCTGATGGATCGTTCGTCGCTGATAGCACCCTGCGTTTCATCGTTTCGGAGTAACTTATTACCCCGATGCCCCTTCGATCCTGTCTCGTGCCCCCTTTCGATCCCGTCTTGCCTTACCCTAGATCTGCGTCTCCCCTCTGTCGTCTCGCTCTCTCGCCGTTCTTGGCCCCCTGCCTCGTCTCTGGTGTTCGATCCCATTGAAATACTTCAGGTATCGTTTAGGGTATAAGATCTTTGCCTTGGATTGTTGCCTGGGATCGTATTTATGGATTTTTGTAGGGCTTCAAAGTTGCCTCTTATCTCCTGATCTATGCTTCTCCTTAATGGTTTTCAACCTAAAAAATTTTCTGTGTCTTCGAAGTTGCCTCTTATCTTCTGATCTATGTTGGTTGCTGAAATTCTTTTTGGCTGAAATTTGGTATATCGTATGCAACATTGAGCTATTCTGAAATTTGGTATACTGTATATTGTATTGTCAGTTGTTCATTTTTCAATTTTGAGGGTTTGTGTTCCATATATTTTGCATACACTATTGAAATTGTAGAGGGTTTGTGTTCCATATATTTTGCAAAAACTATATTGCTGCTTGCTCACCTAGAATCTATGCTGAAATCCATTTTAGTGTTGAAACATGTTGGCTTTAGTCATGTATGCACACTAAAATGTTGTGTTATTTGATTCTATTTGAAACATATGTTGGCACTATATTTTGGAATATAAAGCTCCAAAGAGAAATATTTTCTGTTTTGACCCACTTGTTGGGTTCGGTTTGGACTCTTTTGAAATCAAATTTATGTTGGAAATATTTTCTGTTTTGACCCACTTATTGGGTCCGTTTTGAGCTCTTTTGGAATCAAATCAAATTATGGATGAAAATACTTTCTATTTTTGGCCCATTTGAAGGGCTCGGGTTTTGGGCTGTG
>NW_018164444.1:61424122-61426217 GCF_001263595.1 Phalaenopsis equestris | reverse complement strand
TGGTTTTGGCCCTGTTTTGCCTTTCTTGCCGGCTCGGTTTGCCAATATGTTGGGTGCAGTTTTGGCTCATTTAGGTTGAATTCCTACGAAATGTTGATCTGTTTTTTTCCCCATATGTTGGGTGAGGTCTTGGCTTAAACTGTATTCTTTTCTCTAGCCTTTATGTTGTGATTAATTGAATTTGAAATAAGGAATTGGTTTGGCTTAAAGGCTTATCTGTTGGTTTGCTTTTACTGGGTTTAGTTGAGCTAAAAATGTGTTTTAAGTTTGTCCCACCTTGTGGGCTTGTGTATGTCTGTTGTGGTTCCTTGTTTTTGCTCTTCTTCCTGGGCTCAAGTTTGTTGGCCACGATTTTCCCTGGCCACGGTTTTCCTATTTGACCACTCTGTTGGGTTCGGTTGGGTTGGAAATTCTGGATACCACGATTTTCCTATTTGACCCCTCTGTTGGGTTCGGTTGGGTTGGAAATTCTGGATATAATGTTCCATTTTGAGATTTTTTATTGGTAATCAAGTTTGTCATCCCAAAATTCCTATTTTCAATATTTACTTCTATGAGGGAATGCTTAATGTGAGAATTATCATGCCTTATGTGATGAAAATGGTTTCAATCTAAATAATTTATGTGAGTTTATTCACTCACTCTCTTATGTATATTAAAGGAGCATAATAGTAATATTTGCGGCGGCTTTGTCTTTGTCGTGAAGCCTGTTTAATGGTTTTGGTTTGCTGCCCCCCTACCCGTGAGCATTCTAGCTGGTTTCTTTTGTCTTGTTTGGCTTCCTCCTCTCTGCCCTTGGTTATGAGCCTCACTGTTGTGACTTGTGTTGTGGTTTGCTTGGACTTAACTTTTTCTTCATTTCCCCTAGCTATGAGCTTTCTCTTGTGGTTCTTTCATGATAAAAATGGTTGGTTTAGGCTTAAATGTATGATGGCCTTTCTTGGCCCTATCCGTGAGTTTACATATGCGATGGCTTCCTTTTTTTTTACTGCTCCTACTCGAGAATATCTATTGGTTGTCTGTATAGGCTGCTGCCCTTACGCGAGAACATTCACGTGATTCTCTTTTAGTTCATTTGTTTGTTTCCTGCTTTCCCCTTTGCTACAAGGTTGGTTTAAGTGGTTTTGGTTTGCTCCACTTCTTGTGAGCATTCAAATTGGTTTCCCTTTGTCTCGATTGGCAGTTTTCTGCTGCCCTTGGTTGTCAGCATTCTCCTATAGCTCTTTTATGATTAATGGAGCTGTTTAGGGGCTTGGTTTTCTTTTCACTACCCTTGGTCGTGAGCCTTAATGTGGAGGTTCTTTGGTCTGTGACATAGTTGGTTCAGGTGGCTTTCTTCTACTGCCCTTGCCTGTGAGCTTTGTCTTATTTACTGTCTTAAATTGTCAAGTTTATGTTGAAGCTGGATTGTGCATTTCACGATTTCTATTTGTGGGCTTGCTATGAGGCTTGGCTGCTCCCTTTCGTGGCCTTACCCGTTAACACTTGCTCTCCTTCCTGCTATTACCCGTGAGTCTGTTGAGGATTATTCAGGTTCATTTTGTCCCGGCCGTGAGCATTTCTATATTTTCTAAATTAGTGTTACATTTATACAATTGTGGAAAGATTTCAATCAAGAATGGAATTAAATGATTTTGACATCGGTGTGATTTTCTGGAAGGCTGGAGAGTTACTTCTTCTATTAATTAATGTGCCTTCTTTTGTGAAATATAAAGGGCTTGTACAATTTCATTTGGAGGAAACATAAAGTTGATGCAAACTGAATTCATGAAAGGTTTGAAAATTCATAAAATTGTCATTTAGGAAGGATATACTTCTTGGGTTGATCCAATTATAAAATTTGAGAAAATGATATCCTTCTTGGATTGATTCAAGGATCTTGGGCTCTCTTTTTTAGATCTTTTGGGCACAGCCTTGAGGATTGCTTCACCCGTTATTCTTTCGATCTTTTGGGTAGATCAATTCCTCCACTATCTCATCCCTAGTTTTATTCTTTTTTTCCTTGTTTCTTGGTTCGGTTTTTTGTGTTTATGTCTGATACATAAGTGCCCACAAGTAGGTCGGTTTTGTTTTGGGGCTTAGGGCAATGATGACA
>NW_018164444.1:61377690-61421266 GCF_001263595.1 Phalaenopsis equestris | reverse complement strand
CCTCGAGTACAAATATATATATTTGAGCCTAGCCCCAACCCGAGTGCTTGCGGCCCCCTCTTTTCGAACTTTTTCATGTTTCCTTGGAATTTTTGGACAAAGCACTCGTGGTCTTTTCTCTGGAATTTTCCGAGGTTTTGATAGTTTTATTTGAATTGTTACTCGTCAATTTTCTCGAGTTTTTTTTTTCTTCGTGGATTATTTATCAATTTTCTCGAGTTTTCCAGGCAATGTTTCTTTTGTTTATATAGTGAATACTAACTAGCTTAAAGGAGCAGCAGACCTCCCAAATATATAGGTTTGATTTACAATACAACATTTTATTTCACAGCATGTTATACCGTTCTCCCAGCATGTTATACTGTTCTTTTCATTTTACTATACATTCAACTGTTTTTTTTAATACTGCATGCTTTATTGTTTTGTTACACACTATACCTTAGTGTAGGAAAACCTAGTGATTACATATACCTTTAGGATTGACATCAAACCTAAAGTTGCTACGACGAAGAGCTTAGAGCGACCACCGTGGGCAGCGCGACGAGGAACAACTTCAAGTTGAATCTACAACATCAAAATAGATTCACATCAATAAACACTTTCTTTATTGTAAATAACACCCGTAGGATTTCAAGGTGGTTCGCCTAGCGCAGCGTAAACCCTCATAAATCACTTTTAGACTGTTGTACAACCCTGTTGTGCAATTATAAGTCCTAACACTTTAGGATCTCGAGGTTACTGTACAATACAGTGTAAATCCTCATATATTTTTAGGTTATTTGCACGATCAGATATTGTGCAAATATGCCATAAATTCTAAATAAATTGCATGATTCAAAATTAAATAATATCATTTCAAAAACATAAAGCCAGACATTAAGATAGTTGGGAAATCACCGGGGTTTCCTTGAATCTGTGATACCCCCTATTCTTCATTCCATTGGATTCTTTAAAAATAATTGTTCCTGTTTGAGCCACCCTCATTTGATTTTCCCATGTCCAATCTTGAAAACCTAAATTTTGAAATCTTGAAGGCAAAACCACTGATCTTAATCAAGAGTTTTCATAAGTGACCCCAGTCCTTTAAGGTGTAATTAACTATAAGAGTTTGCCTCTATAGAGAACTTGGGACTCAGGTAAAATAAACCCTATCTAATCCTTATATTAGGCAGGGGAACTTGTTGGCCTCATAAAAAGATATTTCGCAGACCAAACAGATCTCACAAATTCTTTAGTTTATGTGATTGAGTTCCTACTACAAATGATATGTTTATTCTTCGGGATAAGTGTATTACTTGTAGTATTGAACTCAATCATCCGAATTAATCAATATGTGAGACTCGTTTGGTCTCATCTATTTTAAAATTAAAATATCACTTTCAAAAAATCAAAAAGATTGTATTTATATTTAAATTATTTTCATATCTACAAAATTACATCCCTTTTTTAACAAAAATCATAAAGTTTTAAAGTTTTAAAATTAAAACGGCTGACATTCCCATTTAGCACAATATGAGCTAGAGCTGCATATCGATGTAGACTTTATGAAACAACTCCCGAGCAATTAAATCTACAATTTTGTCTCTTCCACTCGTCATACAAGGCAAGGCTCAATTCAATAAACAAATTGCTTTGTATAAACTAACTCTGGACTAAAAACTGTGGCATTCTAGGCAATTCTCAATAACAACAACTCGAGAGATGCCTCTTCTTCTTTGTAAGGACCTAAATTTCATTTTAGGATGTCCTTTCCCCCAAAGCTTCTAAGATGATTTCAAAATTGGGGGTCTTCATTCCAATCTGACAATCTGTTAGTAGCGTACACTACTGAGCTAAAATTAATAACCAAATGATCATATATGGTCTTTCAGAAGTAGCTCAAAAGCTTCTCAAATTTGATATGTTGGGCCTTCCTCAATAGGAGCAACTCAGGAAATAGGCTATATATCTGAAAATTCTGAAATTCACTTATTTGAGATTTTCTTGTCTTGACATCTCATGTCAGTCCTGCTGATACTCTCAATGCTTGCAAAAAGGTAGTTCGAAGCACCAAAATCTTATATACTTCATGAACGCTGATCACCTCGGACTCACTCCCTTACAAAACAACTACCGTTAACTCTGCTGGAATTTCTCTCGTGGGCTCGACTCGAATTACATGCATCTCCCTCATCAGTTAGCAGTTGGTACTCCTATTTTATGTCCTCACTTTCTTCAGTGTCTAATGAATCATCGTTCATTTCTTCATTTGTTCCTTATTTAGTGACAGATCGCTCTTGTTTGGGCAATCTGATGCATTGTGCCCAAAATTGTGGCACTCGACACAATTTCTGACTGGGGTAGATTTGAGAATACTGGTTGGCTTCACCTATTATCCACTCTACATTAGTTTCTTCTCATTCATGGTGAGCTTAAATGTTCCTCTGGGTGTACTCTGACTATGTCATCCTGGGATTAAACTCTGTTTATAAGATGTGGAGGTTATCCCGTGATGTTGCCTCTCCACTTTTGAAGCTAAAATCTAAACATCCTTTCTGTAATGAATTGGTAGGTACTGACACTATATTCCTTATTTCATCTTTAGACCATATAGTAATTTTACACTTCTCGTTTCAGTGTTGAAGAATCTTCATGTGCTCCCACAACAAAGATATTCTTTTTTTACTTGTTGGGGGTTAATTTCATCAGTTTGTTTGATGTGTGTCTTGATACTCAAAGTCATGTTCCACGGTCTAGATTCACTCAATGAATTCATCCAGACCCAATTGGCCATCAAAATATGGTAAATCCACCTATATTTTAGGTTTCTGACTTTTATAATATTTCAGACCAAATCTACGGGATTATAGTGCTTCATCTCTGGAATCTGCTAGGTGAACAGATTTGTTGCATTTTTTCAATCTGGCAAGTCATTGTTGTGGCAATGGGTGACCATTCCGATTGCCTCCTCCCGAAGATATTAAGCTTATAGTGTGGTTGGAGAATTTCTTACTGCATCACTTCCATGATAAGTGCTTGAAAATCTCTTTATGGATTTCTTGTAAGTAGCATTGTGTCATTTCCTACCGATTAGGTCCTCAACTAATGTCTCTTCGATGGCATGGTTAGAATTTGGGTTTGGTTAGATGGAAGGTGTGTGGGGTGATGTAAGGTATGAAAGGAAAATTATTGAGGTTCAATAGTGGAGGATTGAGGAAGTCTTAGGATATGATTAGGGTTAGGCTGGCTATGATACCAAATGAAATCAAAGTTAACCCAAACATGAATGGGAAAGTAGATATTATAACTGAAAACAAATATGTGATTAAAACCTCAAGAATTAATTGCTCTAAAAAACTTACACATTTCAATAACGCATTGGGCTTTTATAGAGCCATACAACATTTATAAATAAATCACTAAACCTAAACATCTCCTATATACAAATAGGACCTTAGATTGGATACAAATCTCAACACTCCCCTTCAAGGTAGGCAAAAGATGTCCACTAAGCCCATCTTGTCACACAACCTAGAAAAATCTAATGAGCTGAGTCTTTTGGTGAGGCAGTCAACCACTTGCTCTCCGGTGACTACATGACTTAGCTCCAGTAGTTCATTATTCAACTTTTCCTTGATGAAGAAACTATCAATCCCACATGGTTTGGTTCTATCCACCGGGTTGCTGGCGATGTTGATTGTTGACTTATTCCTGCACCACAATTTCATTTGTGCTCCTTGGTCCACCTTGAGCCCTACCAACAAGGATTTCAACCACATCATTTCAAGAACTCCTGAGGTCAGGGCCCTATACTATGCTTCTATTATTGACCTCACAACTACTGACTATTTCTTTCTCTTCCAAGAGACCAAGTTGCCCCTTATGAACATACAATATCTTGATATGGATCTTCTGTCATCCATACAACTCGCCCAGTCAAAGTCACAATAGCTCTTGCTTATATGTCCATTATTCCTGAAGATCAACCCCTTCCTTGATGTACATTTCAGATACCTCAGAATCAGATATACTGCATCCATGTGACTCATCCTCAGATCATGCATATAGCCTCTCACCACAATTATCACAAATGATATGTCGGGACGAGTGTGACTTAGATAGATGAGACGACCTACCAATCTCTAGCACCTCTCGTGATCAATGGGGGCTATCCTGTTTTTTATCTCAATTTTCCCTTATGATCAATTGGTAAACTACAGTCTTGCATCCCAACATGTTGGTCTCTGTGAGCAAGTCTAAAACATACTTCCTTTGAGATAGAACAATCCCCTCTGCTCCACGAGCCACCTCAATTCCGATGAAATATCTACACCGTTCTAGGCCCTTCACAACAAACTCTTTGCCTAAACTTGCCTTCAGTTGAACAATCTCTCTCATCATCCTCAGTGACAAACATAGCATACACATACACAGAAAGAATAGTAATGTGACTACCATATCGTCGAAAGAATATTGTGTGGTCGATATTGATCTGCTGATATCTCATGCCTACCATTGCTCCCCTGATCTTGTCAAACCAAGCCCGATGAGACTTCCAAATCATACAATGATTTTCTCAATCTACATGCTTTGCCCGCTGTTTGGTTTGTATCGAAGCTTAGGAGTATCTCCATGTGCACCTCCTCTAGCAGATCCCCATGAAGAAATGCATTCTTCACATCCAGTTGGTGTAACCTCCATCCACCATTCCTAGTTTTAGAGATCAGTGTCCTGACTGTGTTCATCTTTGTCACTGGCGCAAATGTCTAATCATACTCAATGTCATATGTCTAACTATATACTTTCGCAACCAATAGTGTTTTGTAGTGATTAATCTTTCCATTTGAGTTTTTCTTCACTATGAAGACTCATTTCCACCCTTTTTTTTTCTTGCTGGTAGCAACAAGGGCTCCCATGTCCTGTTCTTATCAAGAGCACCGAGTTCCTTTAGCATTGTAGCCTTCCACTTTGGATCCTCCTTAGCTAGTGTTTTGTAGTGATTAATCTTTCCATATGAGTTTTGCTTCACTATGAAGACCCATTTCCACCCTATTTTTTTCTTGCTGGTAGCAACACGGGCTCCCATGTCCTGTTCTTATCAAGAGCACCGCCTTCCACTTTGGATCCTCCTTAGCTACCTGCCCACACTTGGGTATAGAGAAGTGTCCAAAGATGCAATGAATGCTCCATGTAAAGGAAGTATGTTAAATTATGAAACAAACTGGGCAATGTCATGCAATTAATTAAAAAGTTCAAGAGAATAACTATCAGAAGAATAACCTACACTTCTGCGAGAGGTCCTCCTTAAATTCATGGGAGTGGGAAGATAAGAGAGAAATCATACCACCTGTAGAGTTAGGGTAGACCAGAATAAGGGATTGGTTGGCACGAGTGACACGACATGCATTGTTACTTCATTGTCTTTTTCTCCTTGTATACACCCTCAGCTCCCTTTGAGCTTGAGTCTCACCACCTTTGAGCTCATTTTCTTAATTTTCCGACTCTTCCTCAGTCAATCCTTCCCAAACAACGGGAGAATGCGTTGTTCTCACCTGTACTAATCTCTCACCATCATTACTCTCCCCCCCCCTCTCACCTCATACCTCCATTATCAGACGAGTCACCAAAAAGTGAGGTCACCTCCAAGGTGTAGTATGGTTCAAATTCTCTAAAGGTCACATCCATACTCACAAACATTTTATTCTCTATTAGGCTCCAACAAATATACTCTATCTGAGTGACAGAATAACCCACAAAAATATAATTCACAGCTCTGGGATCCAGCTTCCCTATTGATGGTCTATAATCCTTTTCACAAAACATACACCAACAAATGCATTCAATGGAAAGATCCGGTCATTACCTACTTTCAACAAGTCACAAGGAAATCGCCACTCCAATACTCCCCACATGTGCTTTGGGACATTCATCAAGATCATGCTTCTGGCTACCTCTAGGTTTCTATTCCTCCTCTCTGCTACTTCGTTTTGTGTCAGTGTGTATGGATAAGTGGTTTCATGTTATATCCCTTGGGCTGACAGATACTCCCTAAACGTCTTGTTGGTATACTTTGTCCTGTTATAAGACCACAATAGCTTCATTGTTGCATTGTATTGAGTCTGAATCGCCCTGTGAAAGCCTTTAAAGCAAGCAAGCAAGCATATCATTTTTATTTCTCATCAGATATAACCAAGTAACACGACAAAAACAATAAATAAAAGTCACAAAATATCAATAGTTATTCATCAAAGTTATAGAATAAAGTTCTCATACATCTGAGCATACCAAATCAAAAACAAAAGAACTCTTACCATAATGAACAAAAGAGCTCCTAGTGTGCTTACCCAACTCAGAGGCATCACACAAGTTTCTATTCATTTTTCTTTTCATACAAAGACATATATAAATGACTCGACAGACTAAATGAAGAGTGTCTCATGTGTCTGTGATGTAGCAGCAACACATTCTCCACACTACTCTCAGATCCTCCTTCAGTACTCTCTACCATTGATGTTAAGGCTAAGTTCATCCCCTCTTTATCAATGTACCAGAGTCCACTATGTCATATGTCAGTCTCAAGTCTTTGGTCAGGCTCCTCCTGAAAGATCACCTTAGGAATATTAAATAAAACAATAAGTTTTAGTTGAAGCATAATGGCGCTAATAAATAAAAAGATTCACTGAAAAGGAAGGTGCATGCAGAACATTGGAAATAGTCATAGAATTGGTACATCTCATTGTACCCTTACCAATCACAGGCTGTGTTGTACTATCAGCGATCTACATGCCCTCTGGAACTATTAGGTAAGTATATGAAGAGAACTCACTAGTAGTGCCTATCACATGTCTAGACGCACTAGAATCTACTATCAATTATGGTAATTTTGCAGTGGATATAGAGGCAAGAGCATGTATATCACGAGTACATTTAGATAAGTGGGCATAAGTAACAGTATTCCCCTTGGATGAAGATAAGTTGGATGCATCATCAATCACATCACTTGTTGCACTCCGCTTCCACTTCAGCATCTCTAAGAGTTCATAATCTTCATCGGATCCGTCTCTCCCTCGTTCCCTGCTACCATCTGATTCACCTAGTGGCCCCTCTTTCACCCCTTTGGCCCCCACGATTATGAACACAACCTCTAGACTCTCCAGGTCCACCTGTCTCTTTTTCCTTAGGTGGCTTTCGACAAGCTTTGCTCATGTGTCCCACTTCTCCACAATTGTAGCATCTACGGGTCTCGACCTAGGCATTTATCATTCTTAAGCTCGAGGTAGCCAAAGCAGATCATAAACAAGAAGTCCACTCGACTCAGAGTGTAGCCTCATGCGACTCTCCTCCTGCAACATCTTGGCAATGGCCTCATCCGGTGAAGGAATCGTTGTCTGGGCTAAGAGCACTGGTCTGCTCTAATCAAAGGTCGGGTTCAAATGAGCCAGAAATTGCATAATCTTCAGCTTTGCAAAGATCTCCCCTTTATTGCACCCTGGATCACCACAACTTGACGTAGGTGAGAAGTGATCACGATCTTGTCACAACCGCTCCAGTTCTATAAAGTGCTCCTGAATCAATCTATCACCCTGTACCACTTTCCCCATGCCACACTGAATCTGGAACACCCTCATGTAGTTCTTAGTCCCAGCATAGGTTCACTTCAACTTTGCCCAGATGTCATTCATCTTTCGAATGTCATACACTGATGTGGCAATCAGTGGAACCATCGAGTTTAGTAGCCAAGTGTAAATCAATGAATGTGTGACATCCACTCATCCACCTAAGCAATGTCACTCTTTGACTCGACTCCCATCAGGTATCCTTCTAGTCTCTTCCCTTCTAGAACAGCATTGATCTGACGCGACCAACTCAAATGCATGGTCGATCCATCAAGTTTTAGATCTGCGAGAATGAGATTTAATTTCACCTGCGTCAGAGCACGTGCTGAGGTAATGGCACCTATCGAGATGCTAGATCCCTATATGAGCCTAAAAAAGATCTATCTTTCCCAGAAGATCCAATCATTTACTTCCAATATTATCTGTATCCTGACATCCATACTCTCAAGAATAAATCTACAGCACACAGAATGCACACAGACTTCCTTCCTGACTCCCGAACCCCAATTCCTTGAGAAGGCAACCATGAGACTGCTGCACACGAAATACCACAAAAAACGAAGCCCTGTTCGGTCCTTCCTCTCTCAACAAAATTTTGCAAAAGCCCTTCGTGATAGAACCATAGGAGAAGCTTTGTTCCTTCCGAGAAAGTCGCAATCAGAGCTACTGGGAAATCCTTCTGTCGTGATCCCGTCTGCGGCGAGCTATCTTGTCTGTCGCGATCCCGCATGTCGCCAGCAATCTTGTCTACCGCAATCCCGTTTGTGCCTTCCTACTGAGCGGTAATCCCCTTTTTGCCTTCCTAGCGAGCTCTATCGCGGCTGCTTCATGAAGGAAAGGAAGATCAATTTGCATCAACGACGAGGTCGGGTGGCTACTAGAGTTAGGGCTCCGATACCATCAAGAATTAATTTCTCTAAAAAACTTACCCATTTCATTTTAATGCATGTGGCTTATATAGAGGCTTACAACATTTACAAATAAACCCCTAAACCTAAACATCTCCTATTTATAAATAGGACCTTAAATTAGATACAAATCTCAACAAAACCAAAGACACTTGAAACAGAAAACAACAATAGACATGACACAGATGCCCCAAGGGGTTGATCCAAGGGTGGTGGTGGTTGGTTAAGTGGAGTGGATGGTGTAATAAAGGCCAAAATGGTGGTAGGAGTGTCAATAGGTGGTAATAACAACAACATGGGCATGGCAGCAAGCCCGGGCGGCTGGACAGCGGAATCACAACGATAAAACAGGTAGTTACTGTTTGGAGGTGATAGCAAGGTTGGCGCAGGTTTGGGAGGCAACGACAGTGCAAAGAAAAGGAAGGAGGGTTGATTTTGGAAGGCGGCAGCTGGTTCGCAGAAAGCTGGTAGGTAGATTCATTGGCGGTTGGATGGCAGGCAGCAGTAAGGTGAAAGGTGGCTGGGAAGGTTGCAGTAAGGCGTGGGGGCTGCAGGAACAACACAGGCCCTGCTCTTCTAGGCAGCTGCAATAGGCACGGCCATAGCAGCAGCGAAGGGAAGGTTGGGGAGAAAGGGAAAGTCGACGATGGTCACTGCCTCAAAATAAGATACAGCCAGAGCACCACTTGCCTTTAGACACAACCCTATAAGAGGAAACCGGAGATACTGACTGTTGTTCTGACAAAAGATAACAAAAAATGAGAATCCAAATTCTAATACAAAACATATGTAGGAAAGGACTAGAAAGGAAGAAAGGAACGAAAAAAAGGAAACATGCTAAAAATTGGAAAAGAATTGAAAGAGGAGCAGTTTAGTTCGGCTCCAAACCATTCAAGCAACCCGGATGCCACGCCTGTTCCAGGTTGCCGGCCCGCATCACATTGTAAACCAAACAAATAACTAAATTAAATTCTAGGTGAGGTCACGCAAAACAATCAAACAAACATCAATGAAACTCATCCAAAAGTAAGCCCCAATCACTTCCAAAAACTTGAATCAAAACTAATCAGCAACAAAAAGCTTGGAATTGACACTTAAATTGTTAAACAAAAAACTTGTAATAAAGAAAAGTAATTGGATTATACTAAGAAATAATACTAAACCTCCACATTGTATCAGAAAAATTCTGTTGCTGGTTGGGAAATGGAGAAGCAGGTGATGCATGAGCTAATATTCTTCTATGGTCATCCCTCAAATTAGTATGTTCAGTAATTTGCCCATCAATTGGGATTTGCTGATCAATGGAATTTGTTCGATCCTGAGTCAAAGTAAACAAAGGTCTCCGGCAAGTAGGACAGGAATACACCTCAGTCAAGCCTTGATCCAGCCTACCAAACACATGCCATAATATCGCAAATTGAGACAGTTCAGCAACGAAGGAGCGACATAATTTCAAATGAATATAGATAACATTGCAAAAAAAATTACTCTTATAAAATATGGGAATGCAATTAAAGCATAGAGGCACCAGCAAAATTAACTATGTTTTACATGATGTAACATGAATCCATAATAACTTCCCTATCATATATATATGTAATTGCACAAGTTCTAAGTTTGGTAGTGACAGATAAAGTGATCACCAGAAGAAACAACCAACGGATCTATTGAACTTTGCTAATTGATCAGTTTTATGGTGATAACTAACTAATACAGAGGGATGCAGCAGAAGATTGGTGAGCCTTAAATAGTTGAGGAGAGAAGAAGAAATCTGGGAAGCCAACCAACGAGAGAAACCAAGCACAGCCAAAAAGAAGCCATAGACCTTAATCTGGGAAGCCACCATGAAAAGCATCATTTTTATTAATAATCATAATTTCATAATTTGATTATTGCATGACCCAGAGACCTTATTGGAGAAAATCCTAGAATATGAGACAAACTAATTAAATTTATTCTAAATTGATAAATAATCATTTTATCCATTAAAACTAAAATAGAACTAAAAAAAAGAACAGATAAAACAAATCGAAAGATTATTTAACTAAATTCATGTTTCTCCTATATCATTCCTCCAAGGGTGGACAGAACTTCACTCTAGAGAGTTCAATTATTGCAGAGCAAAAGCTAAGGAGACCTATATTGCGTTGCCAAGATATTGAAATTCATTCAGTTCAGAAAACATCCGAAAGAAGAAAATATGTTTACTTTCCCATATTGAAAAAGAAGTAGGAGAAAAACAATGCCATCTGTAATGCATCCATTGAAAATAACAATAAGACTCTTCGAAAATTCAAGCTTCACTAGTAAAGTGGTCTTTTTTCAAGAATTATTGCATTAAATTGTATTAACTTTGAAAAAGGTATTTTAAAGGTGAACCGTTGGAAGGAGATCTATATACATTAATTTTATTTTGCTATTCTTTTCTCCCACATGGCTAGGTTTAAAGTTTAGGCTTTCATTTAAAGGATTTTGTTAGAGTTAGAGTTTTTATTGAGCAAAGAGGATTCAACTTACTTCTCTGAGAGAATGGTTTGGAGCTTCGCGTAGGGTATGAGGAGTAAATTTAAGAGGGACGAAGCGTCAGGTAGAGGGAGAGAAATGAGAAAGTTGGGTTAGAGGCATCAAGTAGAGACAGGTTAGGGGTGGTTTTTAATGTTCATTAATAGAGAAAATAGAGTTAAATGAGAAAGTGATAAAAAAACATTCTTTCCCCATTTTCAGTTCGAGATAGAAAAGGAGATGAAAATAATACTGAGAGAGAATAGAGGGAATTTACGGCATCACAGAAGTGTAATATAGAAAAACTAAGGGAGAGATAAGAGAACAAAGGATTTCAGATCCTTCATGCGATGAAGAAAAAAAGAATTATAAGAAAAAAGATACTCGACAGAAAGAGAAGGGGAGTTTGGCTGCTTCCACAATAAGTAAAGTAGAATAAAATTGGTAGGATGGGGTACTACCGAATTTAACCCAAATCATACTAGGAAAGATAATATTATTACTGGAAGCAAATACACGGTGACAATCATAAACACTTGAAAGAGAAAATACAATAAACACGGCGCGAACACACACTAAGGCTTGAATCATGGGAAGTGTAGGTCGGCTAGGTGGTTGGGGAGCGAAGGTAGGTGACTGAAATGGAATAGGAGGTTGGGACGAACAAAGGAGGGGCAGAAACCACGTTGGTAGCGAAGTGGAGGGCTTGGACAGCAAGGGCAGCAAGTGGGGTGCCGAGTGGAGTGGCGAGGCTGGAACAACCAGGGGCAGCGGGAAAACAATAAGTTTATTGTTTTCCAGATGACAGTAGCGAAGGGAAGAAATGGGTGGATTGCAGGACAGCAAGGGATGGCTGTCCGAGGTGGGGGCAACGAGCAAGAAGGGTTAGTATGGGAAGACTGTAGTAAAAACAACAAAAGCTATTGTCCTGAGAACGGCTATAGCAGAGAAGGACGACGTGGGGCGACAAGGTTCAATGAGAAAGATAAATCACCATCTCAAGAGCGAGATACAGTCAAAACACCACTTGACCCTTAAATACAACCCTAGAAGGAAAAAAAATGACACTGGTTACTTTACTGACAGAAACATTAGCCAAAAGCTAACCTAAAACGCAAGAAATAACATATAAATAGTCTTAGGGTTAAATAGTCTTAGGGTAAAAATAAGTGGGCCCGCTCCAAATAGGAAGGAAATCCACATGAAGGAATGGTCGACCAGGCCTCCTAGACCCATCCAAGCTGTCCTCACTCACAGCAGTTTAGGGCACTGTAGCAGCGTTGTATCAATGGTCACAAAAAAATGCTTCCTAATTGCTCTCGTGTCAATCTCCCTAGGTTGGGAGTTGAAGCATTTGTCTCGTCATGGTAGTCAGGTCAACCTTATTGAAAGTAGTGAAAATATTGCAAGCTCATATAGGCTTTTTCATTCTAAAGCACATTTTGATAGCATAAGTATCCATCCACTTTTGGCACAACTTGAGTTAGAGCTGCATAATGACAAATTTTCACGAGCCCAATCTTGAGCAATTAAATCTATAATCTACTTCTTTCAATCCTCATACTCGGCTGAATCTATCTGATAAACAAGTATGTGAAGAGAAATCAAATCTAGGATAACATTTGTGGGAGGCAGCACCACTCTCACTAGCAACAACTTAGGAGAGATATCTTCTTCTCTGATAGGACCTGGATCACATTGGAGAATTTTCTTCCCCATTAAGCTCCTAACACAATTTTCAAAGCTGTGGTTCATCCTTCATGCCTGGACATTTAATGGTGGGTACACTACTGAACTGAATTTAACATCTAAATAACTCCATGTAATCTTCCCGAAATGACATTAAAAGATTCTCATTTCTAACATGTTGGACCTCCCTCAGTAGGTACAACTCGGGAAGGAGTCTATCTATTTGAAAAGTCTGATTTTTTCTTATCTGAGATTGTCATGTCGGGTGTTCGATATTGATTCCTAGGACTTGGGACCATCTTGGACCACCAATGTAAATTCTATTGGAGTCTCCCTTGTGCCCTCAACTGGAGCAATGTGCTTTTCTTCCTTATCCATTGGAATTTGATCTTCCTCCTTTGTGTGTTGACTGTGTTGTTGTCCATTTCTTCAAACACTCCCTGCTCAGTGAAATATATCATCCCCTAGGTTGTGCATTTTGCTTAAATATGCCCAAATCCATAGCCCTTAAAACACTTCCTGACTAGGATAGATTTGGGAATGCGGATTGGTGCCCTTTGTTCTTCACTGTGAATTGGTGTCTCCTCAAGCGGAGTTAGCTTGGATGTTCCCCTATATGTACTCTGGATGTAAGGTCTTAGGATTGAATCTTGTCTGTAAGATGTGGTGGTCTACCGGTGACGTGGTGTCTCTACTTTTGAAGTCGGGGTCTAAACATCTGGTATGTAATGAGCTAGTAGGAGCTGACACTGCAGCTCTCATTTCATCTTGGACGAGGTTATGATATTGTCTTTTCCCTCACACTGGTGTAGGTGCTTCAGATTTTGACACCAAAATAATGCACTTTTCTTTAGCTTGCTGGCAACTAGTTTTACCATTCCGTCTGGTGGTACGTCATGACAGTTAAAGACATATTCTAAGATTTAGAGCTACTCGATGAACTCGTCTGGATACATGTGATATGGAAAATCCACCTTTACGTCAAAATTCTGACTTCTCTGATATTTTAGGTCACAATTTCTAAGTTGAGGTTTTTTATCCCTAAGATTCGCATGTGGAAGAGATTCACTCCATTCCTTCAATCTAGCAAGTCGCCCTTGTGGCTAACGGTGACCCATCCAATTTGCCTCCTCTCGACAGTGGCAAACCTTTGTTATAATTGGCAGATTTCTCGCTCCATATCCTCTCTAAAAATCTCATGGATGTCTCTTTATGAATCTCATAAACGACATCGTCTCATTTCCCCTCGATCAGGCCTCCGACGATTATCTCTTTAGCGACATGGCAAAGTTTTGGGTTTAGTGGGTAGGTGGAGGAAGGTAAAGGTGTTGTAGGGTGAGAAAGAAAAGTTTTATGTGGAGATAGGTTTGAGGTATGACGGATGCTAGAAATCCAAGGATAGAACAAGGGTTAGAGTACCTATGATACCAAATGATACCAGAGTTAATCCAAACCATATTAGAAAAACAAATATTATTACTGGAAGCAAATAAACAATTACAATAAACACATTTCAAAGGAAAAATATAACAAACACGACGCAGGCTCACACTAGGGCTCGACCCATGGATGGTGGAGGCCGGCTAGGTGATTCGGGAGCGAAGTAGGTGGCAAAAATGGGTATAGGTATGAAGTTGGGACGGGCTGGCAGAGATGTGGAGGGCTGGGATAGCAAGGGCAGCGAGTGGGGTGGCAAGCAGAGCGTCAAGGCACGGGTATGAAGTTGGGACAACCAAAGGTGGGGCTGGCAGAGATGTGGAGGGCTGGGATAGCAAGTGCAGCGAGTGGGGTGGCAAGCAGAGCGTCAAGGCACGGTAAAAAATGCTGGAACAGCCAGAGGATAGCAGAAAAACATCAAGTTTACTATTTTCCGGATGACTACATTGAAGGGCCAAAGCGGGAGAGAAGGGGGGGTGCTGCAGGACAGCAAGGGGCAGCTGTTCGAGGTAGGGGCAACGAGCAAGAAGGGCTGCAATGAGAAGACTGTGGTGAAAAATAGCAAAAGTTGTCGTCAAGTGGGCAGCTGTAGCAGGGAAGGACGTGGAGTGGTGGGGTGTAATGGAGGAAAGATAAACCATCACCTCGGGAGCGAGATGCAGTCGGAGCACCACTTAACACCAACGATTGTCCTGAAAAAAGTATGATCCAAAAACTAATCTTAAACACAAGAAAAAACATATAAATAGTCTTAGGGTAAAGATGAGTGGGCTCCGCTCTAAATAGGAGGGAAATTCACGTGAAAGAATGGCCGACATGCCCTCCTGGATCAGTCCAAGACGCCCTCGTTCGCGGGAGTTTGCCGCACTGTAGCAGCGTTGTAGCAATGGTTGCAAAAAAAATGCCTCCCGGTTGCTCCTGCGTCATGGGGCCAACCAATGCATGGGGAGTTTTGCAAAATTTTGACTTAAGTTCGAGGATTTTTTGTTCTAACAATTTGAGAAGAATATTGAGAACAAAATGCATCCATTATAGTGTTCAAGATTTTAAAAGCAAAAAAAACCAGATGCACATATCGTTTAGAAAATAATAAAATTCCATAGATTCCTTGAAACCATTCCTCAACATAACACTAATCAGTATTATCGATAATGATGATTCCCAAACAAAGTTGGACTCTGATGCCACTCCATGTAAAGAGATGTGGAAAGATTGAGAAAAGCTTCAATAGTTGAAGAGTTAAAAAGAGGAAAGAACCTAACACAGCATAAAAGAATGAAGTTGTTGTACAAAAGTATCATATAACTCAATAATTATAATCTTATAGTCTGGTTATTATGACCTTTAATTTCTAGTTAAGAAGATCCTACACAATAAAACTGAAAATCTCATACTAAATCTCTCAAATGATCATATTTCCATTATAATTAAAATAAAGGATTAGAAAAATGAATAAAAAAAAAAAAACCGATGAAATTCAACTAAAATTCAAGCATGGCCTACATCACTAAAGCTAGATAACTCAAGTGAAGATAATTAGAAAAATAAATAAAAAAAAAACGATGAAATTCAACTAAAATTCAAGCATGACCTACATCACTAAAGCTAGATAACTCAAGTGAAGATGAGGTAACTAGTGACAATCCCACGAAGTAGCCAAGCCAACCACAATTTAAGCAAGCAGGTCACATTTTACACAGATGATTTTGGCACCAGTAATAACTTTCTGACCTCGAAATGCAAAATCAACGCAATTTTGGCCAAAAAAACATATGCAAAAAAAAATTTGACACTCCTAGTTATATCAAAAAACAGCCATTGAATCATTTATGGCTCAGCTAAACTCGAGCAACAAAATAATGTTTGTAAACCAAGATAGGCTGACCACAAATTATAATTATATAATTTAATTAACACAAAAAAAATGATCATATCTTGCAGATGAATGCATTTGTGTTGCTGGCTTCTCCTTAAGTCATTTCAGTTCATTAAAGAAAAAAATATGAATAGAGTAGCACAAATAAATAGTAAACTGGATGATTTAAACCTAGCTTAAAGTTCAGCTAAAGACAACAGAAGACAATAAAAGCTTTTGAGTTTCAGAAATCATATTTGATGTCTAACAAGAAGCAACGTGCACAAGAAACATAACATACCAGGATCTTAAGCACGCAAGATGAAAGAGATGATTGCAGGGTAGCTTTTTAGCCCTGGCCATTGGTCCCTACAATTTATCAGATCAATTAATCCAGAAGGAAATCGATAAGATAAATCTGGAAATATATGGATGAAATACTTACTCTACAAATTGCACACTCATCATTAAATTCAGAGAGCTCTTCAGTTGTAGCGTCAGGAAGGGATCCGTCTAGGGAATTTAATGCCTTCTTCAACTTGATAAATCCTTTCACCCGCTTAACCAATGCACTTAAAATAGCCTGTTAAATTATTTATAGAAATTTACAGTCAAAAGGATATTCCTTTTTTTTGGGGGGGGTGGGGGCGATTCCAAACAAGTATTATATATATGCGGTCAAAGAATGGGACAAGTAAATGAAATAATTTTAAAAATCAAAGTATAATATTTACACGCAGGTTCAAGAAAAGAATAGCATCCACAAGGTGAAATGCCATGCCATGAAGCCACCATATTATCACGTAATGACCTACTCCCATCAATAAAGCCATCACGTCTAAAAGAAAACCACAATTTCGTATAAGTTGTCCTTTCAACTCTGTCAAAGATCCTGCAGCAAAAGTTTTTACCTGACAAATTATAGCAGCTGAAATTTCTATTAATTAAAACTTGGGAAATGACAATATTTTCTGCACGATAGCATTATAACGGAAAAAAAAAGCACATAAGAAAACGTAGCAAAAATTTACTACATTTTTACAATATCAAAAGGTTATAACAGACAACAAAATTATAGTTAAGCCATTCAGCTTCCGAAGCTAATATTTTTTAAAGCACATAAAAAATAAGTTTACAAACTTCAAATGAAAGAAATAAAAGAAGTAATTTCACTCTGAATGCAACAAAACAATCTATGACGATCTCTCATGTCTGCTTTGTATGGATGTCTATCAGAGTTATATACCCCAGAATTATTTGAAAAAGTAACGTAAGTCTTAAGTTTTTTCCTATCATAGCCAACTAGCCAAGCCATGACATTACTAGTTTAATGTTCGATAAAAATGATGACATTAGAGACTAGTCCTAATATTAGACCATAACCATAACTATTTATATCTGTATCAAATGTGGGATTCTATTTATAAATAAAAGAAGCCTGGAGATCTATTTGTAAATGTTGTATGGCTCGATATAAGCCAAAATATTAATGAAATGATGAAGTTTAATTGCAAAATCATTCCTACTTGGTATCAGAGCCCTAACCTACCGCCTCTAGCTTGATCTAGACTTCTTCGGCGTCGTCTTCTCCGCGACCAGTAGGATCGGAATCATCTTTTCAGTTGTGAGCTGGGAACGCGAACGACAAACGAACAATGATTAGTAGGATTGTCATCATCCTTGCAGTTGTGAGCTAGGACTGCAAATGAAAAGCGAAGCGGGATCGCAAACGAGCTGGGAGTTGGGATCGCAAAGCAACTGTGACCACAACTCGCTCTGGGAAGGCAACGAGAGGATCGCGGCTCGCTAGAAAGGATCGTGGCTCGCTAGAAAGGATCGCGGCAGAGAATCCTCGCGATACAGTTGTTGGGAAGGCAACTATGGGATCGCAGATTGAGGCTTGACGTTGTAGAGACAAAGCGAATGGGAAAACAACAATGCGGCTTCAATGTGAGGAGGATGCAGCGAAGCAAGCTGTTCGAACGTCTTTTGTTTGAGCATGAGGGTTACTGCTCGATACAATGAAGACGAAGCGAAATGAAAAACATTAAGCCTTCAGTGTGAGGAGAAAGCAGTGGAGAAGGGGCTTTGTGCGGTGTTTCTGTGCGATTCCAACAGAAGAGCGGCGAACAGCTTGAACTGTCAGAGTGAATAGAAATGTGCAATCGATTTTGTGTGGCGTGCGATTGACAGAGTCATGTGAGGGAAGCAGACAAAGCTGGTTGGATTGTGTCGTAAGAGACAACGACTACTGCTTCGGTCAGAAGAGTTAAAGAAGGGGTGTGAGACATCTGTGGCTCTAGGGTCGTGCGAAAAAATTTGTGAAAACAGGGAAGAACGACGAGGAATTGACTGCAACGAGCTCAGGCATGACAAGTAATCAGAGGGTGACCCACAGGTTCTACAACTGTGGACAAGTGCGACACCTGAGCAAGGCTTGTCCAAAGCCACCCAAGGAGAGAGAAGTGTGGATGTGGATCGTCTATAGGGGGCTACCGGGCAAATCTAATGGTAGCAAAGAACGAGGGAAAGACAAGGGTGGTCTTTATCGATGAGGATCGCAAGTTTTTGGAGATGTTAAAGAGAAAGCAGAGAGCGGCATGTGATGTCACTGAGAATATATCCACCTTATCGTTCTCCAAGTAAAACACTACTAGTTATGCTCACTCAGCCAAAGGTGCTCGAGATATACATATTCTTGCCTCTATATCCACCCCAAGTTCACCATAATGGATAGTAGATTCTGGTGCATCTTAGTATGTAACAGGTGTCTCTAGTGAATTCTGTTCCTATATCCACCTAACAGTTCTAGAAAGCATCTAGACCGCTGATGGGACGACACAGCCTGTGATTGGTATGTGTACACTGAGGTGTACCAATTCTATGAATTTGTCTGATGTTTTGCATGCTCTTTCCTTTCTAGTAAACCTTTTATCCATTACTTCTATTATACTAACTAAAATGTGTTGCTTCATTTGATATTCCAAAATTAATTGTCAAGAGAATGGGACTGGCCGGAAATTTAGGACGGCCACGTGGCATAATGGACTCTGGTACTTATAGACAGAGAAGGATGGACTAAACCTTGACATCAATGGTTGAGAATGCTGGAGCGGGAGTATTTGAGGGGAGTGTGGAGGATGTATTGTTGCTACATCAAAGGCGCATAAGACACTCTTTGTTTGGCCTATTGAGTTGTTTGTAACCATCATTGTATGAAAAGACAAATAAAAAAAAATTTCTGCGTGATGCTTGTAAGTTTGCCAGGCCAGGAGCTCTTATGTTAGTTCTGGTAAAAAGAGTTCATATATTTTTGATTTTGTGCATTCAGATGTATGGGGATCTTATTCTACAACTTCGATGAATGGTTATAGATATTTTGTGACTTTCATTGATTGTTTTGCTCACGTTATTTGGTTATAGCTGATTAGAAATAAAAGTGAAGTTCTTGCCTGCTTTAAAGACTTTCACAGGGCGATTCAGACTCAATACAGTATTCTAGTGATGGTATTGGGGTTTGATAATGTAACAGAGTATACTAACAAAATGTTTGGGAAAACTTGTCAGTCGAAAGGATACATTATCGAACATATTCATACACACCGACAAAAAACGAAATGGCCGAAAGGAAGAATAGACATCTTCTAGAAGTAGCTCAAAATATGATGATCACGATGAATGTCTCAAAGCACTTGTGCGGACAAATAGTTTTGATAGCAACTCAATTGATCAACAGAATGCCCTCGAGAGTGTTGGATTGGAAGTCTCCTTGTCAAATGTTGAAAGAAAATAATAGAATAATAGTAGAATCCTTCCATTTGTTGGATTGGAAGTCTCCTTGTCAAATGTTGAAAGAAAATAATAGTAGAATCCTTCCATTGAAGTTATGTAGATGTATATGCTTTGTGAAAAAAACACAGTCAATTGTAGAGAAATTGAATCTCAGAATTGTGAAATGTGTGTTTGCGGGGCATTTTGCTACTCGGAAGAGTAGTGACGTATGATGTATCATTCAGAGAGTTTGAACCATACTACTCTTTGGAGGTGGATTCACCCTTTGGTGACTCAACAACCACTGAAGATAAGAGGCAAGAGAGTCTGTAGTAGTAGTAGTAATGGAGTGGTGTAAGTGGGAGAAATACCATGTCCTGTGAAGTGGGATGAATCAACAGAGGAGATAAAAATCGAGAAGATTAACCCCAGTGATGGTGGGATTTAGATTGAAGGTGAGCTAAGGTTGTATATGCGAAGGAAGAAGCAAATTGAGGGAACAGATCTTGCAATGCCAACAAGTCCCTTGTCTTGGTCTTCCTCAACTCTTGCTACACTTACACCATCCACCTTTGATTCAAAACTCCCAGGTGAAATCATTCGTCCTCCATCTAATCCTACCCCCCCAAAGTTAAGAAGGATCTCCCGCAGCTATATGGGACATACTCCTAATCGTTTTGAGTGGGAACTTGACATTGAAAACTTTGTTTCTTCTTCTAACAATTCACCTATAAATGAAGCATTTATTGCATCAATAAACGTTTGTTTGTGTCGTTTTATGTCTTGCACTATTATTTCTGTTTGAGTCATGATGTAATCTTATTTTAATGTTAATGAAAGATTGTTTTTGGTGTTTCTACTGTTTCACCTACTAGTTCTAGTATCAATATATTTCATATTATGAATAAACTTACTGGTTGGAATCAAATTGCAATTCAATTATAGAATATATAAAATGGATGAAAGAGTAATATCCTGAAATAAATTCACATCTTCTTTCCCAGCAATATTTGAGTGTGATCCATCTAAAAGTCTTCCTGATCTAGATGTAGAACCTCTTGATATTGTACTAGAGCATTGATATCTCCAATCATACGTTCAAAGGCTCCTAAAATTTATGATCCAATTTATGAAGCTCCCATTACTAACAAGATGGGAGAATCATATATTATCTTGATGTGTCACGAGGATTGTGGGTTGCTTTGAATTGCTTCCAAGGAGTTTCTTCAATACTTGAAGATGTTCCTTGTACATAGTTCAACTGATCCTTCGGATGTGGTAGCAACATTAACTTTTTTCTCTTGATCTTTCATTCCCCGTCCATATTTCCAGTCAGCAAGCTTTACATGAAAGTTCCAACATTTATCTTTGATATGCCCAATTTTCTTGCAATAATCACATGTGGGATGGTCCTTCTTCTGTTTTGAGTCATTGGAGGAGTTATGGGTGTACAAGGCTGAACGTTTAGTAGAATGTTAAATACTTGGTGAACCCCCATTTACGATCAACATCAGCTTCTTCCTGCTCTCTGCTCCCTTGACCTCAATAATGGCTTCACAGGGGGATGAAAGAGGCTTTATTCTTATGATCCTCTCTCTCATCTAATTCATGAGCTAGTCCTACTAGAAATTTAATGGTGATCCTCCCTCTCATCTCATCTAATTCATTAGCTAGTCCTACTAGAAATTTAATGGTTATCTTTTTCTCGGTGATAGATTTAAACTTCAAGGCATCATGTGGACATTTTCATCACGTGTCTTAAACATATCTAATTATAACTAATTACTTTATCAGTGTTGAATTATTAGGTGACACTTAACTCTCCTTGAAGATGATCAAGAAGTTTGGATTCGATCCCAAAGAACTCTGCAATGTTCTCACTCCCAAATTTCTTTGGCAAGTTTGCATATAGCAAAAAATTCTCTCTCACTTTAGTTGTCATTGAGTTGACTAAACATGACATAAACATATGGTTTCAATTCTTCAACGTGCGATGGTTGGGGTCAGTGATCTCAGAAACCGTGCCCTTTCCCGTGAGATGTTCATTTTTGCCTTTACCACAAATGCACATAAACATGAATTGGGGCCATGAAAGATAGTTATAATCATTGAGTTTATGATTTGTGATAAAGTTAGAGAGTTTAGGAGTTGACTGGACAGAATCCTTGGTCTCTGACTCGGGATTTACCTCTGGAGTACAACTTGTCGTCTTCATCCCATACTTTATCATTCTCCCTAAGCATATTTAGGGTTGCTTCAGTTGTCACAGCTTCTGTTGCTTCTGCTAAAGGATGTTTCTACCGAAGGAGAAAAGCCTGCAGCAAAAGGATATCATGTTGCGGGGAGAATTTGGCGGTAAAGGGGCCTACATCAAGGAGATCTTCTACTGCAGGGAAAAACATACGGGCCTATAGGGAGAAAATCCGGCTGAAGAAGTTTCGATTACCCTGCAGAGAAGGAGGTCTGGTGTGGGAAGAAGGTCTGGTGTTGGAAGAAGGTCTGGTGCTGGAAGAAGGTCTAGTGCTGGAAGAAGGACTGGCACTAGCAAGAGGGGATTTCGACTCTGGTAGGAAGAGATCGTGTTGTAAGGTTGTTTGGCTATGGCAGGAAAGAATTACAACTTCGGCAGGAAGGGAGTCGACCACTGGAAAGATTTCTAACCCTAGCAGGAAGGAGTTCCGGTGTTGAGGAATTTCAGCAGCTCTGGAAGGAGGTACGACTGTTAGGATAGCATTCTATGTCTCTAATATGTTACTTTGGGAGGAAAATTTCTTAATCCACTATTCACAAATTGGGTACATATATATAAGAAAACCAATTCCTCTTTATTTACAAACTTATCAAATATATCTAACCTATATGAGGAAAGCAAATAATCCTGAAATTAAAAAATTGAATAACACAAAATCAAAATGGAATAAACTAATCAAAGGTTTCCTAAGTTGTCCCGATCAAATCCTCCAAGATATGGAGGAGGTCAGTTGGCCCACACGAGAGAGCGAGAGGAGAAGAATTGGATCTTCTCAGATTTCTACAGATGAGAAGACGCCAAATCAAGAAAATATAATGATGATGGCACAATCTTATCTATAATTGCTTTATGACTCAAAATAACATAGTTAAAATAGAAAGTAAAGCATTAGGAAGACAACATATGTCCATGCATTCCCTCTAAAAGCTAGAAAAACTCATCCACCTCCATTTAATTAACGTGTTTTCCAACGTTTAAAAGGCGGCAAAAATTTTTAAATCTAAAAAAAAAGGTGAGCAAGATGGATAAAATCCAGATCTTTCGTACTATCAGGCATATAATCACATAGCTTGGCCATGTAAGAAATATTGGTTCATTGCAAATATATGAAATAAAACATATATTATTATATAATATTCAAAAAACTCAAATCGAATTTTAAGCAATCTATATTAAGCTTGAAATTAACTTGAAGAAAGCTTAAGTTGAGACAACAAGTAGTTCAACTCAAAATTTATCAAGTTGATTTAAAATTGACTAACAAATCTAGAAACTTTCAACTAAAATTTCCACTCCAAGAGATCATATCTGGCCTTATAGATAAATCGAGATATCTTCTATTAATGTTACATTAATAGAAGATATTGCATGTTCAAGAGTACCCATAAATTTACCCATAAATTCTGGTTTTTTTGTAAGACATATCGTATTGCATGCTTTCCCTCAAAAGATATATGCAGATTCATTTTACCATTACAAAAATAAATATTTGACTACACGGTCCTCCTTTGTGATACTAATCAAATAAGGATGTAAGATGTTTAAATGTTTTTGAATCTAAATCTCCATATCTTATTTATAATTATACTGCACATAATGAAACAATATATATTTATTAGCCAATTCTAGCACCTCTTCCACCATTAATCAGAATTCCTCCAAAGATTTTGCACATGACTACTTAAGAAAAGAGTTCTATCAAATTCATGCACTATAAGGCATCATAATTTTATAAATTTTATTTTAGGGCTTTTTGTTTGGCTTAAAAAATAATGTAGCTGATCGAAATATAATATATTTTAAATATTCTAAAGTTATTTGGTTAAATGAAAAATAAATCTAGAAGATTATCTTGCGTTTAACTTAAGGTGAAATGAAATCGATGTTAAACCTAGACGTGGACAACGACTACAAAAAATGAAAAATAAATCTAGAAGATTATCTTGCGTCGATGTTAAACCTAGACGTGGACAACGACTACAAAGAGCAATGGTGACTGACGACTGATGGAAAGCGATTGGTGGTCGGCACTAGTGATAGTGGTCTAGAGGTGTTGCCAATAATTGGCGGCATTGATCACCGGTGGGGGCCCTATATGGGTGACTGTAGTGATCGTGGCTTTTGATATATTTGAAACTTGGCCAAACCAAACAAATTTGAAATACACCAAAAATGAACCGCATGATGAATTTCAAGTTCCATAGAATATTACACTATATTCAAAATTCCTCAAATCAAACAGAAATATTTTTGAAACCATTGAATTCTAAATGCAGTATACTGTAAATACATCCAATCAAATGGCCCCTTAAGATTTATGGTATTTAATGGTTATAATGGTTAAATTAGGTAAAAATTATTACATTTTATTGCTTAAAACAGTGCATTATAGATAGATAAATAGTGTGAATACAAAAGGTAGATAATAAATAAAAGAAGATTTTCAATTATGAGGTTCATAACACAAATAAAAGCATATATGTATGACAACATAACTAATTAGTACTTTCTTATAATACATTTTTTAATCTTTTATTTTCTAATATTTTCACTCAAATAGTAGTATATATACCGATTAGCTTTAAAGTTTTACATTAATTGAAAATTAAGGTGTACCCAATACCTTGGTTAAATAATTTTTAATTGTTCTAAAGTTGGGAACATAAATAACAAACTTCTTAGCAATCAACATCAATGTGTTTTGATCTTTCATGAAGCATAAGATTATGAGCGACGTAGATAGCCAAACGATTGTCAAAATTTAAACCTATAAGTTGAATAATTGAAAGCTTAAGTTCTTTCAGAAGAGTCTTAACCCACATCATTTCACACCATATTTCAAGATTGTATATTCTGTCCCAATGCTTCATCTGACCATAATTTTTTATTTCTTGTTCTTTCATAAAACCAAACTGTCTTCTACAAACACAGAATACCCAATGTAGAACTGATAAAATCAAGGGATCCAATTTAGTCAACATTAAAGAACGAGCTCACATTCAAATGCACATCTTTCAATACGGAAGTCGTTTTTCTTAATAACTTCTTGCTTCAGATCATAATTGTTTAATTTTTATTCTTTCCTAAAACCAAATTGTCTTTTACAATGATAGAATACCTGGATGTAGACCTGCTATAATCAAGGGATCCAGCATGGTCAACAATAAAGACAAAGCCCACATTCAAATGCACATTCTTTCAATATAGAAGTCATTTTTCTTAGTAGCATATTGATGTATCTAAGAATATGAAGAATAGTTCTTCAATATTCTTGTTTAGGAGTTAGCATTTATTGACTTACAGCAACAACAACAACAACAACGACGATGACAACAACAAAGAAGACAACTAGTCTAGTGACAGTAGGATTAGGGGTGAAAACGACCCGAGCTTGAGCGAGCCCAGGTTCAGGTCATGTTCGGCTCGTTAAAATATATCACTATTCGTATTCGGCTCATTTATATATCGAGAGCAAAAAATTTGATCATGTTTGGCTCGTTTGCTTCGTAAGCCAGACATGAGTTGTTCGCAAACAATAAGCTATTTTGAGAGCCCTAGTCACGTTGTCGTAGAATGTTAAGAGTAGAAGCGAGATTTAAATCTTATTATTTATATTAAAATAGAATATAATATATTTTTATTATGTTTCTTAATTAATGATTTTAATTGATTATAAACCTTTTATTTCGAGCTAAAACGAGCCGAACAAGAAACAAACAAAGCTTTGTTCATGTTCGGCTCATTTATATATCGAGGGCAAAAATATTATTTGTGTTCGGCTCATTTGATGAGTGAACGAATCGAACACGGGCTACTTAACGAGTCGTTTTAATAACCTTAGATAAGATTGATTTTATAATCAACTGTCAATAAGAAAAGTTATCTTCAAAATATTTTCTCTATATTCATAATTTTTTAAGTACTGATAAGAATATTAACAGATTTACAAACTAATGGACTAAATTCTTTATTAAATTTAATTGCATGCTTCCTCCGAGCTAAAAAAATTATCTTAATGTGGGCAAATTCAATGGCCAAGTTTTTAAATCAGCTAAACTCTTTAGTAAGAATGATTCTTGAAATAGAGAGTGAATTCATAAAGATTGTATCATTGGAGATCTAAACAATAGTAAACAGTTATAACAACAATAGCCTTTTTAGGAACAAGAGTGACCAAGAAAGATGCAGCAAATAATTCAAGAAAAATGTTTATTCATAGACCAAAAGGAATGGACAAATAAGAAAGAAAAATTTTAAGGGTAACACAAAAGAAAATTGCCCAAAATACAAGCCAAAAAGGGGATGACATTACGAAGAATATTTGAAGGGAATCGATTAACAAAATAGCAGATAATCAGCACAAGATGACCTCATACATGACATGGAACATCAATGTCTGTGCTAAGTGAAGTAAATGGTAACGCTTACAATCAACAATCCCATACTATTGAGATGTATAAAGACAAGATCTATGATGTATGATTTCACTATTAGCATATAATAATAAAAATGGAACTCTCAAAAATCATCAATGCAATATCAGTACGAAAAATCTCAAATCATAACAAAAATTATAATATAGTTTCTTGATAGAATATGTAACAGAGATAAAATGTCAAATCAACACTTAAGTAAATATATTCAAGAATCAGAAGAATGATCATTAAGAAAACAAAATAAAAAATAAATAAAACCTAGATTTGTGAGGAAAGAGTTCGGACCCAAAATATCTAAATGTAATAAATCAAAAAAAGACACAACTTGGATTGCATAAAAAATGAAAATGACACCTGATGATATTTATCAATCCTACAACCATTACATTAAAACTTAAAGAGTGAAAAGCGGGATAGTCATTGTGGTGGAGGGCCACCAAATGATAATGCCACTAATATGGAATGACAATGAAAGACACTGCACGTGAGAATCTGAGGATTAAGTAGTAGATTCCATCAAATTCAACAAATCCATTTCCCAGGCTGAGATTTTAGAACTCATAATAAGAAGTAAATAAAACTAAAGAGCAGTTGTGAGTGTGAGACAATGAAATGTAATTGAATTTCTAAGAATTTTGGAAACATATAACACATCTAGAGAGAAAAGGCCTAAAAAAAACACAAAACATTTGCTAGAAAAAGAAAAACAAAACCATTATGAATAAAAACAAGAGGGAGTAAGGACATCAAAAAGAGGAAAATAAGTGGTGATTATTTATAGCATCTGAAGAGGCACCAAAGTTTAAAATATAGGATGTAACAATAAAAGCAATCAAAACAAAATCAGAAGAGGAAATGACGAAAGAAATAGACACAAATGTCTAGGAGTGTTGAATAACAATGTCATAATCCTCTAAAGATGAATTGATTAATCTAAATAGGTTTTCAAGGTTGAAGCATCAACGGTTTTCAAAGGGGAGCTACAACATGTTGAATAATTGAGATATCCACGAGCATGGTCTAGCTCCATTCTAAGGGATGATTAGAATGGTCACCGTAAGAGGAAGGAAATAAAAGGCTCTTCCTCCATGACCATGACAATCTTGCCAATTAAAATCATCATAGAAAAGACAAAGTAGTAAGAAATTGGCAATGAAGGAGGCGTGAGATTAGCGACCCAATGGACTAGGAAAAACATTAGCAATATTTGGAATGATAAAGTTGACCATAATCCATATTTGACTATGTTAGATAAAAAGACAAAGCCTAGAGAGAGACCTGCAACAAGAAATTCTCAATCTACTTTTTCCAGACAATCTAATCATAGATTTTGGAGAAGTTCATCCAATTTTTCCCATAAGATATTATAGTATTCCTGAAGGCTAATCATAGAGGGAATAAAAATCATTATAGAACATAAAGTTAAAATAAAGGAGATTATTTGCTTGGAATAGATAGAATGAATAAAGTCCTCCTGTCTCCTATCTGTCTCCTATCTCCTTCATTGTCGCAGCCTGCAAACTCTTTCACTTGCTGCCCACTGCCATAATCTGCACCCATACCCAGCCGCCCTTGCAGCCCTAATCCCGGATAGCCGCGCCACGTCGAATCGGTTGCGTGGTTGCAGTCAGAAATCCAAGAAATCATCATTTTTGTTGTTTTCTGTTCGTCAACCACCTCACCCACCATCCCACTACCTTCTACATCTCACCAACCCATCTCCACCACCCTTGATACCCAAGCCACGTGTCATGTGTAGGGTGTGTTGTTATTTCCATTTTCGTCTAGTTGGTTGCAATTTTCCTTTCAGTGTGTGAGATATAACAATCTGATCGGCTTTCCAGTAATAATATTTGATTTTTCTATAGTGGTTTGGGTTAATTATGGTATCACAAATACTTTTCATTTAAAAATATTAATTGTGCCATTGCAAGTAAGAGGTAACCAGGAGTTGAAGTTTCCATGAGAAAAAAGAGCAAAAATGGAATGCCCATAACCATAGAAAATAGTTTGTACCACTAAATTTCATGGTGATACTAATATTAAAGGTTTTCAACTTAAAAAAAGTGGTGAAAGCTATGACAACGTAAGGAAAGACAGCGAAACAAATACACACTCAAATCATGGGGATGAAAGAAAGCGAGAAAGAGCATGCCCAAGGTAATTAGAGAGAGGCAAATGAGACATTCTAAGGGAGGGATGCAATGGCGGTAGCATAAACTGGCTAGGGTATATGTGAGGGCACTAATAGGTTTTGGCAGAAACAAAGTAGGAATGAAAAGATGCCAGCACCAGCAAGCAAGAAGTGGAATGTGGTAGCCCGTAAAAGCGGTAAAAAAAAAAAAGCAAGCATGGAGCAATTATAACATGTGTGCTAAAGCTGAAAAGAGGGAGGGGGTGTATAATGAGGCTAAATGTTAGACCTTGTTCTAATCCTATGTTAGAGCAGAGTAAAATTGTCTTACTAATGACAATAGTACATAATTATATGCAAGTAAAGTGAATACTAAAGGCATGAAATTTGAAAAGAATGCCTTCAACTATGAGAAAAAATAACAATAGAAATATATTTAATGTTGATCATCTAACTAATAGTATCTTGTAATCCTATTTTCAATCTCGTACTCTCTAGTGAAGACTATCTTTATTTTGAATTTAATTATAGAATGTTAAGATAATCTAAATGTAAGCTATAACTAGGTTTGAATTGAAATTTAGGGAAAATATTTAAATATGGATTGGATGAATGTTATTTTGATCATAAATGATGAATTATAAACAAAATTTAAAAGAACTCCTCACCATTATTCTATCCTTTCTCGCTCCATTGAGTTTCATCTTCCAAGCTCCAGTCATGGCTTCCATAATTTATTCTCCAGTCATTTATTTCAGAAATTATTCAATTCAACTAGTAGTTGTTGCTTGATCTTCGTTGCACATTTTAAAATAAAATTACTTCAGGTAAATTAAAGTGCTTTTACAGTTAAAAAATCAGAAAAGATTAAATAGAGTGAACCACTCCTCATCCTTCTTTCATTTTTAGTCAACCTTGATTGGCCCATGGATTGTGAGAGCTAGCACTCCCAAGTTTAGTGGTACTCTTTTTTATGATACACCTTATAATTCAATGTTACAACAAAAGCGGAAAGGAGAAAATGACCATCTATCAAAGTTAATTTGAATAACTTAAACCAAATATAAAATAGGATTTATTGTGTATGACTTCTATTGGCATGTCCTCAAATCTCATTTAAAAGCACATAGTTGATCACAAAATATAAATTTTTTTTTATTTGATGAATTTTAGCTTGGGCAGTGTATTCTTTTTTGGGAATCATAGGGTTACTCTTTTTATGTTCTTATTGATAAAATAAGTGAAATTGGACTAGCATGCAGGACTGTGTTATAGTAAATCATATTCTTGTGTTTCTGAAAAAAGATTCCCGCATGCAATTGCTTATTATAGCTACTTGTCCAATAAAACTATTTGGGGGCATTTACATACATGCCGCCCAATTCATATGTATTTACATATCTAACACCAAAACTTTGATTAGTACATTTATATCACCCAAATCTTTCATATCACATTAAAAAATACCACTGTTTTAACTTTCCAAAATTGAAAGACACCTTTTCATGCATAGGTAAGGTGGCATATATGTAAAAAAATTGAAGTTTAGTTGTTAGATATGTATATACGTAAGAATTGAGTGGTATATATGCAAATCTTCCAACTATTGAACATGTAAAGCATACCTGAGTCACGTTTTAAGCATTTGAAACACAGAAACAATGGGACCAAACTAAGTTGCATGAAAAAATAGAAACATATACCTGCTGCAGATTTATAAAAGTCATGTGACTCCAAGCAGTCGCTGCCGTCTTCAACTGAATGACGATGCCATATCTCAATCAGGTGAAATCCATGTATCATGATAGCCTACAAAATATTTTTTTGGGGAAAAACACTTTATTTTCTGCTTCTATATTTACATGCCTATAGAACATTCCAAATTTATGAAAATTATCAGCAAGCATGGTAAAGTAACATAAAACAACAACAATTCACAAAAAATAAAAAATAGCATAACAACGTTAGGGGTGTAACTGAGCCAACCCAACTCTCAAGAGTTGGCTCAAGCTCGGCTCAATAAGTGGTTTGTGAACTAAGGTCGAAAAGCTAAAACGCCAAGCTCAAGCTAACCCCAACACGACTCATTTGCTTGTGAGTGACTTGTTTAAAAAACAATTAATATAAAATATACTCAAATTATATTAAAAATTCAATACTTCATCTTTAAATTATTATAAATATTAAAAAAATGATGATTTACATTTTATATCAAGTGATTTATTATTATTTCTCTCTTAGTTGCTTATTCAATCTATCATTTTATCATAACGCTATGTTGAATTAATATTGTTTTCTCTCTTATATAATAAACAAGCCCGGGTCGTAAGGCTCGAACTCAAAGAATTATGCTCAAACTAAATTATTTAATCAAGCTCAAGCTTGAGCCTAGGTGGCTTGAGTTCGACATGACTCGTTTACACCAACTTACAATATCAATATTAGAGAGAGTTGAAACACAAGGCACTAAAGCACTGCATTATTTTCAACTATTTTCTCCACCAGCCTTGTATGATTTATAGAATTAGAGCACTGGTGGCTTTTTAAATGCATTGCCATACAACCATAATTTGACAATTAATGCTTCTTCCAACAACAACACTCAAATTTTTGGTTAATATTTTATTCATCACGTTTAAAGGCGCAAATTTCTTTATGAAAATCAAAATATAGAATACAAAGTAAATATGAAATTCTCCTAATTTCTTGCCAGCATGAAAAAAATACTATTTTGAAGTTCCTTTTGCTGAATCTTGTATAACTTCTAGACAGTTATTTTAAAATACCATTTCTTTAATCAACGTTGACATCAGTAAAAATTTTCTGAAGCCCTTTCCCCATGGAATGTCTAGGTTGCTATGTTTTCCACATTCCAAATTCATAAACTTATGAGTTGCAGAAGTCCTTACATTTTTTCGCATTTGCCTCAATTATTAAGCCATAAAAACATAAAGGCAGAAAAAAAAAATCCACCTTCATAACAAGATAGCATAAGATGATTGAAACTGCAGAATATTAGAAAATTGGGCATTCATACATGAGATGAAGGATACGAACAAGTAATTACCAGCAATGTCTCAAAAGCTATACTGAAAGGCTCAAAAAACAGAAGCAAAAATAAACTGGATCTGAAAGAAGTATATACCACCATGCACAGCTTTAGCCTGAAAATCAATAACATCCAAATCATGTTTTTCCAATAACAATCTAAACATTATTTAATGGAAAATTTTTCATCAGAAAAAACAAAAAAATAAACACACACACACAGAAAAAAAACAAATTAATGTGCTTATTTGAACACAACAGCCACATGATACATGGATATACACTGCTTTACTGATCCGAGATTAGGAAAAATATTTCTGGTATCATAATAGGTCAGTCAAATGTGTTGGGTCACGCTCCAATGCTAAAGTTTATTATCCCATTTAAATGTTGAAAGCATAAGCCTAAACAGAATATAGCATCTTCCAATGGGGGTAACCATCAATCAACAGGGTTTTAAATAGCGGAATTGATTCGGTTTCACAAGTTGTATTCAGATCCAACCCAAAAATAGCGTGACATAAATATAATCAACCCAAATCCAGCCAATTCAATATACAAGTCAAAAATCACAACTAGAACCTGAGCACATTAAACCCAAACTCAAATCAAACCTGACAGAAAATATTTAAGTTGTGAAGGGCTAGTATCGACCCCACCTGAAAGAACACAATTATTCAATTCAGACGCAACTCAATAACAATAACTTAAAAATTACAGTTTTTAAGACTTTTTCATTAAAACGGGATCAAAATAAATATAGCGTTATTTTTAGGTTGATCATAACTCAATCCAAATTTTTTGAGACACTTAAATTGACATAACCCCACCCAAAAATTATGTGTTGAACCAAATCCGGATTTTTCATGTCGAGTTCAAGTTGGATTTTCATGTTGGGTCCTGGTGACACCCCTAGTTTTAAACACACAAGCAAACCAATTATTTAAGATCAAATCTCACCGTGAGACATACTTCCTTAATCATTACAAGTGACAAAAAAATTTAAAAAAAATAAAAAACTACATATGATTTTATATCAAAATCCGCAAACTAAAATCATTTTAAGGCTGAAAAAAGGTGTTAATAGTGAATAGAGATGTTTGATGGCAACTAGACCTCACATTATAAATTAAATTGAGTAAACAAAAATTTCAATCGATGCATGAAATGTAGCTTTTATCGTAAATTCAAGAGGCTTTTCCAGTTCTCATAGAAATTTCAGCAAGCATATAGCACACATAATAGATAGTGCAACTATGACGAATTCTAACACTATACACTGACAAGTTCAACATTTCATTAATGTTTAGGTTTCATTCATTCAATAGAATGATAGCTCAACCATATTATTTACCATTTTTGTAGCAACAACTAAGTTTCTAACTAATACAAATTCATCCTCCAAGTCTATATGCTAGAAAATTAATTAAAAGAGAAAGACTAAATCAACAGGAATCTTTGATTCATGTTTCATATAGTTATGAGAATCACTAAAAAAAGAAAATTACTTCGAGCAAAACATACTAGAAGCAGAAAAAGAAGAGAACGCAGAGAATCAAAAGATCTTATCAAAGCTGCATTTTCTAAGTTACAGGTAAGATGTCTAAGTAAAGAAACTGGGTTTCCACAAAAAATCAACGAGCCAAACCACCTGGCAAATGGACATTTCTACATTCAGAGGGTTGAAATATTCTCAGCTATTGAGTGCACTTCTTTCAGAAGAAGAAAGATCAATGCACAGAAATATTAAAATCAATACAAAAGGCTAGCACTTCCCTCTACTACCATATTAAACCAAAATTAAAAGATAAAGAAATGCAATTAACAAACAGGAGCAAAAACTAAAAAATGTGGTAATAAAGCCTTTAATCATTTAATTGCCCTCTCCTGATAAGCCCCCCACCTTAAGCTATCAGTCCAAAGCTACTATGTTTTCCCATTGCCCATAATATTCTTAAGCTACCAAGGGTCACTAAATTGTCATTTATTTTGGGAAATGCCTTGTAATGTTTTTTATTATCCAATTTCTCCAAATAAAGGCACAGTATAAGTCAATTTCCTGATGATCACAAGCATCAATGACAACTTGAACAGCAACATGGTTGAATCTTTTCAACTATTTTATTGAGTATAATAGAAGCTTTTGGAATAATCATACAAATCACAATCATGATCTCTGGTATGTTATAAAATCGTGATATAAAATATCACTACAAAATAATAGGATTATTAAAGCTCTCCACCTTTCCTTTCTATGGTTCTTTTGTTTCTTACTTTAAAATATTTAATGCGTAGCTTCAACGCACCTCATGTAGTGTAATGTTTGTTAAATGATAATGGAATAAGCAAAAGATATTTCAGTACTTATATCATCAGAAAATTACACTTATTTTCTTCAACATACCCTCCCTTTGCAAATCTTCTCAGGCATTTAGCACAGGTTTACACCCACTATATTAATCAAGTTACTATTTATTGAAAAGAATGCAGAAGCAGTATCAACATCAGCAGATTTTTATGACCATATGAAATACACAAACTTAATAATTAAGAGCAGAACCACTTTACGAACCATAACTATAGTTTAATTTCTGCCATAAAACATTTAATGATTAACAGAGAAATATTCAGTGATGCAAATAGCGTCAGAAAAGTTGCAATATATTTGAGAATAGCAAATCCTAGTGATCTATGAGACTATTTTAACAGCAACCTTGGGTAATAGAAACTGATTTATACTTAAAGGAGTCTGCTAACATAAATAGATCAATGAAGATGCATTATAAGCTATGATACATACCAAAACATATCAGCAGCAAGCACAAGTAATAAAGCAGAAAATACACGGAAATATTTGATGGGTGTGGTGGTAGGTGATGCATTTAGCCGCTCAAGCCGATCTTTAGCAAGGGATTGAAGCATCTGCTTACAATAAATAAAACTGAATCCACGTTAAATAAAACAATCACTTTTAGAACTAAGAAATGTTTATAGCAAAAGCTCAGCAGATTTTACCTTGAGGGAACAAAGAACAACCAGCCAAGTTGACCATAAAACAGTTTGCGAAAAATTAGGTGGTACAACCAAAGGAAGAAAAGTTCCCTGCTCAAAAATGTATCACAACATACATTAACAGTACATAGAAAGAAGAACCATCAACTGGAAATTGTTAATAAAATGGCTAGAGAATCTGGCTAAAAATAGCCACAAAAATAATATTTTCTTCAAAAAAGTTGATAAATAGCCTACAAAAGCAAAGAAAAAAATTAACAGTATTATATAGTGGAAATTAAGTGCATATTGAACTAACATCCAAATAACTGGATTTCTATAAATTACCAAATAGTCTGAAAACTTGGATAATTCTAAAAGAGCAACTTTACATTTTTAATAATCAAAATCTATAAGAGTAGCATGAAAGCAATTGGGCAATGCCAACCAAGTAGGCTGCAAGGAAATTAGATTTGTCCTTTGAAAACCATCTTCAACAGCTGAAGATTGCAAAAAAAGTTCAAAAACGCATAAATTGTAATTTTATGCACATTTCTAACATACTTTGTTCATCTTTACTTCAAAACAAAATATGAAGTGCTGAAAAGGAACAAACCCAATCAAAATCATACTATACCAGAAGAGTTAGCATTGTTAATGTCAACCTGAGAAAAAAATTCATAGTTCTATATAGCCACATCATTGTAAGATTTTTTCTTATAACTTGCTAAATTAAATGCCCTTGAAAAATTGTCCATTTCTTGCAGAATTGTATTTCGCAATGTCAAATTGAATGCAGAATAATATTTCATCATTTATTCATCCAATATTCTGTAAAAAAGTACCAAACACAAAGGGTTTCGACAAACTATGAGGTTTGCAGAGAGTTGATGCAGCAGAAGGCATGTAGGATAAATATTACTTATGACTTCTAATGCAAACCAAACATATGATGTGAAAAAATGAATACAACAAACATGTAGAACCTTTTAGGACACGATATTTTATCTATTTATAAGGCTCAAATCTGGGGCAGATTTTTGGACATCCTATTTTGCACTAGCCATTTGCATTAAAGATGAATTCGATCCACACATCTGCAAAACGAGAGAACTAGAGCAATGGTTCACGCTAATGATGCAACGATAGTAAAGAATGACCAATCAAGAAAATAATAAGGAAAATTTTATGTATTCTTATTTTAATCCTCATATTACCATTATCTACAGTTTGCTCGTGTCTCAATTATTGTGTACAACAGTACGATGAAGATTTTGCTTCTTTGGATGAGGAAATTATAGTATGACAATCATTTAGATAGTACCCTATATATGAGAAGTACACAAGGGCTTTTCTTAATTTACTGTTGCTTGGGGATATGAGATTCATTAGTGGAGTATAATCTTCATTATGTCATTTATTTGTTAATCACCTCATCAATTTTTTTTCATGCTCTTAAGCTTGTGAGAATTTAATTCTTACAGTTTTTAACTCATTATTTGAATGCATGCTTTCTGCTTTTCATGTTTTGGAAGTGAAGCGTTTTTTTTCCTGTGTAAGATTAGATGAGAAATATCCTTTTGATTGAGGAATTGATGCTTGTGAAATACTCCAATCTGTTTCAAGATGATCTTTCTTAGGGGTAAAACATGGAAATTGATCAGGCCTTCAAAGGTATTAATATTTGAGTTCTGCTTTTTCTTCAGTCAGGTCAAAGACTATGTATGGAAAGAAAATTATTAGTTGTTAGAATATACCTACTTCGCCGCAATTCTTCACTAGAAACTAATATTTATTTTGTAAATTTGTTTCATAACTGTTATTAGTCTATTTTATAGCAACATGCCATGTCCTGCACTCTCGGTTCATAGTTTCTCCCTTGATGATTCTATGATATCGTTAATTCTAATCAAATAAACCAAGCTGATTTCCCACTTCTGCGTGACTTCTTGCTATATTTTCAAAGTGCTTTGATTCACTATTTCTTAGTCAGAACATCATGCCATTGAAGGATGTTTAAATTAGTTTTTCTCAGTTGTTTTTTTGTTGTAGCCACAGCAACTGAAAAAGCCAATTTGCTTGGCACGTCACAAAACTTTTAATCAATATTTATTTTCCCTTTCAAGGCTTCTTCCATAAATGGTAGAAATTTTTATAATTGTTTTTTATTGTAATTTATCTAAATTTCAAAGTAGCATCTTTTATGTTAAACTTTTTATTAATATTTATTTCCTTCTTTATACTTAACATCTGTTGTAATCAATGATACAACGGTGGATGACTTCCTTTTTATGTATTTATATCCGCAACTTTATCATGATTTATCTGATTAGAGGCAGAATGCCCTTTGCTGAATTTTTAATTAATTTTACTTTTATTTTATATATCTCTTTATCATCTTAACACTGTCGTTGCCGGTCCCAAGCCCGGATGCGAAAAGTGGAGGGTTGCGTTAGGTAGTCTACAGCCAGCGCAAAACTTGTCGAAAAAATCATGACATGAATCCTTTTGATCATTGTGTAAGTGCTAGGGCGTCCCCTGGAAGCGACGCGCTGTATAGTCTGAATACAGTGAAAAGTGTGCAAGGGCCGCTACACCAGCGCCCGGGTGTAGTGTTAAATAAACAAGGGTTCCCTCATTACGGGGGAATGCAGGTAAAGAAGTTAGTCCATGAAACAAATGAAACTGATATTAGGATAGGATCTTGGAATATAGGCGCTCTCAATGGTAAATTAATGGAATTAGTTGATATTATGATTCATAGGAAAATTAACATCTTATGTATTCAAGAAACTAAGTGAGTTGGAGAAAAAGCTAAGGAGATTGATAATTTAGGTTTTAAACTTTGGTATTTTGGTAAGAGTCGCATTAGAAATGGTGTAGGTGTGATTTAAATAAGAGTTTGAAAGATAATGTTGTAAAAATTAATAGAGTTGGTGATAGAATTATAGTCCTTAAGATTATCTTTGATACTAAGAGTCTGTTTGGGGCAGCTTATTTGGTGCGGTGGCGTTTTGAAAACTCACCTGACATGTTTGGGTAAGTTGCATTTTGGCAGCTTATGCTTTTTCAAAACACTGAAAACAACGTTTTCACACCGCACTTGTCTAGGTGCGGTGGCAGTTTTCTAGCAGTGGTCTAGCTTTTCCAAGAAAATAAAAATTTTTAATAGTCATCGCACTTAGTTTATCAGCAGATTGTTTTTAATCAGCTTATCAGCAAATTATTCAATAAGCTGCAGTTGCCCCAAACAGACCCGTACCTACAAGTGGAGGACTTCCTTCCCTTGGAATTGAGTAGCACTGATGTGATTTTGGGCGGTCTCAAATGCTTGGGGAGATGAAAGTATATTGGAAATACTTGACAATAGAGTTCAAGGTGGGGTAGGAAGATGGTGTTGAAAGGAGATGCTAGCCTACGTAGAACCATAGTTTCGCTCAAAACCATGGTCAAGACGTACGAGGAGTAGAGTTGGGCTATTTGGTGGAGTCTCAGAGCATAAAAGAAATCCGGGATCCCGAGTCACAAGAGTTCCCCAAGGGTGTTCAACAGCTCCTACAGTAGTTTTCAGACATCTTTCATCAGCTTGGTGAATTACCGCCACCACGGGAGCACAAGCATGCCAATACCATGAAGGAGATTGTCCCTCCTATCGGTCTCAGACCATACCAGTATCCTCAAATTTTAGAAGAATGAGATGGAGAAGTTAATCCAAGTGATGCTTGAAGCTGGGATTTTCAAGTCCAGTGTAAGTCCCTTTTCCAGTTCAGTCTGATTAGTGAAGAAAAAAGATGATAGTTGTAGATTTTTTGTGGACTACCGAACTTCGAACAATGAAACTATATTGGACAAGGTTTCTATCCATGTGATTGATGAACTGCAACATGAGCTTTATGGGGTAGTTAATGTTCTTGAAAATTAATCTTAAGTTGGGATACCACTAAATCAAGATGAATCCAGTTGATATGAACAAGATAGTGTTCAGGACACATGAAGAACATTACGAGTTCCTAGTAATTATGTTTGACCTCACCAACGCTCCGACCACATTTCAGTCTCTCATAAATCGGGATTTTCAGCCCTTCCTTAGGAAATTCGTCCTAGTCTTCTTCGATGTCATTCTGATCTACAATTGTACAAATACGGCATGTGGGGCACCTAAGGACGATCTTGAAAAAGTTAACGGAGCACTAGTTGTACGCCAACTTGAAGAAATGTTCCTTCTTTTGCACAATTACAAGTGGAGTACCTAGGGCACGTGGTGACCAAGGCAAGAGTAGCAGCGGGCCAATCCAAGATTGAGGCTTGGTGGACTGACCTTTACGAAAGAGCTTGAAGGACTTGATAGAGTTCCTAGGTCTCACCAGATAATATCATAAATTTGTGAGGGGTACGACACAATAGCATTATCACTAATAGAGCTGTTGAAGAAAGACTATTTCAAGTGAAGGGAAACAGCAACACAGACCTTCGAACATCTGAAGAGATACATGACCAATGTTCTAGTATTAACAGACTTCAGTAAACCATCTGTGGTAGAAACGGATACGTCAGAAGACGAATTAGGAGCAGTACTCATGCAGGCTCAGCAGTCGATTGCCTAATTCAGCCAGGTGCTCGCAACTAGGAGGAGGCTCAGCTTGTGTACAAGCAAAAGTTGATGGTAATTATATTGGCCATCATAAGTGGCGACCCTACCGGTTGGGTCGACACTTTCTAGTCAGGTTAAATCAGATGAGCTTAAAATATCCCTTGGAGCAGAGGATGATGGTTGAGGAATAACAGAGGTGGTTATCTAAGCTAATGGGCTATGATTTTGAGATTCAGTAATGGCCAAGGTTGGATAAGAAAATCGAAGATGCACTAACGAGATTATCGATGAGCCTCAGCCGGCAGCGTTATCGGTACCCTTGGTCCTAGATTGAAAAGCTCTGCGACGGAAGAACAAGCAAGATATAAGATTGGAAAATATGAGAAAAGTTGAAGCTGCACAACCAGGTGCAGTTCGTGTTGCCAAGTGGAACGGAGTAAATCTATTGTAGAAGTTTCACGACAATGCAATTGTAGGACACTCGAGAAAACATAAGACATACAGTCTTCTATCGCCAGAGCTTTATTAGACAGGGATGTGCAGAGATGTAGAGAAAGTTGTGGCAATGTGTGATGTGTGTCAATGACACAAGTACTTTACCATGGTTACTACAATCCTTAGATTATAATGATGTGTTTGGCGCATGCCTGTGTTCTATATTTTCAATAACATGTCGTATCTGTGTCCGCATGTTCGCATTGATGCAACATAATTGACGATAGATGTGGAGCAATACGTTTGACAGTACAGAGTTTCACCTCGCCAAAACTAGAGGGCAAAATGGAGGGCTTTGCACACCATTACTAGTACGTGAGGCCCTTGAATGGATGTTAGCGAGGATTTTGTAATGGTCTCCCAAGGACACAGCGGAACAAGGATTCAGTAATGGTCGTGGTTGGCATGTTCTCAAAGATGGTTCATTTCTTACCTTACAACCAGACATTGGATAGATCAAATGTCGTTGACCTATACACCTAGGGGATCATAAAACTACATAGAATACATAAAACCATTACATTTGAAAAGTACTCCAAATTCTTAAGTCAATTCTGAAGAATCCTATGGGAAAAACTTTGTATTAAAATACAATTCAGCTCAGCAACTCATCCACAAAGAGAAGATCATAAGGAAGTGGTGAATGTGTTGTATATCTCTTTATCATCTTCTTTTGAAGTCAGTGTAAATGTAAATTAAATGATTGGAGTTGATTTTAGTGTAAATTTCATTGTTAAGGATGCTCATCATATTATTCGATAAATTTTTAATTCATGTATTTTGTTTTCATTTCTATTCTTCTTTGAAATAATAAATCTTAAGCTTAAAGTGCAGAATTTGCTATTAAGTTTTTATGGAATTATATTATAGTCGGCAGATAACCTTCTATTGCTATAAATTAGAAAAACTGTATGTTGAATATGAAAAACCACCAATAATTTTAATTAATTAAAGAGAATATCAACATATAACTGAATTAATTTTTCTCTAAATTCATTCCAATGAAAACCTTGTGAATTTGATCATAGCTGCTTAAAAGGAAGTTCAGAACATAAGAAATCTAAAATAAAAATAGGTTCACTTACACAACCTAAGCAAGATAAAAGCAACTCAGAATCATAATTTTTTAAGTTACTGCCTAAGTATATCAATAGTATGCATATGGACAAATAAATCATAATTTTGCTTAACTACATATATTAGATATGTCCTAAACATCAGAGCTATTAAAATTAGCATGCAATTCATGCTACTGTTTGTTAAATATTATCTTTTTTTTTTTATTTATTGATTATAATTGATTGAGTCTATGATTTTCATCATTCTTGTGCTTTGCCGTCATCACAATCCTTTGTCAGTGATTTTGAAAGAATTGGTATCCTTTTCACAGCCATCATACGCTCAATGGTAATAATGTTTAAGGTTTTTGGAATTAATACTCATTAGGTTCATGTTATGCTCTTTTCCTATCTATCTACTACACTATTTTGTTGTCACGTGCATGTTCTAGTGGACTTAATAATTCACCATTAATATTACTGTTGACCTCATTTTTGTGAGGTCTTCTATTCTCCTCCTTAGAGTCTAGGATCTAGTTCTAGAAGTTCTTATTGACCGTCTTAGAAAACTAGAATGGAGGCTCACCCTTTTAGAAAATTCTAGCCAATTCCTATTTTCCTTTGATGTCTGACATCTTTGGCACAAGACCATCGCCTTATGAACGAGCGGTTATGGGCTATTTTGCGAAGATTCAAGGGAAATGTTCCAAATAGGACTTCAAGCCTTAGGAAGACATCGTCACGAGTCTTTTTCGTTACATACACACATCAAAGGCACAAAGTTCACAGAATTGCACGAAATCGGACTTCAATTAAGCCCAAAGGACGGGTGAAAATGCGAACTTCTCCGGATGACCTCCGACGACAAATTGGACTGCGCCAACGCGTTCGGGATACCATTTTTGGTAGGAAAGGACACCCATATTGCCATATTTTTTACACGAGAAAATTGACACGTAAATCGAAGAATTCGTCAAAATGACATCCGATGGCGAATTGGACCGCGCCAGCGCGTCCGGAACATCGAAAATATCTAGAAAGGACATTCAATTTGCAATGATTTCACACAAATTAAAATGGTCAAATTAAATTTTTTACTTTAAAAATTAAATATTTTCATACTTATATTTCTAATTATATAGTATTTATAAAACCTAAACTCTATTCACCTTACCCACGACATTTTTTTTTCTTTCCCTTCTCCGACCGAGAGCAGCTCAGGCCTGCCCTAACTCTCGCGACTCATCTTCTAGACAGGGATCGATCGGGCGACGCCATGGCTCGCCGAGCCCAATCTTCCTCTCCCGCGTCTTCTCTGCCAGTCGCGCCTCACACGCGGTCCATTCACGCATGCGGCCTCGTCTCCTCGAGTTCCTCTCGACCGAACAACCCTCCAACGGTGGAACTCCACCTGGCCAACCCTTCCTCTGCCCTAGGCCGCATTTCCTCCGCTCTAAATGCATTTCTTCTCATCCTTTACCTGATTCGGCTACTAGGGAGGTTGGTAGGTGGCTTCTCCTTCCTCTTTTCTTTGCTTTATACTCCCACTTGGGGGGCCACTTGGGGAGGGTTTAGAGGCTGACCGAAATTTTCTGAGAGTGGGGAGGTGCTGCCAAAATCTTCTCTAATTTCAATCCTACTTGTTCTTTTCATCCTCTACGTCCACGGCCTGAGGGTTGTTGAAAAATTTTGAAAGAAGTTCTTAAGGGATTTTAGGGAGATTTGGATGCTTTTCTACCTCTATCATTCATTCGATTAGAAGAATTTCTTTTCGGTTTTCCCTGTTGGAAAGGAAGCTTTGTTCCTTTGCTGTTCGAAGATCTTGGAAGCTTGAATTTGTAACGCCGTAAGCTGAAGATCGTGAAAAAATCTTCGTGAGTTGCTATTGGAGTAATTTTCCAAGTCTGCTTTACTCCTTCTTTGTTTTAAGTTTACAAAAAGAAGAGGTATTCTTCTCTTCTCCCCTATTTTATATTATTTCATATATCATGAAACATGGAAATTCATTTTTAGGCTTAAGCATGAATATTTCCTAGAAAAATCTGAATAGAGCATGTATAGGCTGCCTTTATTTTTCTTGTTTGAGATATTTGGAAGTGTCATAATGCTAGTTTTGAAAAGAGATTTGCCCCTCTAGAAATGCATATTAGAATGAGTTATCAAAGGCCTTTACTACTCATGTTCTAAATGGATGTTAGCTCATGCTTATCTATCTCATGTTACCTATCATTATTTGAAATATATGTTGGAAATTTTGGCTTTCTTTCTTTGTTCTTTGCTGAAGCAATTTATTGTTTAAAAAAAAAAGGGGATGATTTTGTTTAAAAAAAAAAAAAGAGAAAGATGGTTTAAGATCCTATTTATGCTATTCTGCTTTCTGTTGCCTGTCCCTGTTCGAAGCACACATATTGAATGCAAATTTTGGGTTTTCATGTTGCAAAGAGGAGCTGTTTTGGCCCATATGGTGGGCCTGAGTCTAGTTCCTTGAGATCAAATGTTAGCTAAAAAAATTTTCTATGTTTTAATACATTTTGGAAGGCTCAGTCTTGGCCTCATGATAGCTGGAAATTGCATTTTACTTAGCTTACTTGGTGTATTCGGTTTGGTTCCTTTTGATATCACGTCTTGGCTGAGTTCTTTGCTGCTTTAGCCATTTGATGGGCCCGGTTTTGTTCCTATATTGGAAATCATATTTTTTATGAATTGGAAACTATTTTTTGGGGCTCACATTCTGCTTCTTTTGCTGCCCCTTATTGAAATATATGCTAGAAGTTGTTTTAAATGCTGGAAATTACATTTTTGGGGCTCTCATTCT
>NW_018164444.1:61375331-61376557 GCF_001263595.1 Phalaenopsis equestris | reverse complement strand
TTTTATTGATTTAATTTGGTTTTAAAAATGGATCGGTCTACTTTTTCGTTCGTTTTATTTTTCTTTTTTTTAACGGTCGAGTTAAAAATGGGAATTTCCGATTTAATTAAATTTAGAAATGATTTATAATCTCAAGGGAAATAGGGGAGAAAGAGAAGATGAGAGAAAACTGAAATTGAAATTTGAATTTTTGGGATGATACAATCTAAAGAGGAGACAGGGTAGCGAACAATCCACCTTTTCTTTTACATAAGAAAAAAATAAATCGCAAATTGGAAGACTAGTTGAAATCGGAAGAAATGAGAATTTAGATAACGATTGAGAGATTAGTGGACTAACACTTAGATCCCTTAAAATTTGAATCAATTTAAAATCCAATTCCTCTAACTAGGATTGAAGCACAACTCACAACTCTTTTGCCAAAACTATGAATTTACCCCTGGGTTTTAAGAGTCTGGTAGCGAGCTAAGCTGGATCTATAGATGTTTAAGGGTTAGTGGAAAGGCACTTAATTGAGATTAGACACTTTAGGACACTTCAAGTTAACTTAAAGTGCAGGCATCCTAAATTTTAGAAGCACAACTTAAGAGATAGTTTACCATCCTAATTTTCAAATGACCCTAAGAAATTCAAACATCTAACCTCAGTTTAGAAGATAAGTAGGACACTAGGCATGAGGGTGCACTAGATTATGATTCATAACTGATTTAATTAAATCAAATAATGAAATTCTTACCTTAACTTGACCAAAACTGAAACTCAATGCTCCGGGATTTGAATTTGTCCTACATTCAAATCCTCCTGGCAATTGGGGACATTCCAATACCACATATAAATTTCCTGTTCTTGGTCCTTTATATGTGGTATGGTTCATTTTATTTGTTTATTTTTTATCTATGATTTACCTTTTTCTATTAAGTCTTTTTCAGATCATACTTCCCTCTTTTATGCAGCACATAATAGTTAAATTAAAAGGAGCAATGAACCTCTCAGGTGTACAGGTTTAATTTACATTACAGCATTTTATTTTAAAGCATGTTATATTATTTTCATAAGTCTGTTATACTACTTCCCTAGCATGTTATATTATTTTCATAGTTTGTTATACTACTTCCCTAGCATGTTATGTTCTTCTCACTTAGATCCCTTAAAATTTGAATCAATTTAAAATCCAATTCCTCTAACTAGGATTGAAGCACAACTCACAACTCTTTTGCCAAAACTAT
>NW_018164444.1:61370077-61374334 GCF_001263595.1 Phalaenopsis equestris | reverse complement strand
GGCTTTTTGCACAACTCTGTTGTGTAATTATAAGTCCTAACGCATTAGGATTCCGAGGTTACCGTTCGGTACGGTGTAAATCCTCCTGTCTTTTTAGGCTATTTGCACAGTCCGATATTGTGTAAGCATAAGACATAAATCTCAAATAATTTGCAGGAATGAAATATCAAATAATCATCACTTCAAAGACATAAAGTCAAACAATAGGATAGTTGGGAGGTCACTGGGGTTTTCCCTAGATCTGTGATATCCCCTACTTTTCTTTCATTTGAATTCCTTAAATAATTGTTCCTATTTTGAGTCATTCCCATTTGATTTTCCTATGTCCAATCGTGAAAACCTAAACTTTGAAATCTTGAAAGCAAAACCACCTGATCTTAATCGAGAGTTATCTTAAGTGATTTCGATCATTTAAGATGTAATTAACTATAGGGGTTTGCATCTATAGGGAACCAGGAACCCAGATAAAATAAACTCTATCTAATTTTTATATTAGATATGGGAACTTGTTGGCCTTTTTATAAAATATTTCGCAGATCAAAACGGATGTCACAATTTTTTTTGGTCTAGGTGATTGAATCTCTATTACAAGTGATTTCTTTATTTTTCGGGATAAGTGTATTACTTGTAGTATTGTATTCAATCATCTAAACTATTTAAAAAGTGAGACTCGTTTGGTCTCACCTATTTTAAAATTAACCTATTTTAAAATTTGTTATTTTTTAAAAAATAAAAAGGGTCATATTCATATTTCAATTATTTTAAAAATCACATAATTATTACTTTTTTTAAACCATAAAGTTATTTGAAGTAATAAAGTTAAATTAAATAAAAGATTTTTAAAAAATAAAAATAAAAAAAAACGGCCAACAATTACAAACAATGTTGTCATGCAAAGCATAGAAATCAGCACTTAAAAAGTGAAAGAAGTAGGCAAGAAAACAAAAACAACACAGATAGGAGAAAACAAACCATTTGTTTCCATGAAATACAATTATACCTTGCCAAAAAAATAGTCTAAACATCGATTTCCTACTTGTGAGTCCTATAAAGATGATGCATCAAACTTTTTAAAGGTCGCAAAGAATTCAAGGGTTTCTGTAGCTTCGTTGACTGGTGTCAGTTGCTGGTATTTTTGGATTTACAACATGAAAAGCAGGTTTCTTCTTTTAGTGGTGCTCTTTGAAAATACAAAGTTTAAATTTGATTTTTTGTGCATCATATTTTGCATCATTTAAATAGAATCCTAAACCCTAAGATATCCTGCATCAAGTGGCTAAGAGAGGTTAAGAAAAAACTACTAAGAAAGGAAAATTGAAACATTTAGCCAGTTAAACTTTTTGAAGGATGAGATGATTAACTCTATTATGGAGAATATTGTATAAGTTATAATAGAATCTAGAAATAGTGCTATATTAAGGATATTGAGTAGAAGAGTGAGGAGTACAAAAAATATTAAGGAAAATGCATGTGCTTTAATGAGTGGCTAAAGGTAAATAACACTGAGTCCTATAATAATTATGAGAAGGCTTTAAAGTCTTGTCAAAAGGATAACGATCAAAGAAACATAATCTTTAATGATTATATAGTACGCCTGGTAATAAGAAAGGAGATAAAAATAAACAATATAGTATATTAAACAGTTAAGGCAATAGAGAAGAGAGTAAAAGAGATTGATTAAGTTTAATAAAGGTAAATTTTATGAAGACATCAGGAAAACGTAGAAATGAGCATAGAGAAATTATTAAATATGAGTTTTAAAGCAGAAATTTTTTTATAGAGCAAGATCAGAGAATAATAATGAATATAAAAGATTGATCTGAAAAGTAAAGTTTGCCTTCAAAAATATTCATGGAGGTAAAGCTTTAGGCTCATATGATATATTTATTAGGATTTGGAGAGTTATGGAGATATTATAGTGGTATGATTAACAAACTTTTTAATGGAATTATAAAAATGAAAAGAATGCAAAATAAACAAAAAAAAAATTATATGAATATTTAAGAGCAAATGCTCAAAAGTTATGATATTTACAAAAAAATTAAACAGATAAGGCCTACAATCAAGACATGGGAGAGTAATGAATCATGGACATGAAACAATTTCATTATTTTTTATAATTAATTTGATTTTATTCCAAGTAGATCCACTTTTAAAATGATTTTTGTATAAAGAATATTAACAAAAAAAAAGCAAAGAAAAGAATTTTTATATGACTTTTATTGAACTTGAGAACATATATGATTTGAGCTTCATGTATAATTTTCAGCTTTACATTAAGAAAGCAATTTGTGTTTAAGAGATATATTAAAGTTGTTAAAGATGTATATAGAGGAGAACCACACACCTTAAGGGTATGTCTGAGGCATCTACAGCTATTTGAAGAAACGCTTCTAAAGCTACTGCATAAGAAGTTGTTCAAAAGATTGTGGACACTATTTAAAAAAAATTTGAAAAATTCAAACAGCAGCTTTCTAGCGGCAACCGAAGGTAGCCAGGTTTAGTGATAAAAGGCAGCTTTCAGTTGCAGCTTTTTCAGAAATCAAGCAAAACGGAATTTTGCGGATAGAAAAAACCTACAATGCAACACCGCACCGCCACAACACTGTCGCCCCACACATCCTTAGTAATTATAGAATGACCAAAGAATTTTCAATTACAATAAGATTATCTCAAGGATCAACATTAAAGTGTATAGGATATTCAAAGTGAAGCATTTATGTTAAATGCTTTCACAAAGATAACAATTCTAATGGCAAGCCATGTATTAAATTATGTAATAGCATTATGTTAAGTGCTTCCACAAACACCAAGTGGTGGATTCTCCTAACCCTGAAGAACAGAAAGAAGCTGCTCTACCTGACAAAAATGGGAGAATATCGTTTGTGCAAGACTTCTCCACAACCACTAGTAAAGAAAAGATTAGTGAATTCCCAAAAAATTTGTGCTTAATGTGGATGTATGTTGTTGATATAGAACCACATAAAAATCTCAATTTGCATTGCCTATAGCATTACTTGCATGCAATTAAATCGCCAAGTCTCAATTCCTTCATGCTTGTGAATGCTTGAAAATTTATTTTCATACCCTATGGTTGAATCCAATATGTTGCTCTTGACGATAAGGAGTGACGGCTTTTTTCGAAATTTTAACAAAAACACGGGCCCCCGTATTTCTTCGCGATATTATTATTCAGCTACCCCCTGGCTTCGTGATATTTTTCTACCTCAGGTTCGCAATATTCTTCTATCCCGACTTCGTGTTTTCTGCATAGCTCGCTCCGTAACTCTCGCGTTTTCTCCCGTGCCCCGCTCCTCCTGCTCGCCCTTGTCCCGAATTTGCTCGGCTTATTACGGTTTCTTCTCGTTTTCTTTCTCTTCGTTTCCTAACACCTGTGACGAGGGTTTCTCGACGTTTGCTTCTTCTTCTGGTATCCTCTATCCCTTATCTTTTATTGGTAGATTTGTTTTGTTAGCCGTATTGGTTTGTACATAAATTCTTGGTGTATTTGCTTGATGAGTTTCTTGTGTTTTCTATGCAACACTGGTTTTTTGGGATTTCTGCTTTTTTGAGATTTTTACATTCAAAATTGGGGCGGTGGCAGCTGCTAATGCTTTGGTTTTGATGTTTGAGTTTGAATTTGGTGTTGGATTAGAGTGAGAATTTGATATTTAAGTGAGAATTAAAGAAGAGGAGGTCTTATGAGGGGAGAGGGGTAATTTCGAGTGTTGTTTTGGTTTTCTTCAACTGTGGATGGTTTTATTTTCTACAACTATGAATAGCAACATGAATGCTGCTTGTTTGGTGGTTCGTTCTTAGAATTTCAAAATTTGGCTATGAGAATCTTTCAATTTGTGAATTCGGGAATTTAAAATTTTTGTTTTTTTTTTGGCTTTGATATTAGAGTGTGAATCTAAAAAATGCATACAAAAAGAGATTAGATAGTTTAAAAAATGTTTCGACTATCGTGTATTCAATGAATACCAATTTGGTGGTGTGTGGTGGTGTGGTGTGTGGTGTGTGGTGTGTGGTGTGTGGTGTGTGGTGTGTGGTGTGTGGTGTGTGGTGTGTGGTGTGTGGTGTGTGGTGTGTGGTGTGTGGTGTGTGGTGTGTGGTTGTGGTGTGTGGATGTGCTATTGTGGCGAGGTGTGTGGAGATGTGGAGGTGTCTGTGGTGGGTGTGGTGGGTGTGGTGGGTGTGGTGGTGTGATGTGTGGATGTGTTGTTATGGTGTAGTGGGGTGTGTGGGGGTGTGGGG
>NW_018164444.1:61364338-61370067 GCF_001263595.1 Phalaenopsis equestris | reverse complement strand
GAGGGTGTGGTGGTGTGTGTGGAGCTGTGTGGTGGTGTGGTGTGCATTCCTATTTATATTAATATTCATTTTTCATGATAGTAATTCAATGGCTAAGAACAAAGGGGCTGGTTCATCTGCAATGTGGGATAAAGAGAATTAAAAACTGCGAACTTTGTCTTAAGGAGGTTGAACTATAAAATAGGACGACAACCTCTTTCAACAAAGAATGATGGCAAAATATTATGAGAAAATTCAACGAAAAGACAAACAGAAAGTATAATAGGATGCAGTTAAAAAAAAGTGGAATCAATTAAAGAATGATTGAAAACTCTATAAGAAATTAAGCAAGAATCAACAGGTTCGGGGTGGGATCCAGTGAAGGGAACGATTGATGCTTCCAAGTGATGGGCAGAGAGACTTGCGGTGAGCATTTTTTAAATGACCCCTAAAGTTGGTCAATTTTTAATTTGTTATTAATTTGAACTGCATGTCATATGAATTTGTAAGTGGTGTCTGCTGCGAAAAAGTATAAATACAGTAGAATCGATTCTAAGTTGGTGCCTGCTGCGAAAAAGTTTTTGCATTTCATTTATTTTTCTTTTGGTAGGTTTTGGGGGTCTATGATAAGACGTTTGACCTTATGGGTTCTTTTAGATGGTTTATTTGTCGATATTGGTTGATGTCACATGTGAAATCTTAATAAAAATAACCAAGTTCCTCTCTTTTTTCGGTACTACAATTTTTGAGGTTTTTCTGTAAGACCTTTTTGGTGATATGCATATGTGACACACACGAGTTTGGTATTACGTGGGTTAAAGTCAACCAAGAACCTTTTTTTTAGAAAGTCTGTTGCCTTCTTGTAGTGACATATTTGTTGGTTGATATACTGAGTTCTCTTAGACCTCACAACTTCATAAAACTATACTTAATTATTTTTTTTATTAATTTTTACTTGTGTTATATCTAATGAAATGTCATTTAAAGCATTCAGGAAAGATAAAATCTAGGATTTCTGGTACCTCCCAAAGATTGCACTACTACTGTAGACTTCAATGTTTCTTGTTAACTTCACGTCAGACACATAGCTACGGAAGACAGTTTTATAGGTGTCTGTGGAGAGTCACAGAAAACTGTGACTTTTTTCGATAGGCAGATAGACTGAAAGATTCGACTGTAGAGAGCAATCGGGCATCAAGAGTATCCTTGGAGAACGGCTTAGCATGTGACATACGCCATTCACATTTCAAAAATGATATTATCATATTATTAAATATTATATTAATAATATTTTTTTAAATTTTAGCAATAACAATTCTCACTGTTATGTGGGGTGTATATCCTTTTTAGTAAAGTTGTACATTGGATTTTTGCTTATGAAGTATAAATATATTGGTATGAAAGTTATATTGCAAACATCATTACTATACGGGGGCAGAATGATCATTTATTCAGAAAAAGTTGAAGCACAGCTAAAGCACAACAGTTTTCAAACTGCAATAAATAAACAGATAGTCAGCTTATCTGCAACAGCTTCTGCTGCACAGCAGTTTTCTATGGCTGTTGTGCAGCAGTTTATTATTAAGCTGCAGCTGCCCCCAAACAGACCCTAAGTGTATTAAAATATTTTGAGAAGTTGATTGTATCGTACTCATCCTCTCAGCATTCACAAACAAACATCTTTGTGTGCCAAAAAATGCTATAGAATAAAACAAGAAGATAAAACTATCATGGGATCCATAAAAGGAAAATGAGCAAAGGTAACTTAGTTAGAAGTTCTAAGTTGGACTGCAATAAACTAGATTTAACAATACATACAACACGCATAATGAATCAATGAAGAGGAGCATTTCAAAAAGGTTGCTGCAAATTGTTGATGTTATGATGATGAGATGATGATGAAGTACAAAGAAAGATGGTTAGAGTCTTTTAAATAATCTATCATGATTATATCTATTTCACAGCCTTAAAACTACTAAAGAACTTGATGTAAAAATCATCCACAAATAGATTACACAAATACTAAAAATCTTAAGCCTCAAATGAGCTCCAACGCAAAACGAAGCCAGGTTTCCATCAAGATTTGTTCCAACAATAGTACAGGTGAGCCATATCCAAATACATCAAAAGCCATTTTAACTACAAAAGAGTTCATCTGCATGAATTTAAAAGTGGTATAGCATGTGTGGAAACATAAATCGAGCTGTATCAGTTTACAACAAAATTTTAGTTTTAAGATGATAATCACCTTATATATAACATAGTTAATTAGCTGTTCCATCAGTTTCCGAGACTCTGATGCATACAATTGTTTAAAGAACAACATCTGCAAGCCAACAAAAAGATAAACAACCAAATCAACCAAAGAAAGAAATGTTTGTCCGGATACAATAGAATGGAAGGATAAGAACAGCCGCAGAATCTAGAACATATATCATATCTTTGCTTGATGACTAGTTCAAGAAAAATGATACTAAAGCTTGTTGCAGCAATAGACAGAAAAGCATACAAGTCTCCTCTCAAAATTCTGTTGGACAACTTATTCAAGATGTCAAAATTGGCTTCACCGCATCCATGACATACAAACTGTTTTAGGAAACTCAGTAAATTAAAATTAAAACAAAACCTCACTAAGGTCTGCATATCCTAGATAAACTGCAATCTTATAAATCCCAAAAGATTCTCTAGTTTCCACCTTTAAGATAACTTCCAATCAGAAATAATTAAAGTTTCCTAGCAGCTACAATTCTCCAGTGTTGGTTCAACAGGCTAAAATGCCACAGTCATTGATTATTAATTTATCCAAATTATCACACAGTCAAAATGCTTATCAAAAAATATTCTTTTTATCACACAAATATTATATTAAATATCTCCCTAGACAATGGTACTTTGAAAATACGAAAGAGTAAAACTTGATTGTGTAGCAGAAATTATAATAATATGCAAGTAATAGAATCAAAGATTATATAAATGTTTTGTCAAATTAGATGTATGAAAGAACCCCTCGCTGAGTGCATAAAAACTAATTCATAAAAGGAGCACTGCTCCCTATATTCCTTCCAATCCAATGAAATTATCATAATGAGAAAAACATAGCAACCGAGGTAAGAACTTCAGACAAAGTTCAAGAGACTTACCTTTAGACACAGAACTAGAAGGATATATGCATTAAGTGCTAGATTGATCAGTAAAGCAATCGTGACGTTTGATCCAACGAGCACCTCCACAACACGTCCTGCATCCCCCAGGCCAAGACCATTCTTCGAGAGCAATGAGAGCATCCACCACTGAAGCCCGGCGAAGCTCAGCGCAGAGCATACTGCCGACACCGCGATGTAACGCAAACTCATGCCGACAAATTCACAGCTTTCACCGCTCATTCAGCATCATCAACAGCTCTAATCTATGGAAATTTGACTCTCGAACACAAAAGAGTCAATATGTGCCCCAAAACTGCAGCTGAGTCCCTTCCGTGTCTCCATGCAAAATTGAAAAGCTAAGAACTTGACAAGATGATCGGAAGGGGAAAGGTAGCATTCGATCCAGCGGCAAATTTCCTGAAAAGGAGAATCCAGAATTCTTGTTTCCTGAACGTTTGTTGCGTGTGAGTGGAATCGAAGAAAGAGTGGGGAAGTAAAAGGGGAGGACGACTCACGTACGGCCTGGTTCGTGTAATAACCGGTGCCGTCTCGCCGACGGCGTCGATCTTACCGCGAGATCTTCTTTGCAGAAGCACGATTGGTCGATTGGCTCCTCCTCGATCTTGATCGGTTATACTAATTTCAGAATTGAGATTGGTAGAGTTTGTCGAGGAGTGAAGAAGAAAACGGGGATACTTTATGTAGGGCAGCAATAGATTATAGATAACTACATAGTAATATTTTTAATATTTTACTTTATTAAATTTACGTACATACCACACAATTATGATATATTTACATATCTAACACCTTAAATTGATATTTATAATTAGAATACTTTGAGATTACAAACCTATACGTGATAAGATGTATTTCACTTTTAAGAAGTTATGAAGTCAAATATTTTATATGTGTTGTTAAATATTTTAGATATTAGATATGTGGACATATAAGAATTGTATGGTATGGTATGTATTTAAATGCTTCTAAGATAAATCTTTGAAAATTTTGTCATACAAAACTAACAGAAGTGTGTAAAACACTGAAAATTGAATTTAAAATGTTGGTGGCACAATAAGAATATGTAAGAATTTCTAAAGAAAATGCTCATACTTAAGTACGCTGCAATAAATTAAGTTTTACGAGGTAAACATACCTGTGGAAATACCAAAAATGTACAACTCTTAATTTGAGTTTTAGGGTTCGTTTGTGGCAGCTTATTTGGTTTGGTGGTGTTTTGAAAACGCACCGGGTTCGTTTGTGGCAGCTTATTTGGTTTGGTGGCGTTTTGAAAACGCGCCTGAACTATTTGGGTAAAATGTGTTTAGACAGCTTGTGTGTTTTGAAAACGCTGGAAGTGAACTATTTGGGTAAAGTGCGTTTAGACAGCTTGTGTGTTTTGAAAACGCTGGAAGTAACGTTTTCACACCGCACATATCTAGGTGTGGTAGAAGCTTTCTGGCAGCAGTCTGACTTTTCCAAGCAAATAAAAATTTTTAATAGTCACCGCACCTAGCTTATTAGCAGATTATTTTTAATCAGTTTATCAACAAATTCTTCAATAAGCTGCAGCTGCCTCAAAGAGACCCTTAATGAGTTGTAAACAATCATTTATAGCATAAAATATGAAAGATCTTTCAAAAGAACACATAAATAGTGGTGCATAATAATTAATTTGAGTTTAAAAAATTGTAAACAAGAGTTGGAAGTACTACAAATTAAAAAAAAAAATCAGAAAGTATCTACATAGTTGTATATAGCGTGAAGTTAAGTTTAATGGAGGACACAATTATTTTTTTAATAAGGAAATGATATTAGTTGCAACAAAATAGATGTAAGTGGATATGCATAGCTCTTAATTGGTGTTTAGAGAGATGTACAAGATTGTGCACAACATAAAAAAAATAATCATTATATATATAAACATGTGTGCAAGCATAAATTTGAGTTTAGAGTGTTGCACATAGCTACTTATAAGATTGAATGTGAATAATTTATTCAAAAAATATAAATCTTAAATGTGTATAACTGCTAATTTGCTAGACATTTGTCACAACAAAAAAAGAGAAAGAAACAGAACCAACAACGTATTTTTTGCCACAAAGCCATCGAAAGTCATCTTCCGATGGTTTATAAACTGTTGTGACACACACACACACACACACACACACACACACACACACAGATATATTTATTTATTTATTTATTTATTTATTTATTTATTTATTTATTTATGTTTGTGTGTGTGTACCTTTAGCTATGGCTTGTTAGCAGAGCAACCTCTTTGAAGCTCCTAAGTACCCTCTAGGCAAGGGTTCAAATTCCTCTCTGGCAAATTTGTCGGTAGTTAGGCTGATCCACACATGAGGGTGACTTAAGGCTCGTATATATGAATAATTTATTCAAAAAATATAAAATCCTCAAATGTGTATAACTGCTAATTTGTTGTCACAACAAAAAAAACAGAGAAACAAAACCAACAACATATTTTTTGCCACAAAACCATATAAAGTCATCTACCGATGGTTTATAAACTGTTGTGACACACACACACACACACACACACACACACACACACACAGATATATTTATTTATTTTTTTATTTA
>NW_018164444.1:61363662-61364307 GCF_001263595.1 Phalaenopsis equestris | reverse complement strand
AAAATCTCACACACGTTTGTATGTGTGTGTGTACCTTCAGCTATGGCTTGTTAGCAAAGCAACCTCTTTGAAGCTCGTAAGACCCCTCGGGCGTGGGTTCGAATTCACCTCTGGCCAATTTGCTGGTAGTTAGGCTGGTCCTCGAATAATTAGACACATGAGGGTGACTTAGGGCTCGTATAAAAGTATATTGTTGAGAAAATTAGGGCGAAGAAAAACAGTAATCGACACAAATCCAGAATAACACAAAAATTTAACGAGGTTCGGCAAAGATGCCTACGTCCTCGAGAGCAGAGCGGCGAGTTCCTTTCAATATTCAGAAAAGAGTTTATAGAAATCAGGAATACCTCCTGGGGTTACTAACAGGCCTATTTATACCCCCAGGAATAAACCTAGGCACAATACGTAATTACAACGTTACCCCTGTATCATACCGCGGGGCTTTGCCCCCGCACCCCAACCCACGTAACTTCCCAATTTGGACAGATTCTTCAGCTCCGCTCCGCTCCGCTTCGATCCAGCGTCTGTCCCTATATGGTATATGAGTCATACCATAACAAATCTCCACCTTGGCGAATATACAGCCCCTTAGGAGAAAAATACCTGGGAGTTACACCTGCACCACTGTGGGTTGGGCCACCATGC
>NW_018164444.1:61362085-61363240 GCF_001263595.1 Phalaenopsis equestris | reverse complement strand
CAGTTCCTTTACTAGCCCAGCAAGCCATAAGGCTTCTTTAGCAGCTTCAGCTACTGCCATATACTCTGCTTCAGTAGTAGATAATGCCACAATAGACTGAATTGTTGATTTCCAACATATAGGCCCTCCACCAAGAGTAAACACATACCCAGTTGTAGACCTTCTGTCATCCAAATCACCTGCATAGTCTGAATCAACATACCCCACAACTGAAGGATCATTCTTCTGACTACCAAAAATAATTTCATGTCCTAGAGTACCCTTCAGATACCTGAAAATCCACTTGACTGCTTCCCAATGTCGTCTTCCAGGTTTAGCCATGTATTTGCAGACTTGACTAACAACATGAGCCAAATCAGGACGAGCACATACCATAGCATACATCAAGCAGCCAACTACACTAACATATGGAACCTTTGCAATGTCTTCCATTTCTGTATCAGTCTTAGGACACTGTTCTGAAGAAAGCTTAAAATGATTTGCCAAAGGAGTGCTTACAGGCTTTGCATTGCTCATCTCAAACCTTTCCAGCACTTTCTCAACATAGCCTCGTTGAGATAGACATAATCGTCTTGAGCCTCTGTCTCGATGAATCTCCATTCCAAGAATCTTCTTCGTAGGACCCAAGTCTTTCATGTCAAATTCCTGGCTCAATATAAGGCTTTCAAACCACAGACATCATTCATATTCTTTGCAGCAATCAGTATATCATCAACAGTACAGTAACAAAAAAATCATAGAACCATCATCAAGGCTTTTCACATAAACACAACAATCATACTCACATCGCCTGTAGCCAATCTGCATCATGTAAGAGTCAAACCGCTTGTACCATTGTCTTGGAGACTTTTTCAACCTATACAGCGATTTCTTTAACCTGCAAACCAGATGCTCTTGTCCAGGTTGAGTGAACTCTTCTGGCTGCTCCATGTAAATTTGCTCCTCCAAATCACCATGCAAGAAAGCAGTTTTAACATCCATCTGCTCCAAATGCAAATCCCAAATAGCTACTAATGCAAGCACTGCCCTGATTGAAGTATTGTCTGATCACAGGAGAAAAGATTTCATCATAATCTGCCCACTTCTGCTGCGAAAATCCCTTTGCAACCAGTCGAGCCTTGAACTTTTCCCCTTCTTTTTCTGATACTGTTGGTT
>NW_018164444.1:61358730-61361774 GCF_001263595.1 Phalaenopsis equestris | reverse complement strand
AACTGGAACTGTTCCCTGACACCTTGTCTTGATTCTGTTGTAGCATAAACTGCTCATCAAAAACTGCATCTCTGCTGATCATCATCTTCTTTGCAATCGGATCCCAAAACTTGTACCCTTCCACACCTTTCTTGTAACCTTTCTTATAGCCCAGAAAGATGCACTTCTTAGATTTCACATCAAGTTTGAATCTTTCATCTCCAGGTACATGCACATAAGCAGGACATCCAAAAATTCGTAAATAATCAAATTTAACTGGATTACATTTCCATACCTCTTCTGCGACATTGCCACCCAATGATGCTCGAGGTGATCTATTGATGAGATAGCATGCCATATTCACAGCTTCTGCCCAGAAACTCTTAGGAAGCCCTGCATTCAGTCTCAAGCACCTTGCTCTTTCAGTTAAGGATCTGCTGTGGTGTCTTCCTCACTGAAAAATGTCTCTGAATCCCATGCTCCTCACAGAACTTCTGAAACTGTGAATCTGTGTACTCTGTGCCATTATCAGATCTCAAATACTTGATCTTTCTGCCAATTTGGTTCTCCACCTCAGCTTTCCACAGCTTGAATTTAGAGAAGACTTCAGATTTCTGCTTCAAGAAATACACCCAAACTTTTCTGGAGAAATAATCAATAAAGGTAACGAAATACTGAGATCCTCCCAATGACAACTCCCTAGTAGGGCCTCATACATCAAAATGCACACAATCAAGAATTTCTTCAGTTTTGTGCTTTTCAGTCATAAAACTAACTCTAGTCTATTTTCCAAGGGTACAGAACTTACAAAGGTCGAGCTTGCAGCTTTTAACCCCATGCAGCAGATTTCTTCTATGCAATTCTGCCATCCCACACTCACTGAGATGACCCAGACGCATATGCCATAGCTTTGTATTGTTATTATCTGACTCCACAGAATGAACTTCACCTACAATTGTACTCCCTAATAGTCTGTAGATATTACCTGCAGTCAACTTTCATTTCATCACCGTCAGTGCACCCTTAACAATTCTGATGGTTTCCATATCCTCATCAGCCTTAGGAATAAAACCATTTCTGTGTAGAGTGCCCAAGAAAATCAAATTCTTTTTTAGATCTGGAATATGTCTGACATCACATAACGTTCTAACTGTGTCATCATACATCTGAATTCTGACTTCTCCAATATCAGCTATATTGCAGCATCTATCATCACCCAAATAGACTGAGCCAGAATTAGTTGTCCTGTATGAAGTAAACCACTTTCTGTTAGGTGTTATGTGATAATAGCACCCTGAATCAAGAATCCATGCATCCGTGAACTGAGTTGATGAAACTGAGAGCATATCGCTATCACTGTAATCTGAATTATTATTCTGCACCACATTTATAAACTTTGATGAAATATCATCTTTCTCCCCAGTCTTCAAATCTCTCTTCATATGACCTGGCTCTTTGCACTTGTAGCAATGAATTTCCTTTTTGCCTCTAGACTTTGATCTGGAATTTCGCCTTCCAGAACTCTCCTTCTCTTTCTTCCTTTCACGATCCTGCTTACCCTTAACATATAAACTGTCTCCGTGAGAGCTTCCCCCTGCATTCTGCTTCCGCTGGTTGTGAGCCAACAACGCTGCAGTAATCTCATCTACTTTGATAGTTTCTTTTCCATATGTTAGAGTAGTCACCAGGTGTTCATAGGAAGAGGGCAATGAACACAACAAAATTATCGCTCGATCTTCATCCTCAATACTCACATCAAGTCGTGACAGGTTTGTGATTATTTGATTGAAGTCATTCATGTGTTGCGCCAGATCAGACCCTTCTTGCATCTTCAGCCCATACAACTTTTGCTTCAGATACAACTTGTTCGTCAGAGATTTTGCCATAAACTGAGTTTCCAATTTCTTCCAAACTTCTCATGGAGATTTCAGATTCATCACGTGATACATAACTTCATATGCCAGGCATAGGTGTATCGTCGCTGCTGCTCGTTGTTGCAATTCTTCCCAATCTTCATCCTCCATGGTATCTGGTTTAGTCGCCCGCAAAGCTTTCAAGATTCCTTGTTGCGCCAACAGATCTTTCACCTTCGTTTGTCACAATCCGAAGTTACCAGTTCCATCGAACTTAACCACCTCGAATTTTGCACCAGAAAATGCCATCTGAAAAATGATCCTGCAACAAAACCTTTTCTGTAAAAAACTCCTCTGCAAAAATCTTTAGAACTTTTTTCTTTTTGAAAAGAAAATATTTTTCCTTAATTAAGGAATTTTACTTAATTAAATTTCTTTAATTAAGTTTTTCTTAATTAAATGTTTTTAATAAACATAATTAAAAACCTTCCTTTCCAATCCTTTGCAGCAGCCTTCAGGCGAAGGGATTCCTTTCTCCTTTGCAGCGGTTCTCAGCGGAGCCAAAAATGGGAAGGAATATATCAAAGATTCTATGATTCCTTTCCTGATCTGCTCCTTTCCGTTCGTGCGCTCCTTTCTCGATCTGCTAGATCGCGCGAACCTTCCTTTCTAGCAGCAAATCGGAGCTTCCCTCTACGCGCAAACCTGCGATGCCTCATGCGCACAGCTTTCCGAGACGACCTCCTTATCGCGCGGATGAACCCCGCGCAATACCTTCGCCGAAGACCTGCCCTTCTCAGCCGAACCCGCGAACCTTCCTAGTCCCGTCGTGAAGAGCACCTCGCGCAGATCTTGACCCGAGAACCAGACTTCTTCGTACGCAGAAATCTACGTCTGCGAACTCCTGCCTCCTTGATTCTGAACCGAAGCCAGACAGATCCTAAAACTTCTCCTTCCAAAATCCCCAAATCGTTCTTTTTGCTTCCTACGCCGCCGCAGTTTTCTTCCTTGCCCTCCAACCAGGCTTTAATACCACTTGTTGAGAAAATTAGGGCGAAGAAAAACAGTAATCGACACAAATCCAGAATAACACAAAGATTTAACGAGGTTCGGCAAAGATGTCTACGTCCTCGGGAGCAGAGCGGCGAGTTTCTTTCAATATTCAGAAAAAAATTTACAGAAATCAGGGATACCTCCTGGGGTTACTAACAG
>NW_018164444.1:61350934-61358560 GCF_001263595.1 Phalaenopsis equestris | reverse complement strand
GCCGTGAGGGGATTTACAATGACCCCCGCCAACCAACAGGCCACGACTTGTGGTATATATATATATATATATATATGAAACTTTTGTGATATTTATGTACTTAAATACTGAGTAAATTTACAAGCTCCTAAATCTAAAATAAGAAAAAACAAAACAAAGACTGAAATATAGCTCTGTTAAGGGTCAGCACCAGAAATAGCCTTCAAGGCTACGACCATAAAGCAGCACCATATAAACTGTAGCCACATAGCCACATAGCCTTGGCTGAACATCGAGTCATCGCCCATCGAATACTGAGATAAACCAGCGAGCAGAAAGGGAGAAGCAAAAGATTTATGAGAAACAAAATCTACCAAGTATTTGTTTCTGAAATCTCACTGTCGCGCAACAATAAATTTTCAGAAAAAAACGAGCAGCGATTTTTTTTATTTATTAATTATAATTTAAATTTTATTATTATTTATGGTTCTTCGTAATAAAAAGATAAACTATATTATTCTTATTTATTAAAATTTGAAAAATCATTATTTCTCTATGATGCATGCTAGAAGAATCATGGATATAAAGTAACGGAGTGTCGTCTTAGCGTTGCACGAGAATTCATCATACACTCGGATGAAAGAAGAACAACGAGTAGAGACACCATACATTTTTACGTAAAAAACCCGGAAAATGAAAAATTAAGAGGTCTAGCCCAACTGAAGAGATTCAGTATAAATTAAAGATTACAAATACAATCTCTTGTTTCATAGACAAGAAAGTGTTACAAATTCTCTCAAGTTACAATGTTGTTATGCGAATAATTTGCAAGAATTGAGCGACGATCGATAGCGATAGATAACAGTCGACGATGGTCGGTAGTGGTTGATAGTGGTAGGAGTGATACTGGACTGTAGCTCATTTTCAAAGCTTCAAGTTCTTCCTCAGGCCTCAAGTTGGACTCTATTTATAGACTTGAGTGCAATTAATGTAGGAATGTGAACCATTTTAAATAGTCGATCTAGAGAGCTATATTCGATCAAACGGCGTTTGATAGGCATTTGAATGTCTTAACGATATTGAAATTGAGCGATCTTGAGCTCGTTGGATTCATCTTATTGAGACGCTTGATTCAAATATAGACTTGCTAGATTCATCATTCGTTTGACCTTTCAAATTTGTCCAGAATACTTCCAAGTGTGGTTTGATGTCTTGATCTGAGAATGATTTGACTCGGGTTTGACTAATTTTGGTATCATTGGATCTGTCTCGTCAAGTCAATCAGCTTTTTTGTAAGTTTGCTAAAATAGATGCTCCGAATGACTTTTAATTAAATTTTTTTTATAAACCCCATACGGGAACTTTATTCCATCAAAAAAAAAAAGTACAAAAAGAGACAGAAAAACCAACAACACACTCATACAACTGGCTAAAAAAAAATAGCAACCTAAAGGTTCTTCTCCCTAGAAAAAAAAACAACTCACCCTAAACCTTAAATCCACAAAAAAAAAAGCTAAAGCAAATCCAAAAAAAAAAAAAAACTAAAGCAAATCCAAATGTAAAAGATGATTTAGATTCATAAGAACAAGTTTAGAAAACAAGTCTAAAAAACATCCTAACTTTTAATTGAAATTTGAATGTTCATTGATCAAAATATTGCCTCGAGATCAATGCTGGATGAGGAAAATCTGTTGATGTTGTATCAGTTGCCCCCCTATTTTTTGAGAGATCAATTTATCGTCCAATAATTTCGAAATCCTTAGCACTTTTTTCTTCATTTATAAAAAAATATATGTATATGTTATATTACCGTTTGTTTAATGTAATAAACATATATGTATAATTAAAAGTGATTATAGGCTCAGTGGTTACAATTGATTCCCAGCGCTTGCGGCGCATGATTCGAATCTGTGACTACAATAAACATACAAAGAAATTTTTTGGTTTTATACAATTTTCCAAGCCAAAATTAAGCCTGGCAGGCAAGCGGAACGCTGGTGGGATTCCCGGAAGGTGGAGCGCGAAACACCGGAAGACGAAGCACAAGGGATGTTAGGAATTTGGAACGCGAAAAATTTGGGATTTTTTTAAAATTTTTTATTTCTGAAGCCATATATATATATATATATATGGATTGCATTATTATTATTTTTTAATGAATTTGGAATAAAGAAGGAGGAAGGCCATAAGGAGTCAAAAAAATTGGAAAGCTAAAGAGAATTAATTTAAATTTATTTATTTTTAGTTATTATTTTAATTACTTTTGTCATAAATTTGAGAAATTTTTTAGCCTATAAATAGGCAAGAAGTAGAGTGTGGAAGTAGATCAACGAGATCATTTTTTTAAAGAATGTGCTAAGGAAAGTCGTCCCTAAAGTGTGTAGTAGGAGATCAACGAGATCTTCTTTCGCGTTGCTGAGATGAAGAAAGTTATCTTGGTCCCTGCTTAGCATGTGACTCGGGATTTTCTTGCTTGTTTTTGTTGTCATTTCGGTGGAGATGATGGAATACTAGAGTTTTCCCATCGCGATAAGGGGAAGATTTCATGCTTATGTGATGACGACATTTGGAGACTCTCTGAAGATCATCAGAAGCAAAGGAATTTCGTGGAGGCAATGCCTATTCTAGTCGAAGATGAAATGACTTATTGTAGTACTTTAATTGTATGATGTGACATTTGCACATGATGATGGTGTGTCTGTCTGTACGCTCTTTTAAGGCTCGTGCTTTCTGAGTTGTGCCCTCTTAGGCCTGTATCTTTTGAGGTTTGCGACTTCTTAAGTTTATGCTTTATAAGTGCTTGAAATGAACTGATATCTTACGAGGCTTGTAGGCTTCTGAGGCTTTTAGCCTTTTAGCGCCATTGATATACATGTGTCTTCTGGGCTTACACCTTCAAAAGTCTTTGATGTACCCGTGTCTTATGTGGTTTGTAGCCTTTTGAGTTCTTTGATGTATCTATGCCTTCTAATGCTTATAGCCTTTTAAGATCTTTGAGTGGACACCATGTCAACCACTTGCTCTTTTGAAGTCTTTCCAGTGAGGGCCTTGTCCACTACTAGCTTTTCATCATAGTAGCTTCTTGTCGAGTATTGTCTCATGAACTCAACTTCCTGCGGTACTGTACCTTCCCATCGATTCTTGCCTCTTTAGTTCGACTTCAAGGAGTATTGTAATTTCCCGTCGAGTCTTTCCTCCAGGGCTCGACCATAGTAGCTTCCTATCAAGACTTGCCTCTTAGGCTTGACTTATAGAGGTACTGTATCTTCTCATCAAGTTTTGCCAACTTGGTTTGACCTCAAGGAGTACTAGTGGAGACCTTATCTGCCACTACAAATGTCCAACTTTTCTTAGACTATTAGTCAAAATGCATTTGTCTGATGTCGCTTATGAGGAAGCAGAGTTGAAAGGAGAATCCACTAAGGTTGTGAAACTCATCCTGGGTTGTATAGTCAGAGATGCTCAACGACATTAATACGTAACAAACAAAATTATATGAAATCAGCTAAGGATGATTGAACTATCCTAAGTTGTTGGTCGAATATTTTGCTTGACAACCGTAACATGTTACGGATGAGGTCGAAGGGAATTCACCATGGATTTTTGACCTATTCGAGGCTGTTAGTTGAAGCTTCTACTTGAAAACTGTAGCATGTGACGAAAGAGGTCGAATCAAGTCCCCCTAAGATTGATTAAACTCAGAATGAGATGTCAGAGATGCTCCGCATGACTAGGTGCAAGTCATAATGAACCGTATGTTTTCATGGAAATATGGTTGCAACCATACTCAAGAAAAATATTTGATAACTCTTTAGTTGCTGATTTTGAATCTTCTGACCCCAGTAGGGTGTTTTCTACATGAACTTGTAAAGCAGCCCATATATCGAGCCTTAAACAGACCAGCTTCTTGAACTTGTTGAAGAGGAACTCTATTACAGTGAGGGTTGCTGAAGCGTTATGTGCGATGGAGATTGCCCCCTATGCCATGCTTTGTTTTCTAATATTACATTGTACATCTTCTTAGTTCAATTATTCGCTAAATACCACAGACTTACTTGACTTTTTAAAATTAAAATAATCTTGCAAAAGCAAAAAATGGAAATTCACATCCAAATAAAGATTTTTATTTAAGGAAAACACATGTATGTGTTTTATTTACAAAATACCTATAACAAAGTGGAGCCAAGTTGCGTTTAGCCCTTATTCACTATGATTATGTAAAGCTAAAACAGACCATAATAGCACTTACTTACAAAATAACTTAAAAGTTCTAATGTTATCTTATTTGCCATGTATTGGCATGGTCACCTATAAAAAGAATATCTCAACCCTTAAAGCACTCTAATGTAAGTACACTACATAACAAAATAATATGATAAAAGTCAAATTACACACAAGAAAGGCAACCTAACTAAATCCTAGTTTTTGAATGCTCATGGGTGTGCCTAGCAAAGCATCAAGTATGTGGTAAGTCACGTGGGTATCGAACAGTTGATTAATGTGGTGTGTTTTTTTTTTATTTATGAATGAGTTAATTTTGTTCTAGGAGGGGTTCTAGTTTGAGGAATTAATAATTTAAAGCTTTTACTTGAATTTAAAAAAAAATTTGATTTAATATTTTTTTAAATGTTAAAGAATCCAATGGATGAATATTTTCCACCCTGAGGCCAGCCTTAGTATCCATGGTATATTGGGATATAATGAGGTATACATTTCACCCATGAGATAGGATGATACTTATTTATATCATGAAAAAAATAAATATTAATTTATTTGTTTTAAAATTATTTAAACCATTTATTATTCTGCTAAGGGAAAAAATTCACTTGAGTATACCATATAAACTAGCTTAGGGGTTTCAACAACAATTTAGTGAAGCTTACTTCATTAGGTTAGGAAAATTGAAGTTCTAAAAGGTTCATTTGAAGATTTTAAGGTTTAAGTATAGTTTGATTTTTAGATGATGATTATATGAGATAAGAAGTTCACTAAATTTAGCTAATTGAATTATTTAAGAATTTATGCATAGTTTAAAATCATATGATTAACTAGTTTCAGTTGATAGACTAAAAGTATAAATTAAAATTAATAAAGACTTGCTTGATTAGGAAAATTAAGTGGGCCTAAAGCTTTATTCATGGGTTGAAAACCACTTAAATTGTTGGGATAATAAAGTAAGCCCAGGGCTTTTGACAAAATTAAAGGGCCACTTGCTCAATTGGGGCAAACATAATAACCTATAACTCTGAAATTGGGACAAATACAAGCTTGATTGGGCCAAGCAAGTAAGATTGAGGCTTAAAATGAAGGTTACATTGTTAAGATAAGAAGTAAAGTTAAAATATGAGACTTATAATTTAAAGATCATATATTTTATCAGTCCAAGCAAAAGAGCATAAGGATATGTTGAATTTAGGTTAATGCTTTGGGTCAAAGGATATTTGAAGTAAACCTAAATTTATAGGCCTAAGGTTATGAGCATCTTTCACTTGATTGTCACGCAAGTGAGTCTAAGGTTTTAGCTAAATTTAAGAAAAAAATTAAGTTATACGTAGGTTATATAATTAGGATTAATTATTTGGGATTCCCATGTCTCTAGATAATTATCTTTGCATGAGCAATCTTCTTTAAATTCCTAGCCTTGTTCAATTCATCAATCAAATTATATAAATATCTTCGCCACTCAGTATTATGACAAAGATTATAGTGATACAAAAAATATCTTTGTGGGTCATATATATGACCTTTAGCCTTCATCAACGCTAGGTTTTAGAAATATTCTTTATTCTTGTTGGTCTATATAATCTTGGCCATTAAGGATCACAATGCAGTCTACGCAAGAATTGGTGGTGGGGGGCCACTAAGACTCAGACTCACGAAGAATAAATGAAAATTTAAAGCATCATTTATTCTAACAAGATAGACTCTTAATTCCAAGCCTGGAATCTTAAACCTCTATATGTTCTCCACCTCAGAAATATACATGGAGAAATCAATCTCTGATTGTTATCATCATGAAGTTCGGTTTGCTTTCTTTCCCTTTTGTAACATGATGGGGCCAAAATGACACTCTTTAGATGGTACAACTTATTCTCGTCCACTAGTGTAGGGTGGCAGGGAGGGAGTGGTGTCGGGAGTCCTCTTCACTCTAGTTGTGAGTACTCTTCTCCGCTACATTGTTAAGAAGGATGGAGTACTTAATCTTCTAGGACTGTCCTTGGCACTTGCTCCTGCATTTGACTAGAAGATTTATGTTGATTAACATCAGACATATCCGATGCTAATCATGGAAAAATTCAATGCTAATTGAGATTAGCGTCAAATTTGCGTCAAAAATTTCTTGTTGTTAAAATCGGGGTCGGTAAATGTATTAGCATCGAAAATGTCCGACAAAAATTTTCTTTTGCATTGGATTTAGTGTCGGTAAAGATAATTGCTAACAAGTTTCATCGCATTAATGGTCGACACAAATTAGTAGAGTCTTTGCGTTCAAATAGGTCCGACACAAATTTGTGTCAACCAATGCCCGACACAAATTCACGTCGGAAAACCATCATAAATTATCGACCGATATCTTCTTGCAGGAAGCGTCCAACAATCTGACGCTATTTCGACGCAAACCTGTAAGAAACAAAAAAAAAAAAAAACACAAAAGAACGAGTAGATATTCACATACAAGCACATAACTAATACGAGCAGCATAATAATTTACTTATCCATCATCCACAACTAAAATACTACATGACTAACAAGCGTAAACAATGATAACAAACTTAATTTAACAAATACTGATCTAAACGTATGAAAGTTCCCAACTACATATAATAAATGCTCACATAAAAAAAGAGGAAAAAAAACTCGATGGCGGACCATAGAACATTGTCAAACACAATGAAATTCCTAATCCTTCTCTTACTCCTCATACTCTTCCTCGTCCACAACATCATTTAATATTTAGTTAATAGATATATTGTGTCATAAATTTTGTTGGTGCATTCTATATGTCTTGTGATTTTTATGTCACATGATTCTGCTTCTAGTGTGACTCATTTCCTTGATTATGCTATGTTCCGCACTCACATCATTTTTTTTTTGAATGAGGGATCATGATTTATCTCACAATGAAGGAAAGAGTTGATGAAAAAGGTTTTGAGCTTAATGAATATGAAGAATGGAAATCTAAATGGGGCTTTCAACGCCTAGGGGGCCCTTCCCATTACTTTATAAAGATCCTCCCATTTATAAAATGATTAATTTATTTGTTGTAAACTAAGTACTCATTACATAAATCTTAAAATATACATGATTTATCTCCATGCCTTCACCAAGTATGAGCATTACAATTAATATTATCATGGTAACGTCTTATATGGATAACCATTACTCATAAAATGTATTTCCTCACCTAACCTTTTTGGCAACACCTTTGTTAGTCAATTCGGTCATTGAGCGAGTTGATCTTCTTGGTTGACTTAATCTCATCGGTTATTTCACCAACTCAGACATAGCGTGAGTTGTGCTTCTTTTGTGAGTGATCAAAATATATCTGTCCAGACATCTAGGTGCTGATCATCATAACAACTATGTTATGTGGCATAACCACCTTATAGTTTCAATCAGACAAATAGATCTAACCAATACTGTCTA
>NW_018164444.1:61343646-61350834 GCF_001263595.1 Phalaenopsis equestris | reverse complement strand
TCTAAGAACCTCTGCTGCATTGCTTCCTGCCGTTCGATCAGCTGATTCATTAGTTTCTCAAAGAAAGCTATCATTTTTCCATTCCCGTACGACCATCCTTCCCGCTTCCTCTTCCTTCCGCCGTACGGAAGCTTGTCGGCGCAGCCGTAATCGGTGTTTTCAACATCAGAATCGGATGAGGAAGAAGAGGATGTGTCGGAAGAAAAACTGATGCCGGCGTGAGCGGTCGTTGGCGGCGGGTGCCGTGGAACCGCTACAGTTAATGCCATTAAATTTCTGTAGGGAGCAGAGGGATCGGAAGTTAGAGGTGGGAAGGGGTTTATATTGAACGCCGGAGAAATTGACGGGACGGCGATGGCGGGGTGGTGGTGGTGCTGTGGAGAGCTTCAAGTTGGGTGAAGAAGCCGTAGCTCTTGCCGTCCTGGCGGCCGACACGGCCTTCTTTGTTAGTATTTGTGAATGTTTTCGAACTTCTCCTTGCATTTCTTTGCGCTCCTTGTGTAGCCCAGTTCAGCGAGCTTCCTGAATGCCTGCCATGATCGAAGCTAGTGTGAGGAACCGCGGAATAAGGGAAGGAATAAGAGGGAGAAAAAGTAGATTTTTTCTTATATATAAAGATATTAGTTTTAATAAGATATAGGCATGAATTTAAGATAAATTCAACTAAATATTAAAAAAATAAAATAAAATTTAATGTTCTGTTAAATCAAAATTCAAAATATATTGCACGTCTATTTTATCTATGTTTCTCATATTCAGTCTATTCTACGACGTTCTGTCTATTCTAGGACACAAGTCTAAATTGGTGGATTTAAGGGATTTATCATTTCATTGCTCTCAAGCTCCATCTTCATCACTCAAGATTTGATAAATCCAAATTTATTGTATTTGACAAATATTCTATTTAACGAAAAATTAGATTTTTGATAATATTTATAAGTCTTAATTTGATAATATATCCTACTACTGATTTTACTTAAAATAAAGTGAAAATTTCTAAATATTTTTTAAATAAAGAACTGAAATTTTCTAAATTTTTTATGAAATAAATTTTAATAGTTTCAAATGTAAATTTAGAATATTTATGAGATCATTTCCTTTGCTTTATTGATTATTCTCTAGAAAAAGTAAAGGAATATCATAACAATTTTGCAATATACTTTAATCAAAATTAAAGTTATTCCACTTTAATCCTTTTTTTTTTGCTTAAAAATTTTTTCCAAGGAAATATGAGATTAAGACATATAGCATCTTAAGGCACCAATTATATCATAATTATATCCAAAACCGCAAGATAATATAAAAAAAATTATAAGAAAATAACATAAATATATACATAAAAAGAGCTGTGAAGGCAGATGCAGAATCAGCAATGTAAAGATGAAGCAAAAAAAAACGAATTTTTCATGAAAATCCCTTGGTGAAAATTTATGAAATATATTCAAAATAATGCATCAATTTCTTTTTTCAATCTATTTTTATTAAAAAAAACAGAATTTTTGCCCAATGAAAGAGAAAAAAAACAATCTTGCAAGTAATTGTTTATTAAAATAAAAAATTAGTTTGAATAATTCTTATAATGTCTTAATTAAATATTTATTTAAGTATTATTATAAATTTTAGACCTTCCCAAGAAAAAAAAAGAGAAATTTTAATGTAAAATGTACTTAAGGATAATTTAGTAGATCCATAAATCTATCTTAAGTTTTATCCATTTTCCTTGGAATCAACAAAAGAGACATCAATTTGGGAACTTGGTGCCGTTCGGGATCAACGCAACAGCTTTTAAAGGCCGCACCTTTCTTTCTTGATATTTGAGCGAAATAGGGAAATATTGCCTCAAGAGAGAGAGAGATAGATGAAAGTGGCAGGCAAAAATGACTTGATTTTTGTTTTAGAGAAGCAATTCTTCTTCTTCTTCTTCTTCTTTTTCAGTAAATTAAACAATCATTAAAACTAAATGGTGGACGATCCATGGTGAGGTTGAATCATCGCAGACCATGGTTTTATGCACCAACCATGCACCAATGCGTAAAGATAGATGTCTTGAGCTATGAAACACTATGAATGAATAGTAAATAGTCCAGAGTTATTCAATTGGACATGCTACACATGTGACATAAAAAATTGAATTCATTAGTGTTCTATAAAAAAATATCATAAATGAGTTTGATGAATCAAACTCAGTTGACATCCACTCTATTAAAGCATAATCGATAATATATTAAAACACGTGAAATGATTTACTAAATATATTATTAAGAAATAAATGACATTAAGTCATAAGGCCTCAATGGTACTATAATCCAACTTTTTTCAAGATCTTGGTCTGAAGCTTGCACTACTTGATTTGCAGTAGGTCGGATATTCTTTATGTTGTTGGACTCGTTAGCTGTTAAACAGAGGTTCCATTTACTACTCACTACCAAGAGGATTCTTCATTATACGAAGGTGTGATTGACTTTAACTTATTATTTTCATCAACAAAGGATTTTAAACTTATCAGATATAGTGATAGTGACTGGGCCAGAGGCTTGGATGAAAGAAAAAACACTATACGGTCTATGCTCTACATGAGAGGCACTGTTTACTTGGATGTCAAAGGAGCAACCAATCTTCACTCTTTTTACTAGTGAAGCTGGGTATGTTGCTGCAACTTCTTTTGTCTGTCATGCAATTTGGCTCCAAAATTTGTTGAATGTGTTAAGATTGCTAAAAGAAGAGCTCACAAACATTTGTGGCGATAATAAGTTAGCTATCATTTTGGCAAGAATCATGTGTTTCATGATGTAAGTAAACATATCGACACACGCTAGCACTTCATTAGAGTGCATCACAAGATAGAATGTGCAAATGAAGTGTAAAAACTTATGATTAGGTCGCTGATATTTTTATTAAGCCGCTTAAGTATGGAGATTTTATCAAGATAAGAAGATTGCTCAAGATAATAAATCAAGTTTAAGAGGGGTGTTGAAAAATTAAATTTGATTTTTTACCCGTATAAATTTGCGCTTTAATTGTGCCCATAATCTACAATGGACTTTGAAAAATTCTAGAGACTTATTTTCTAAAAATAATATTATAGGATTCTAGAGATGTATTTTAATGGAATGATTTGTAAAACTATAATATGTAATTAAGGACATGTAACTAAGATAGAAGAATATTCTAGAAAATCATATAATTGAAATGTGTTGGCACAATCTTAAGAGGGATGTCACTAAATAAATAGGCGTAGCATGTTTGAATTTTGTACTAAGAGTAAACTAAATATGAGCCTTTTAACTTGTGTTCCTCTTCTTTCTCATCATTTTCCTCTTATAATTATCCTTTATTTCCAACCAAGAGATTCAGATATAAAGTAACAAGAACACATCGCATCCGACCCCCCTTCCTCCCCTTTCATCCTATTATTTCCCTTATACTGATGCTCGTGGGGCAACGGTAACCTAGATGCAAGCTTCACATTTCAGCACACAAATATGTTTTAACCAGCTTGGCTATAAAAGAAAAAATCCCCATCTTCCTTGAAAATTTTCAGCTCTTTGCTAAGCTTATTTCCGCCCTTTGATGTGACACATTATTCCCTTCAGTGTGGTGGCATCCACTCAATTGGCTTGGAACCATCCTTATTCCCATAACAAATCATGGTAGAAAAACTTCGCCTTTTCAGAAGCCGAAGTCCTAGTTTAATAGGAAGACGACGAAGATGCAGAGATGATAGAGGAATGCATCATCACTGAACCATGGCGAGAAAAGAAGCAGCATTTGACGATGGAGGCACCGAAGCCGGCGCCTTTCTTACAACATTTCCACCATTACCTACATATCCCACGCTTTGTCTCTGAAACAGGATCTCATACCTGAGCTTACCGTCCTCCTCCTCATCCTCATCATCATACTCATCATCATCAACAACATCATCCTCCTCCTCCGCCTCCTCCTCCTGATTCTGTAGTTCCATCAGTTCCTTAACGATGTCTTCTGGCTTCATTAGAAAAGAAAAAAAAAATTAATTCAATCTATACTGCTAGCTTCTGAATGTATAAAAACAGGACTACTGCAATGATAGCCTAATCTATTACCTTCTTCAATGGAACCTCCCTCCCAAAGAAAATCTGAGAATGTCTATTAGCGTTGCTTCTCGGCATTTGGAAGCTAGTACTCTCCACATTGTTTCTCACTGTGATTAAATTTTTATTTTCACCATTATTGCTCTCTTGTTCCACTGATACAGAGATTGGCTGCTCTGTATTAGTAGCAGTCTCCTATTGTTGCTTCCTGCGATAAAGTGCATCTAGTTCATGGAAGTAAGGGCAAGTCTTGGCGTCCTCCGGGCGCTTCTTGTTCCCCTCTTTCACTTTCTTGAAGTACTTGTTAATATTCTCCCACTTCTCCTTACACCTTTTGGGGCTTCTGTTGTATCCCAACCGCTTCATTCCCATGGATATGTCCTCCCAAAATGGCCCCTTTGGCCCTGTCTCCAGGTACCTCACCTCTAACCCGCTGCGCAACTTGATTAGTGCCAGAACCTCTGTTTTTGGCCACCTTGATGGCGGCGAATTAGACTTCGGCGACGGCATCGAAACTCCCATAACCTCCGGCGCCATCTCTGCATTTGAAGCAGCTGGATCTGACGATGCTGAAGCCTGGTGGATTACAATCTCATTGACTTGGTGGCTTCTCTGGCCCTCCGGCTGATCTTCTTGCGAAACTTCAGGAGGTGCAGGGGCAGAGAATGTTGTAGCTTCTATCAATGCATCCTGCTGATTAGTTACGGTTAAGCCGGCGCCGGCGAACCTCTGCAAAAAGGAGATAACTGCGGCATCACGATTAGCCGTCATGGTGCGCTCCTGCACCATAAGCTCATACTCACGGTTAAGCCGAGCCATCTCCTGGCGTTTCCATGCCTCCTCCCTCGCCATCCGATCCTGCTCGCGCTTCTCGATCGTATCTAAGAACCTCTGCTGCATTGCTTCCTGCCGTTCAATCAGCTGCTTCATTAGTTTCTCAAAGAAAGCTATCGTTTTTCCATTCCCGTACGGCCATCCTTCCCGCTTCCTCTTCCTTCCGCCGTCCGGAAGCTCGCCGGCGCCGCCGTAATCGTTGTTTTCAGCATCGGAATCGGATGATGAAGAAGAGGATGTGTCGGAAGAAAAACTGATGCCTGCGTGAGCGGTCGTTGGCGGCGGCTGCGCTGTATCGACGGCAGTTAATGCCATTAAATCTCCGGAGGGAGCAGAGGGATTGGAAGTTAGAGGCGGGAAGGGGTTTATATTGGTCGCCGGAGAGAATGATGGGACGGCGGTGTTGGTGGTGCTGTGGAGAGCTTCAAGTTGGGTGAAGAAGCGGTAGCTCTTGCCGTCCTGCCGGCCGGCGCGGCCTTCTTTGGTGCGCTTGTAGTATTTGTGAACGTTTTCGAACTTCTCCTTGCATTTCTTTGCGCTCCTTGTGTAGCCCAGTTCAGCGAGCTTCCTGCATGCCCACAATGATTGAAGCTAGTGTGAGGAACCGCGGAATAAAGAGAGGGACAAGAGGGGGGAAAGATTTAGGCATGTATTTAAGATAAATTCAACTAAATATTTAAAAAATAAAATAAAATTTAATGTTCTGTTAAATCAAAATTCAAAATATATTGCACGTCTATTTTATCTATGTTTCTCATATTCAGTCTATTCTACGACACAAGTCTGAATTGGTGGATTTAAAGGATTTACCATTTTATTGCTCGCAAGCTCCATCTCCATCACTTTTGATAAAACCAAATTTATTGTATTTGACAAATTCTATTTAACCAAAAATTATATTTTTGATATTATTTATAAGTCTTAATTTGATAATATATCCTACTACTAATTTTACTTAAAATAAAGTGAAAACTTCTAAATTTTTTTAAATAAAGAACTGAAATTTTCTAAATTTTTTATGAAATAAATTTTAATAATTTCAAATGTAAATTTAGAATATTTATGAGATCATTTTCTTTGCTTTATTGATATTCTCTAGAAAAAGTAAAGGAATACCATAACAAATTTGCAATATACTTTAATCCAAATTAAAGTTATTCCACTTTAATCTTATTTTTTTTGCTTAAAATTTTTTCCCAAGGAAATATGAGATTAGGACATATAGCATCTTAAGGCACCAATTATATCATAATTATATCCAAAACCGCAAGATAATATAAAAATAATTATAAAAAAATAACATAAATATATACATAAAAAGAGCTGTGAAGACTGTGAAGACAGATGCAGAATCGGTAATGCAAAGATAAAGAAAAAAAAACGAATTTTTCATGAAAATCCCTTAGTGAAAATTTATGAAATATATTCAAAATAATGCATCAAATTTTTTTTTTCAATCTATTTTTATTGAAAAAACAGACTTTTTGCCCAATGTAAGAGAAAAAAAACAATCTTGCAAGTAATTGTTTATTAAAGTAAAAATTTTGTTTAAATAATTCTTATAATGTCTTAATTAAATATTTATTTAAGTATTATTATAAATTTTAGACCTTCCCAAGAAAAAAAAAGAGAAATTTTAATGTAAAATGTACTTAAGGATAATTTAGTAGATCCATAAATCTATCTTAAGTTTTATCCATTTTCCTTGGAATCAACAAAACAGACATCAATTTGGGAACTTGGTGCCGTTCGGGATCAACGCAACAGCTTTTAAAGGCCGCACCTTTCTTTCTTGATATTTGAGCGAAATAGGGAAATATTGCCTCAAGAGAGAGAGAGATAGATGAAAGTGGCAGGCAAAAATGACTTGATTTTTGTTTTAGAGAAGCAATTCTTCTTCTTCTTCTTCTTCTTTTTCAGTAAATTAAACAATCATTAAAACTAAACCAGCAGTTGCAGAATCTGTGCTACGAAGCCGATCCCAAATTGCTAATCAGAAACTGTTAACTAAATCATTCCCTCTGAATTATTTCAATGAAAAAGACCACATTAATTCTCAACAATTGTGACCAATTTCAATGGCAATTCCTGAATTACCTCGAGACATCCTCCCACAGAGGACCTTTTAGTGTCGCATCCCGGAAAGCAGCATCCATCTCCGACCGGATCTTGAGCAGCGCAAGCGTCTCCTGCCGCGGCCACCGGCTCCCAACACCTCCTCCCCCTCCCCCCCACACCCCGGCACCAATCCCCTCCTCATCAACAAAACTCCTCCCCGCCG
>NW_018164444.1:61335104-61343492 GCF_001263595.1 Phalaenopsis equestris | reverse complement strand
CGCGTCGGCCGGAGGCCTCCGGCGGCGGAGGAGAACTGTGGGACCATTTCCAGCGGAGGTTGTCCATACTGGGACGGGGACCCCCCTTGCTGCTTCATGCGGCCGGTAGTTACAGCCACAGCAGTAGTGCTTCCTTCCGCAGTTAGTGGAAGATGGGGGAAATACTGAAGGTTAAAATCATGGAAGCTAGGACAAGTAGAAAGAGAGAGAAACAGAGAGATAGAAGTGGAAAGGTGGTGGCTTTACAGCAAGCGCCGGCCATACAGAAGAATATTAAAGACGTCGCTGTGTAGAGGCTCTGAAACAAGGGTTGCAGCAGAGAGAGAAAGTGAGTAATAATTGATGAATCTAGAGAGAGAGAGAGAGGCAGTGAATGAGGGTGGAGGCATTAGACGGACCACATATGATGATGAGGATGATCAAGTGAGAGAAAGAAGAGTGTGAATGCGGATGAGAGAGAGAGGGCTTGAAAATTAAAGATTTCTAACCTTGCCGCCTAATTATTGTTTAAGAAAAATGTTCGCAGTAACAGTATTGATGAAACGAACGGTCAAAAGCGAGAGCTTTTACTTATTTCTGGCACGAACGGTCAGGATTGAAGCTGGGAAAAAGAAGGAATTAACGGGGGATGCAGACAGGAGCCCGTTGTAACAGCTGTGAATTGGGTCCCACACAGAGGGGGCGGAACGTGCCGGGCGATTATCGCGGACACCCTACCGCAATTCCCCATATCTTACGCAATGTTGTGTCTTACAATTCCTGAACGACCAAACTCACAGCCGTTGGATGTACCCTTATGCGAATCAAAATGTCATGAACGAATTGTATAAATTATCTCGTAATAACTGCTGCATGTGATTTCTTACTCTCCAACCAATCACCGCGCCCGCAAGCAAAATATTCAAGCTTTAACGCGCCATGAAAATCCGCCCGCCGAGCTTTCACCGCGTGCCACGTGGCATATTCGGCTCGAGGGAGGAGATGGTGGGAGGTGGCGGGCGGTGAAAATGCCAGCAAAACGCGTGCATGAAGATTGGGCATCATGGACGCAACAGCCAAAGAGGTGTAAATATGGGGGAGGTGGAGCAAAAGCCAAAATTTGCTTTGGTTTGGTTCTTCAACCAAAGGGAATAAAGTTGAAAGATCCTTATTTATGATTGATTTGCTTGTTATGGGATTTAATAATTAGGGGTGCCAACAAAGAGCTAATAATGTATAAATATTTCATATTTGGCTCAATCAATCTTATTTGTTAGATTGGAACATTAAATGATGGCTTCAAAGTTAGATGAGATTATGCATAAGATTGATTGTGCATATATGTATGAGGAGAGTTGGTTGATGAGTCTTGAGAGTGGATAATATTGAAATGAGAGGGTGGGTTGAGTTTTGAGAAGGATGTGTGGGTTTGTATTTCATGAGATGTGGATTAGGAGTAGTATGGTGATGACAATGAAGTTGAAGGGTAATCTTTGGTCTAAGAAGGTTGTGATTCTTTTTGAATTCATTATCATATAGCAATTTTTATGAATAAATTTGTTTTGATTTATTGCCCCACAAAATTTTGTGCATCGAACAATCTTTTATAAGTATAGTATCTATATCATGCAAGTTACTACAATCAAATGCACTAAAATTTATTTCTGCAATATGTTTTTGTTGTGTGCTGAAATATTTGCAGCGATAGAGTGATAATTTTATGTCTTAGAATTGCATGAAGATACAACACTTACCCACATAATAGAAAAGTTGCAGGATAAGACACAATTTTTTTGTACTTAAAAAATCCTGAAGAGGAAAAAGCCACGGGCCTAGTCTATTCAAAGTAATCAATAAATGTAATTATATGTACATAAGTCCATTATATAATTGAGTTATTGTAACTACGACGACACACTTTGAAGACAATATAACAATGCATATCAAATACTATAGAAAGACATACATCGATGACGGTGTAACAACACATCCCACATACGAGGTAACGACGACTCTCGAAGATGTTGCAACAATATTACATCCCGAAGAAGGTAACTTTCTCTGAACTCTATTAGTGATAATCGGTCACAAAACCTTAGATGATGGTTGTAATTGGCCATAAAGGCCCTATTTTGGATGCTAGCTATAATAATAATAGTTGGCCAAAAAGTCATAGCTGGTTGCTACAAAGACAACAACTGTTCATAAAGATTATAGTTAGTATCTGTAATAGTGAAAGTTGGTCATAAATGTCGTAGTTGAACGTTATAATAGTAGTATTCGATCACAAAGACAATAGTTGATTTATATAAAAACAATATTTGACCATGAAGGCCATATTCGGTGGTTGCAGTAATGCTAATTGGCTACAGATCGAGGCCGTAGTTGGAAGTTATGCAAGTACTATTTGGTCACAAAGATCGTAGTTGGTTGCTGCAAAGGTATTAGTTGGACATAAAGGTTGTAGTTTGTGGCTACAATTGCGGTAGTTGGTCATAGAGACAGCAGTTGAAAGTTGTAACAGTAATCGTCATCCATAAAGGTTGTAGTTGGTTGTTACGAGGACAATAGTTGGTTATGAAATTGTTGTGGGTGGTCGCAATAGCGACATTTGGTCATATATGTCATAATTAAAAGCTGTAATAATAGTAATCGACCACAAATGTCGTAGTTAGTTATTGTAATAACGGTAATTGGTTGCAGAGACTGTATTTTGATTATGATAGTTGTATGTATTGGTTTCCAATGGTCACTGATCGATCGATGGTGGCAGATGATGATCTTTAACTGTGACCGGTGGTGGCCTACAATGGTGGTCAATAGCGGTTGGTAGCTACGGAGGCTTCTGGTTGCTCACCGGGTCTTCAATACAAATGCTAAGCACAATGGTTGCATACATAATACAATGTTTACAAACACGGGTCCTCGGTGGCCAGTGGTCAGCAATAGCAGAATGGCGGGCGGTGACTGCTGACATTGATTAATGGTGGCCAATTGGCTGTGTTCAATGGTGGTCGACTCTTACATATGATAGTGATTATTGCCAACTTTTTCCAATAAAAGTGTTAGGCACAAAGGCCATATTTGGATTATGAGATTTGCAAAAAAGGGTTCGTCAGTAATGTGGGCGGTGATGCCCTATTAATATCAATATTGGCCGATATAAGTGGTTGACGGTGGTCGATCGCTATAAAGGTCGATGGCTATTATTGGGTCATCTATATAATTGCTATGCACAATGAACAAATTCAAATTATGACGTTTGAAAATAGGTGTTGCCGGTGATCGGTGGTTAGTGACTTGGGCGGTGACAACCTGTGACGGTTCATGGCAGTCAACTGGCAATGCTCAACTGTGGTCAATGGCTACGAATATAGGAGGTTATTAAAATGTCTTCTATACATATGTTAGCCACCATGACCTTATTGAGACTATAATGTTTTCAAATAGGGTCGCCGACAATCGATATTGGGCGGCAGCAAGATTTATTGACTGATGGTGGTTGACAGCTATGTAGGCCAGCTATTATCTTCTGGTGTTCTCTCTTAATTTGACTTTAAAATTTCTCTTCCTCCCTCTCCCCTCAAGTGATGAGGGGGTCTATTTATAGCTTATAAGAGATAGACATTTTGGTCTATTATCAAATAACTTTCTCAATGAACTAATTGACGACTCATATTGATACTCTTTAATGACATCTGCATTAAGTGATCTTAGTGATACGAACAAAAATGCCATGAAGCACCGATAAATCACACAAGTATACATGTCGTTCAAGAAATTTACAGAACAAAGTCCGTGTATCGATCCCATGAGAAATAGTGAACTCCCAATGTGAAAATTTTTTATCCTAGTAGTTTTAAATACAGCCTAGAGGTATAAAATTTTGTGATTTTAAAAAGTTACTAATCATAATTTTTGAAATAATAAAACCTAAGCTATTAAAGTGAGAATTTCGATGAAGTTTTTTTATGCTAGTAAATTACTCTCCTGAATTGGTTCTATAGGAATCTAAGTTTGATTAGGTGGTTCAAATTATGGCTTACAATTAGGAGTAGATCTTTTCATAATCCCCTCTTGGGTGTTCAAGAAGGTTTGATATCAAACATTTTTAGTTCCTTAAATCAAGTGATTTGCTCAAGATTTCTTATTCCCCTACGAGATTGCACTAAACTGGGAGCAATATTGCTATTCTCCTAAGTTAATGTGCTTTAATCTAGTTGTTCCTCTAACGATTCTTCCGAAACACAACAGAATTTAACCACCAAACTGGCTAGGTTAATGCAAAGAAAAAATTGAAGGTTAAAACAGAAGCTTATAAAAAAATTAGTAAAATCACACATAAAAAACCAAACTTTACATTTTTAAATCAACAATTCAAGGGAGAAATGCAATTCTACTCACTAATCATGCTTGAGAACAATAAAATAATCATTACATCGATATGAAATATAAAAAACAAGCATTTAAAAGGATAAAATTTGATGGAATACACTAAGGAGATTGTAAACTTATCTCTATTCTTCTCCAAATGATATGTGTTGGCATCAATTTTTTGATGACACATGAGTTGGATGTCCATTGAGAATACTAAACAATACTTTTTTTTTACTAAGACACCCCACCAGACCTCCTGGTACGTGCCACGAGCACAAAATCAAGACTGATACATATTTGCTCCTACCTGGAAAAAAATCACCGTGAGGTGGTACTATCTATAACTTCAGACAAGTTTTACGTGCATTTTGATGTTGAGAGACCTAAATCCATCGATCAGTAGTCTTTTGAGGCCAAAGGTAGTCACCGAGATCTCTCACACACATTTTAGGAAAATTTAAGAGTAGACTAATTTTACCCTTGTAGGGATTCAGGACCTTCGCCGACACCAAAAATGTATTTTGAAGCTCCTAAAATGTTCACTTTTGATTTAGGGGGTCATATTCTAGTAATACACAACTTTCTATGCTTCTAGATTGATAAAGGCCTTCTTACAGTCATCCGGGGAAGAATTAGAGTTTGGAGCACCTTACCCGTGCCACGGTCCAAGAAGCCTACTGGAGATGATTTCTACAGTGAACGACTGATCAAAATAGTCAATTTCAAAGCTATGAGATTACATTTCACTCATATGAACAGGTAGAGAAAATCCCCTATTGTGCACTACTGGTGTAAATCAAGCTATATTAGCACTAGCCTCGGGCACCTAGGCACCCAGAATGTCTTCTCGGACATTTAAAACTGAGCCCATAGACGTTTGGATCAACTTTCTAGTACTTAGGTGCCAATCCTGAGTGCCCAGGCGCCCAAAATGTTCAACGCTACCTTTTCTTCCTGAGAGACAGGAAAGTAGACACCACCCTCGTTGTGCTTAGGCATTAGAGCCCTTACACCAGTCTGGGTGCCTTGGCGTGGCCTTGTTTTAAGTTGCAAGAAAACTCACTTTTTCACAGCAATTTGACTCCTGTGCACCCCCAATGAGTGGAAATTACAGGATCTCATGGGGATTTGGGAAGATTTACATGAGATATGCAAAAGCTGTTATCATACCCCTTTTGCATGGCTTCTAGGAGGGCTTATGAGTCCTTTTTAGGGGAAAGAGAGTGGGGAACTTGGTGGAGGATAGTTTAAGCCTCGCCTTCTCCTCATTTCAGCTATCCTCCTCATTTTGGAAAAAAAATGGACTTTATTTTCAGTTTTTAGGACTGTGAGGGGAGAGCTCTTGGGAGAACTTGTACAACTGCTATAAAGGAGAGAGCTTCTAAGGGAGAAGAGAGAGCTCTTAAGGAAAAGCTTGGAGATCTTGGAGTTTCTTCTCTCCATTCTTTTTTTTTTCTTCTTCTTCTTCTGTTCCTTCATAATCATCATCTTCTTCCTCCCATTCACTATTTCTCCTTTTCCGGCTGCCGCCTCCATAAAGAAGATAGAGGGAAGAGGGAGACCTTGCTCGGAGCTTCGATGGAATCTTCTTTAAAGGGGATAGCTTCTTCATTCTTTGGAGAAGGATTTTCTTGGAGCTTGAGGCATTGTTGGAATCTTCTTCTTGAGGAGAGCTTCATCCTTCTTGGAAGAAGGACCTTCGACGGAGTTCTTGACGTCATTGAAATATCCTCACGGGGAAAGCTTCAATTTTCTTTGGAGAAGAGCCAACACCAGAGCTTAAAAACTTGTTGATCTCTCCTACCATTAGGAGAGCATCTTTCGAGACCCATTTGGATGCAGTACAACCATTACGACGGTATAATTCTCATAGCTTTCATATTTTCCTTTCCAAGAGCTCCATAGGTTCAGATGTTAGAGGATTAAGGACTAGGATTTTTGTCCTTAGAGGAGATCGATAGGTTAAGAGCCTTTTAATGGACTCTTCTATATAAATCTGAGTGTTTTCCTTGAAGCCTCAATACAAAATTGCATAAAAAATTAGGTAGTGTCAACCCTGTCTTTGCTTCGGCGATTCCACTTGAATTGATAAGTGAAATCAGATGATTAGGTGGATGAAACCATCCTTTTGGTCGTTATTCACTCAATTGCAGAGAGTTCTCATCGCAAGTAAACCCTCCGCTCTACGCTGGGCAAACAGGTGGAATGATCACTTTGGTTCGTATGATCTGGTGTTGGCACCTCCTCCATCGATTCAAACCTAGATCCCATGTGAGATAGATAAAGCAATTTTGACGTGCTGTTAAGTATTTTAGGTTGCATTGTATTTGTGTTCATGTTTTGCATTTTTGTTTGCAGATTATTTTGCATATTGTATGCTTGGTCACATGAGCACTTTGGTTCGATCGGTTTGCCCAACCTAATCGCCTAATCTTTTGGGTTTGATCAACCATACTGGTTTGATCACCTGTTTTGGCTGATGGGTGTTGCGAGCGGATTTAGTGTGAGAATTTTTCAAATATTTTTTAATATTACAAAATTACACACGGTAGATATATAATAAATATGCAATATAATCCCAACAAAAAATATTTTTTATGAAAATAATTTATCTTTTAAAATTCTTTTTAAATTGTCAAATCTCTTTTAAATCAAATTTTCTTTGAAATCAATACAAATATACGTATCGCTCAATTAATAAATGACTCTAATGGAGTCCTAGATATCGATCCCACAGGGAAGTTGGAAAATCCTAACGTAAATTATAAAATTATTTTATAACAAAAACAAAAACAAGAGTAAAAGGAAAGTGCGATGTTTGAAAATTAACTACTCAAGCGAATGCTAACTAAAATATAGATGTAAGACTATGGAAGTTAAACTAAACTAAACTAAACACTAAACTTTCAGAATTGAAATTATGAAAATTAAACAAAGTTTTTGTTGTGACGAAAAGTTCAAATTTAAGAAAGCATTATTCCCCTTTACAATGAGAATATAAATTGTGAAGAAATTGAAATCATTTGAAAATATATATAAAAACTGTTTTGTGCTAAATAGGAGTAATCATATTCTTTAGCTTCTTCCGAGTGTTATAAAAAACATTGACTAATCCAGTAAATAGGAGTAATCATATTCTTTATCTTCTTCCGAGTGCTATAAAAAGCATTGACTAATCCAGTGTTTAGTCCCTAATTTTGTGGTTAGGATGATAGGATACACGCTGGCTCCCACTACTCCCTCCCTTGAGGGCTAACAATCTCACATTAATTTCCAATCAACTGAACCAAATAATAGATTTTAATACGTCACCTTAAAATCTCTAATTCTGTATCCAACAAAATATATTTCTCTATTTATTTGCACCCAATCCCTTGAAATCAAATGTTATTCTCCCTATATTGTAGAAATCATATCTTATTTAAGAACAAATGTCTCTCAACAAGTTTTAACATTTCAATTGGCCAGATCGAAAAGTAAATGAAGATCAGAGTTCAATAAAACTACAACTTATCTCATAATCCTTCCCAAGCAAATCCCTAGAAGTTCTCTTCAAGTCTTTCCCTCTTTACAATCACTCCCATTTCTCTCTTAGAAGTGTAATGAAGAAGAAATCTCTCACATTCTCGTACAACCCTAGAAGAAAATATCCCTAGAAGAAAATATCCTCTTCTCTCTCTATCTTTAACTCACGCCCCCTTTCTCTCTCTCTCATGCCACACACCAAAAGCCTCCTCAAGTTAACTTCTTTTATTTTGGGTTGTCTCCTTTGGAAAAGAACTCAAAATTCTCTCTAAAGGTCAAGTCTTTTGAATTTAAAAGATGTGTCATTTGATCCAAGAGTCATATCTCTTCATAAAAGAATCTTCCAAAGTGTCTAACTGCATTGAATTACTCCAAGAGGTGTGTAGAACAAGTGTCATTTTGAAATTCACGCAAAAATTCGTCTCGAACCGCCTTAATTTGAAAAAGTCACCCCTGGAGCATCATGCATCATATCCCAAAATTCGCTGTTTTGACTCCAAATTTCGT
>NW_018164444.1:61323580-61335004 GCF_001263595.1 Phalaenopsis equestris | reverse complement strand
CTAGTTTTCTAGGAATAGTCAATAGGAAAGTCTTAGGGTTGGGCCTTAGGCTACTAAAGAGGAAAAACTAAACCTTAACCAAAAGTATGGTCAACAAAGCGCCAAGTGGTCAGGGTGCAATTTTACTTATTTCCCATCCATTCTGAACACCCTCCTCTCGTTATCCCAACATCTCAAAATATGCAATGTCAACACATTGTCCTGTGGATATAGAGGCATATCAAAGAAGTGGAAGGCATTCATTTCTTTTAAAGAATTCCTTCCGATAGGAGATGTCAGGCACTATCCAAAGCACACTTACTGCAGATGGACGATATCTGCAATTGAATGTCCTTGCATTCATAAACCTACAAAGGAAAGACATGAAATCAATATATTACATATACAACTATAAAACTCCATATAAAAGAAATATAGGCATTTGTAACTCAATAACACTAGAATAACACCATAATCACAAAAGTGTTATGAAAGGACATTCATGGTCTTATATGTGCTATGCTTGTATGTAATAACACCCAATAACAAAAGTGTTATGCAAGGACATTCACGGTGTTATATGTGTTGCATAACACTTTGTTATTGAGAGAAATAAGTGTTATCCGCTCAATAACATCCAATCACACAAGCATAACACTTCAAAAAAAACCACTTTGTCATTCACTACAACAAATGACATTAATAACACCCCTACAACATAGCTATACAACACACACACAACTTTACAACACAATAATAAAGCAAAAATGTATTCTTAACTGAATAACACATAATAACACAATAATAACACCACTGACACTCAACTGTGTTATTGAATTATTACGGGGTGTAAACACATATGACAACATAAATTACATTAGTAACATCCAAAATCAAAACCATCCAACACCTATGCAACTTCAAAACACTAAATAATACCATAATAACATCAACATAACACCACTTGGATTCATCTGTGTTATTCAATTATTTATGACTTTAAACACATATGGGAACATTCAATATCATCAGTAACATGCAAAGAACACATGAATTATTTGGTGAGAACACTACTTCAATAACACACCATTCAACCTAGTACAAATGGAAGATCAATATAATAATAACATAAGGGAAATACTTTAATAACACAACAATAAATTCATTGAGTTCCAACAAAAAGACTATTCCTGCAACTCTAATCATTGCCTCGATGAATTTGGAGCACTCCTCTTTTCTTCCGTTTGCTTACGACCCTTCATTTTTGAAAAATCAAACTTCTGAACTTCAAACGTCGAACGAAGAAATGCCTCTCCATCTTGCTTCGAATAATGTAGACCCTGGCGTGCTCGTTGGAACCCTAGCACCGAACTGTGAAAATCAAAACGTCGAGACGGGGGAATCCGAAACATGAGAGCTCGCCTCGAAATACTGCTTTACGACTCTTCATGCTCTTTTTTTAACCCAAAAATGATTTCGTAACGCTTTTTGGGTTTGTGTCAGGCCTGGCCACCTCCGCGATTTCGTTTTTTCAGCTGAAAATTTACTGTAGGACCTACGTGTCACCGTGTCATTGGCCTCCACATGACTCTCTACGTTAGGAGTCCTGAACCAATACGAGCTCAGGGCAGAAAGGTCTTGAAATAATTCATGAGGACATCGAAGTCTGACTTTCTAACTAGTTCCATTTTTCCTAAGCTATTTTTTAGGAAGAACGTGAAATTATTTAAAGTATTATTTTAGTTAACGAGTTTTAATTTAGTCTCAATTCTAATAACATTTTAAAAAAATTTGCTCATAATTAATCTAGGGAAAAAACATGTATTTTCTCTATGATAGATTATATTGTATGGATTTTTCGTTTATCTTTATTAAGAATATTAAGTCTCATACCTTTGATTTTTAATTTTTCAATTATTATTAAGAGTGAATTAGAATGTTATTTTCTTTTTCTTTATAGTTTAAAACAAGGTAGCCCCCCCCCCCTCACCCAAAAATAAAATTTCTCCAATGTCGTGCTAGGTAACTAATAAATTATTAACAACATAAGTTTGAAGCCAATTAGCCCCCCCCCCCTCACCCAAAAATAAAATTTCTCCAATGTCGTGCTAGGTAACTAATAAATTATTAACAACATAAGTTTGAAGCCAATTAGCCCCCCCCCCCTCACCCAAAAATAAAATTTCTCCAATGTCGTGCTAGGTAACTAATAAATTATTAACAACATAAGTTTGAAGCCAATTAGCCCCCCCCCCCTCACCCAAAAATAAAATTTCTCCAATGTCGTGCTAGGTAACTAATAAATTATTAACAACATAAGTTTGAAGCCAATTAGCCCCCCCCCCCTCACCCAAAAATAAAATTTCTCCAATGTCGTGCTAGGTAACTAATAAATTATTAACAACATAAGTTTGAAGCCAATTAGCCCCCCCCCCCTCACCCAAAAATAAAATTTCTCCAATGTCGTGCTAGGTAACTAATAAATTATTAACAACATAAGTTTGAAGCCAATTAGCCCCCCCCCCCTCACCCAAAAATAAAATTTCTCCAATGTCGTGCTAGGTAACTAATAAATTATTAACAACATAAGTTTGAAGCCAATTAGCCCCCCCCCCCTCACCCAAAAATAAAATTTCTCCAATGTCGTGCTAGGTAACTAATAAATTATTAACAACATAAGTTTGAAGCCAATTAGCCCCCCCCCCCTCACCCAAAAATAAAATTTCTCCAATGTCGTGCTAGGTAACTAATAAATTATTAACAACATAAGTTTGAAGCCAATTAGCCCCCCCCCCCTCACCCAAAAATAAAATTTCTCCAATGTCGTGCTAGGTAACTAATAAATTATTAACAACATAAGTTTGAAGCCAATTAGCCCCCCCCCCCTCACCCAAAAATAAAATTTCTCCAATGTCGTGCTAGGTAACTAATAAATTATTAACAACATAAGTTTGAAGCCAATTAGCCCCCCCCCCCTCACCCAAAAATAAAATTTCTCCAATGTCGTGCTAGGTAACTAATAAATTATTAACAACATAAGTTTGAAGCCAATTAGCCCCCCCCCCCTCACCCAAAAATAAAATTTCTCCAATGTCGTGCTAGGTAACTAATAAATTATTAACAACATAAGTTTGAAGCCAATTAGCCCCCCCCCCCTCACCCAAAAATAAAATTTCTCCAATGTCGTGCTAGGTAACTAATAAATTATTAACAACATAAGTTTGAAGCCAATTAGTTTAATGTAAATTTCATAAGATACTAAAATACTTTTACTATGCATATACATGTATTAATTTAAGAAAAAAAATTTTAAGATCCAACATTTATATCGAGTACACAATATTAAAGGAGTTGAATAAAAATTTTGAACCAAGCATGCAATTTGATTTTTTTAACTACGTGATAGGTTAAGGGTCCGTTTGGGGCAGCTTATTGGTGTGGTAGCGTTTTGAAAACACACCTGACCTGTTCGGGTAAACTGCGTTTTGGCACACCGCACCTGTCTAGGTGGGGTGATAGCTTTCTGGCCGCGGTCTGGCTTTTCCAAAAAAATAAAAATTTGTAATAGCTACCGCACCTAACTTATCAGCAAATTATTTTTAATCAGCTTATCATCAGATTATCCAATAAGCTGCAGCTGTCCCAAACAGACCCTAAATGAAATGCAAGACTCCATTGAAGAATTATAAATAATGTAGAATGCTTTCTTAAATCATTCGCTAAATAATATCCATTGTTTATTCTTGGAAAGTTCATAAAAATCACATCGTGGATCTAAAGAACTAAATGAAGAGCTTGGCTATGAATTATTTAAATTTAGATGATATATAGTTAATCGAAAGCTACGAGTTTTCACATAGCATCAAGAATTTTAATTCTCATTTTGAGAGTGAACCTTAATTCTGGAAGTACATACTCGTATTTTTCTTATTTATTCATTGCCTGAATGCCTAGCTAAATTGACCTAAGGATGGATGCACCTTGTAGGCTAATCCATGAAATCCTAACTCTGAAGTTGTTTGTTATTGATTCTTTATTGTTATATATTTTATGTCCCATGTTTAGTTTTAAAAGATTGGGTTCTAACATGTTTATAATGGGTTGTTCGTATTGAGCCTAAAGGTAAGGCAAATGATAATAAGAATGTTTGGACATTTTATCTATTCATAAAGTATTCTCACTTAGAATATAGTCTTTTTTTTTTAATTTTATAAAGTGTGCCTCAATCATCCTGGAATAATAAGAATAAGTACATCATTATTTGTTGAATTGTTCTCCTTCTATAGGTTGGCCAATAAATTGATTAAAATGCTCATTAGAAAATAAACTTTATTTTATTTATTAACATTATAATTATACGAGATAACTATATATGATTGTTGTAACCATTCCACAGTAGTTGCTAAATAATGTATAGCATTTTATAAATTATTGTGTCTAGCTATTATGAGGTTCTTCAATATTTTCTTCCAATTTTGAAATACCTACATCCAAATATCTTTTTTTATAATTACTTTATTTGTTCTTCATATATAATTACTGATGATTGGTTAAGGAATTATAGTAAGTTTCAATTAGTAGGAAGAATTTTTAATAAATAGAAATAAGGTTTGTTTAGAAAAAAAAATCTTTATCTTAGATATTAAAAATCATAAAGTAAATTTTATTAAATAAAAAAAATCTAATTATTTATCATTCATATTATTAAATTATAATAATTTTCATTTAGATCTAAAGTAAATCTATTTATTTTTATGCATAAAGATTTTTCAAAATAAAGTTGTCAATCAAGAGCATAATTTATTTAATTTTTAATGTATAATTTATAAATATTGATTTACAAAATTTCATAATAACAAAAAAGAGTTTACAGAAAAATTATTTTCATGATCATAAAAAATTCGATCTAAAATAATAACTCACCTATATACAAAATCTTAATAGTAATCAATAATCTATACTCAAATTAAGCCTCATCCTTCTCTAAAAACAACACATAAATAAAACAAGGATGAGCAATAATAGATGAATAGGTTACTAAATATCTAATATAATTTTCAATAAATAAAAGACAAAAAATTATTTATTTATCATAAAATATCTTATAAATAGTAAGGTTTGCTTCAAGTGAACCAATAAAGTATCTCAATATACTGCATGCCATGTCTAACAAGTTGATTGTTAATAGATGAAAACTAATGCCAATTACAAACATGTGTCACAAGAAAAAAAATACAAGCAATCCTCTTAAGATGCTGTAAAAAATGAAATCTCATAACATGAAATAGTAAATAATAATTTTAATTGGATTCGAATAAAAAATAAAAAAATGTTAATTTCTTAATAGTTCAAAATGCTGTAAATTATAATTTTAATTGGTCATCCAACCAACTACATTTTTCTTTCTTTTTTTTTTTTTGCAAATATATTTTTTTTACATTCACCACTAAGCCCTTAAAACTTAATGGGTAGATTTGTAATTTTTAGAAAAATTTAAATATTTATACTTTTAATCCTTATCAGAAATCATAAATCACTTTAAAACCATTAATTGGCATTTTAAATCAGTGGGTTATGATCTTTCAAGGTCAAACCCCCAACCTGAATATCCTCTTATTTAATTACACTTCCGAATTTCTTCAATTTAAGAAATTACAAATTTATCCTTAATGAGACCAAAGTGAGATTGGTTACTACCATTTATCCCTTTTATATTTCAATCATATAGATATGTCAATTAAGATCATTCATTACTGATTTACCCTTTTGTTAGGCCTAAATACTAATTAAGAGTTAAATTCCAAAATTACCGTTTTGCCCTTAGAACCTTAACATCTCATAATTTATTAAATTAAACTCAAATAATTTTAAAATTTTATGTTACCCCACTCATGGGTTAATTAAAACATCAGAGGACAAAATGTTATTTTTCTGAATTTATTTAATTTTATAATTATTTTAATGCAAAAATAGAGATTTTTAAATGAAAATTCAATAACTCAACCAAAACGAAACCTCTGTCCTTAAGAAAAATATTGAAGGTTCATCTAGGCCAGAGAACCACTTGGACCAATTTTCATGATTTTTAGAGGTTTAATTTAATTATTAGAATTATTTATTTTTTTGAGTATTAAATAAATATAAAATATTGTTTAAATGAAAAATTAATTTTTTTATTTTTCTTAAATCTCTCTAAGTTCAGAAAATCGAGAGAAATAAATTTCATATTTTTATGATTTATATTTTAATTATTAGAATTATTTTTGTGGAAAATTAAAAAAAAATTATTTTAAGCCTTTAAAAATTAATATCTTGACTTAGAAAATTAGGAGAATTATTTTAATTGGTCCCAAGTGATCAGAAAGCCAAATGTGACATTTTAGTGTGTTCTTAATATTTTGCAATTTTTATGATTTTTTAAATTAGTTTTTAATTATTTGAATATTTAAAAATGGCTTAAAAATGAAATATTTATTTTAATTCCATTTTTATTTTTCTTAGTTTCCTCTGGTCATAAGGAGCTCCCAAAACTAATTTGGTGATTTTTTTAATTGTATTTTAATTTTTATAATTATTTGTGCCAAAAATGCAATTTCACTTAATTAATCTATTTTAGTGGTCCAATTAATTCCCAATTAATTCCAATTGAATTACAATTTTTATGGCAAGCTCCTCTAACATTATATTAAAGTGGAGAATGATTTTTATGCCATTTACATTTATAATTATTCCGATTTAATTTTCTTTCATTTTTAGGGGTTGGTGACAATTAGGGTTATTCTTAATGAGTTAAACCAAGTTTATATTTTTGCTAGGGTCCTTTGACCACAATAAACCTCCCAAAATAATTTTTGTATTTTTCTGATGAATATTTAAGATTTTATGATTTTTATACCAAAACAGGGACCTTTAGCTTGAAAATTAAAAATCTATAGTTAGAGATGCTCACTGACCTTGGAAAAATCAGGGGAGATACCTAACAACAGAGAGATCAAAAGCCCCATGGTTTCATGCCATGGTGAAATGTCTATGTCAAAATATGATATAAACATGCAATAATGTATTTAATTAATTAAAAATAAAAGACATTCCAAAATATTTTCATTTTTCTCTCACATTATTCTCCTCTGTTCACTGAGCATGAGGGTGCCAAAATATTTTCATTTTTCTCCCACATTATTCTTCTCTGTTCACTGAGCATGAGGGTAATTTTTTTTTATTTTTATGATTTTTCTACACCAAGATATGAATTTTTAAATGTTGGTTGATTTAATTAATTTACAAAATACCCTAATTTCCTACTTATCCAACTCATCCTCGTACGCGTCGAAAAGACACGTGTCACCGCGGGATTGGCTGCCGCCATCTGGGTCAGCCCGCCATTCACGTGCTAAAGTTTCGTCTGACGGCATCATGGCCCTCTATTCGATACACGCGTGATCGGACGGTCCCCGATCTTTGTCCCCAACTGGTGTAACCCGAGAGCCGCCCACCTTATAACCTTAATTTCTCCCTCGATACTCAATCAAATCTCATGGGGTTTGTTTCTATAGATGCTTCTAGACTAGGAGAACACATATATATGGTTAATCAAATCCTAAATCGAGTCTATAAGCATGGAGAATTAAAATAGGCTCGATTTGAGGGGAGGGTAGAGAATTCAAAACCTTTGTCCAAGAGGTGTGGCCTCGATTGGGTGCTTCCAGAAGCTTGAGTTGAGTCCACAGAGCTCCTAGATGAAGCCTTGGGCTGTGATGAATTGTCTAGGTATGAAATCGATCGAGACTGATTTTGGGTGTTGATCAAATTCTATGCTAGGGTAGTCTGGTGATGGGGCTTTTGTGGGGTTCTTCTTCATTTGGTGTGGGGATGGTGTGGTGCAAGCAATTTAGCTTTGATTGAGGGTGGAGGTATGGTGAAATATGTCTTGGTTTTGGCCTGATTTTGAGCTCTAAAATTGAGCTCAGGCAGTGAACTTGGGTGGCTAAGGATGGTAGAATTGTTCTTAGGAAATAATAAGGGAGCTCTGGTGAAATTTTGATAGAGTTTGGTTAAGGTTTTAGTTCATCCCCTCTTTGGCCATAGAGGAGTGGGGTTTAAATAGAGGGGGTTGTGGTGGCTGTCATGGTTGATCGGTGCGTGGAGAATGGTTCTTAGGTGGAGGGAAGAAATGCTCAAGTGTCAAATTGGGTTGGGGCACATCAGGTGCGTTCAATTTTGAGTTTTAGCCAAGGTGAAGCTCTTGGGCTTGGGTTTTCTGGTAGCCAAGGTGGTCGTTCGACCAGGCTCAGGTCACCATCTCACTGAGGATGATCAGTGGTGGGAAAATGTGAAGCCAATTGAGTTTTTGCATGGGTAGAGGTGATTAATTGAAGTGGAAAGTGTTTTGGGCTAGGTTGGGCTAACTTTGGGGCTAGCCCCACTGGACTGAGCTTGGGTGGCTTCCCATGGCTGACCAAGGTCAGATGAGCCAACTGAAATAGTGTGGAGAGCTCCCTATCCAAAATATTTGGCTAATCATGGGTTAGAGTGTGTCATTAAAAGGTTAAAACATTTTTTAAGGGAGCTTGAAAGTGGCTCCTCATTTTTCCACTAATGGCTTGGTGAGATGACAAAGGATCATATGGCTCACCTATGGCTTGGGGATGGCTTCATGGCTTGTCCTTGTGTTTCATGAGAAAGGATTTTGGAATTATGGGGTATTTTTGTGGAGTTTTCCATGAGGATTTATTTGGATCAATTTTGGCATGAATTGGAAACTTAGGGAATGATTTTGATTAAATGGATGATGAGAGGAAATTTATCATGTGAACTTTTGGGTAAAATTTGAGCTTTTTGAATGACTTAAGGGCTTGGTCTTTTAAAACTGGGATGAATTTGGGCTTGAGTTTGGGTTGGGCTTGGGTTAAAATTTGGATCACTTGAATTTTTAATTTGGTGTAAGGCATATCATGAGGAATTTGGAATTGAAATTGGAGAATGTAGAAATCAATTTGGTTGTCATTGGGGCTAATTTGAGGAAATTGGGCCTTTAAGGGCAATTTAGGGCTTTTGGTCAAAATGGGTCAATTTAGTCAAATTGGGTTCATGGGAGTGGTTTAAATGGATTTTGGGGACATTTGAGATGATTTTGGAATTTTTGGGTCATGAGGGACATTTTGGTAATTTTTGACAATTTTGGGGTATTTTAAGAATTTGGTCGTTTTGGTCAATTTGGGTAGTGGGGAGCACTTTAAAATGATTTTTGGACAAATTTGGGTACTTTGGGTAATTTTGGGATTTTTGGCAAGAATTAGGATTGTAGGGGTATTTTGGTAATTTTGATGAAAGTTTATGCTAGAGTGGGTAGGCAAGCTATGAAGCCATTTCCAAGTCATGAGAGTCATATGACGACTCACTTTGGATGTTGGTCATAACCCTCTAAGCCAAGGGCTAGGGGTTTGGGTCCACCCATATGAGCCTTTCAAAAGGAGTCAGAAGACCAAATCAAGTGCAAGTGGTCTTAGGGTTTGGAGTATGTGAGAAAGTGTAGTTTGTGCAAGCTAGCCTAACCAAAACTAGAACACCCAGGGTTAGTCCTAAGGCTTGACCATCCTATGGTGACTCTCCTTGAGTTCCCTCATATTGACCCCACCTACTAAGTGCTAGAGGTTAGAACCAATATGTCGAACTTCAAGCTGAGCAAAGAAGAGTTTAGAATTTCTAATGGTGAGGGTTCCTTTTCTAGTCCTCTAAGAATAATAAACAGAAAAGTCCTATGGCTAGACCCTAGGCTACTAAGGAGGAAACAAGACCTCAACCCAAATTGAGGTTAATAAATGGACCCCCAATAGGTATGGTGTACCAGGCAAGTGCACCGCACGTATTGTCGTTGACCGAAGAGATCAACACACCAACATGACGTCTAAGCCAAGGTGCTTAAAATAGAGTGTAGAATTGAGCAACAGTTATTTTTGCTGGCGAATCAACAAGTGAATATTCGATTGAAACTGAGGATTCAGAACTCTCGTTGGAGATTAGAAGATAAGGAATTCCAAAAATGACCACGACGGTCACGAAGAAGATTCAATTTCAATTCGATTGTTAGAAAACTTTGATTTTGATTCCAATAGTTTTGGACGATAGGAATCAGAACTTAAGTATTGACCCTAAAATGGGAACTGAAATTTAGGTATCAACCTTGAAAGAAGGAAATCATAATTTAGGTACTGACCCCAAGATGAGATTTTAAATTTAGGTATCAATCCCAGAAAGAGAATAAGAATTTAGGTACCGACCTCAGAAGAAGGGAATCAGAATTTAGGTACTGACCTCGAGGTGAGAATTGACATTTAGACATCAGTCCCATAAAGAGAATAAGAATTTAGGTACCGACCTCAGAAGAAGGGAATCAGAATTTAGGTACTGACCTCGAGGTGAGAATTGACATTTAGACATCAGTCCCATAAAGAGAATAAGAATTTAGGTACCGACCTCGAAACATAAAAGAAGGGAATCAAAATATAGGTACTGACCCCGAGATGGGAGATGTAATTTAGGTATCAATCCCAGAAAGAGAATCAAAATTTAGGTACCGACCTTGAAAAAAGGGAATCAAAATTTAGGTACTGACCCCAAGATGGGAGATGAAATTTAGGTATCAATCCCAGAAAGAGAATTGAAATTTAGGTACTGACCTCAAAAGAAGGGAATCAAAATTTAGATACCCACTCCGAGATGGGAACTAAAATTGAGGTATTGATACACCTAAAATATATAGTATTTTAAGACACATTTTTATACCTATTTTTTAGATATTGCGCTTTAATGGAAGGTATTTTTGTGTTTTTCTTGCAGATATAGGTAAAAATGGAAAAAATGCTTAAAGGACTGAAAAATGATCAAATTTGGAGCAAAAAGGTGAAAAAATATGCAAAAACGTTTTGGCGCCTAAGCGCCAGATCCGGCGCTTACGCTCAGGTTAAACAGAGAAGGGCGCACCTAAGCACTGAGACCCCGCACTTAAGCGTCAGTGGCAGTTACTAGACAAGTAAAATTGGTTTTCATGAATTTTGAAGAAGTTTTTGAGGCACCCATTGTCTCAATAGGTGATTGTAACCACCATAGACGAAAATTATCATGAAATGATGCGTCTCTTGGGCAAATACATCGAATCAAGACACATTTTGAAGAGATTCCAAGACACCTATTGGAAAACTATAACAGAAAGAAGAGAGCACTTAGAAAAGAGTCATGAAAAGGTCCGAAAAAATGTGAGTCATGAAAGTATTGGCAAGTTTTGAAAGTTCTTTTCTGGGGAGTTAGTTCGGAGAGATTTTCAGAAACCACTTTTTATTTACTTTATCATTTTTGTTATTTTGTTTTAAGTGATTGTAAAAGAGAAGAGATTCAAAAGAACTTCAAGAGTTTGGTGGAGGACTTGAGATAAGTTTTTATCTTTTTGTT
>NW_018164444.1:61317211-61322852 GCF_001263595.1 Phalaenopsis equestris | reverse complement strand
ACTTTCTAAAAAGTGCATATTGCATAATCTTCCCTGTGGGTTTGATATTCAAGTCTTAATCAAAAAATCATATATTACTTGATAACGATACGTATACTTGCGTAGTATCCTAAAAGAAGGGAATCCGAATTTAGGTACTGACCCCAAGATGGGAATTGAAATGAAGGGAATCCGAATTTAGGTAATGACCCCAAGATGGGAATTGAAATTTATGTATCAATCCCAGAAAAAGAATAAAAATTTAGGTACCAACCTGGAAAGAAGTGAATCAAAATTTAGGTGCTGACCCTGAGATAAGAATTGAAATTTAGGTATCAATCCCAGACATAGAATCAGAATTTAGGTACATACCTCAAAAGAAGGGCATCAGAATTTAGGTACTGACCCCGAGATGAGAATTGAAATTTAGGTATCAATCACAGATAGAGAATCAAAATTTAGTACCAACCTCAAAAGATGTAAATCGGAATTTAGGTACTGACCCCAAGAATTTCATGAGCGTAGAAAAATTTATCGGATGGGAAGGTGAAAAATTTAGGGAATTTAAAAGAATCAGACAACCTTGCACTGACCCTGGAATTTCATGGAGGTGGAAAATTTCTCGAAAGGAAGGCAGAAAATTTAGGGAATTTAAAGGAATTAGACAACCTTGAACTGACCCTAGATTTTCATGGTTGCAGAAAATTTCTCGGAAGGAAGGCGGAAAATTTAGGTAATTTAAAGGAATCAGACGACCTTGCACAGACCCTGAAATTTCATGGAGGCAGAAAATTTCTCGAAAGGAAGGAGGAAAATTTAGGGAATTTAAAGGAATTGGACGAACTTGCATCGATCCTGGAATTTTGTGGAGGCGGAAAATTTCTTAGAAGGAAGGTGGAAAATTTAGGTAAGTTAAAGGAATCAGACAACCTTGCACCGATCCTGAAATTTCATTTGAAATGTTACGATAAGGAGGGATCCTAAAGCAATGAAGTATTATATGTAGCATCCTCAACCATTAAAATATTGTGGGAATCAAAATTTAGGTACTGTCCCTGAATTCTGAGATTATCAAGATTTTGTGAAAATTTAGAGATTTCAGAATGTTGAGATTTCATGAAGATATAGAGATTTCAAAATGTTGAGATTTCGTGGACATATAGAGATTTCAGAATGTTGAGATTTTATGGAGATATAGAGATTTCAAAATGTTGAGATTTCGTGAAGGTTGTGACAAATTTGTGCAGACAGAGATATTTGTACTGCGCAAGCGGGGAGTGAGGAACCTCAAACTTGAGAGGAACAAACTCACCAAATCTATCATTTTCTTTTTTTGTTGTATCACATTTAATTATCAAAGTTTATTTTTAAAATTTAATTTTTGTTGGTTGATTTTCAAAAATAAATTTAAATTTAATATCAAACTTTCGTTGTATTATTCTTTGTTCATTATAATTCAAAACCAACGTATGGTTCCACGATTGCTTATCAATCAAACAAAAGGGGCAATGTGTTGAAATCTGAAAGAAATTTCTTTAATCTGCTCTAAACATGTGTTACAGACTGAATAAATGCTGAAATATCAAAAGAGACAACATGTTGAATGTATCTGAAACATCATATGCGGAGTACATATCATATATGCTGCTTTGACGCAATACAAAAAGTGACAAAAATTGTTTATTTGTCCTCTGTGAGGTGAGCTCCTGATCAGGCTAGCCTACTAAGCCACGATCCAGGACAAGAATTCCTTTTACGTGTACTTAGAGGTGCAACGTATCATAGCTTGTACAGGCGCAGCTCCTCAAACTCTGGATCCAGACGGAACCCATACGGTACTTTACTTTTGTCCATTATTCTGAATGTCACATACACTCTGCAATGTCGTACTCCCGAAATGCAGTGCTTCGCCAGGTCAGCTCCGTTTCCCTTTAGAATTTGTACTGAACCCATTGGTAGCGGAATCTCGACAGATCCTATGAACTCCCCAGGGCCAACAATATCGATCTTTTTTCCAAATAGGATGTTACTTCAACTCATGAATGACACAGTGCAGAAGGGTCTTACGAAATCATGGTGGTTTATGTGCAGAGTGATACAATCTCCTTCATCATAAATATTGATTATGCAACTTTTTGAAATGCAGTCCGTTGGTAGTATACTCCATCCGACCATCCTTTTGATCATTCTCTATATCTCAGAAGGTAGAGGATCCACCTCGTCAAATCTAAGGATACCCGGGGGTTCCTTTTTCTATCTTCGACAAAGTTATAGCAACAACCACACTGGATGGTTACCTTGCCTTTCCCGCGCATCCATTTTTGTGGCTTTGAGTAAGTTTTCTTTAATAGTAGACCAACTTGACCTCTGTCTCTCGGGTCAAATACACAGTCAAGAATTCTTCTTTCATCTTTTTCAGAGAAGACTCTTGTATATAGTTTTAGGCCTTCCAAAATGTTGACGAACTTTCCTTGGATTTCTTCATAGAATTCAAATTCTTGCTTTTTAACTCTGTTCATCCTTTCCAATTATGCCGTAGGAATCTTTTGAGATCGTCGGGGTGGCTCCCTCATCTCAACATCTGTAGGATACCATATTTGACTCATCTCTGTAGATAATGGAATATATGATTCAATATCTGGGTATACTGCCTTCTGACACCCCATATCAGTGGTTGTGAATCCTCAAAGGAACTATAGTGATCCAAGTGAAGGACATTGCATGTTAAGCACTCTAAAAATGCTCCTCCCGTCAATGTTTGTATGGGATTCTTGATGTTGCACATCGGGCAACCCCTGTTAAGTGCGTCCAGAACTATTGGTAGCGTCTGCTCTGCAAAAACTCTATCTCATCCTCCGTAGCAGGTAGACTAGCAGAGGTCTCTCTCATGCAGGGATCATAAATTTTGCCCTCAGGAATCAGAGTGAGTGTATTTTCTGCCTCTTTCATACGTCTCTTTACCTAGCGTAAGAAGGCTCTGTGCTTGCGGAGATTAGCATTACGACGTTGAGTTCTTCTTAGTGGCGCATCTGGCATTCTGTCTTCATCAACACCGATTAAATTTCCCATCGGTGTGGTTATCACAGATGATAAACGGCTAGTCTCTTCCATTGGATTTTGTTGTGTTATCACTTTCTTCCTCTTCAGCGAGGAGTCTTCTTTGGTACTGATCTTTAGCAATGACGATAATCCTTATTTCTCTTGGCGATTGACTATGTCCATCAGGGGACTTTCATAGTCCATGTTGATCTGACAAAAGTCTAAGTCAAAGTCCACGATGCCAACCTGAGCTGTTCTTTCTTTCTTTAGCTCGACATTCAAGCCGTCTCTAAAAGTGAAAACCAGATTTTGTCCTGACATTTTTTTGCAGAAGATAGAAAAACATCATTGCGCTGAAATTCAACACGAACAATAACAAAAAAATGAAGTATTTCTTAAACAAAATTAATTTTAATTTATACAGATGCAAATTTTATTTAATTAATTAATCTTAATTTAATGAATTTTCAAAATTAGAAATAGAAGAAGAGAAATAAAGTGAACAAGTTTCAAAATTTTCATTTTATCGAGGTTAATTTTATGAGAAAATTTTGGACCCAGTCATAGACGCTTGACTAAATAAATAACCCCAAAACAATCAAAATTTCAAAAGAGTTGATTACAAGTAACGTCACATTGGGTAATATGTCTTCAAACATCGACCATTAACTGGCAGCATAGGTTTTTTGCCTCAAAAACCCACCAGCTGGTAAGACCCTCCAGAATATACCTTCTCTATGATAAATGGTACCTCCCAAGTTGGTTCAAATTTCCCACCAAACTTTTGGTGTGCAAGAATAGGCCTTTTGAGAACGAGAATGAGGTCACTGACTTTGAACGCCCTCGGGTTGACCAATTTGTCATGAGTATGCACCATCCTTGCTTGGTAGAGCTCGAAATGGTAGAGCTCTAAATACTATTAAGCATCTAATTGTTTTCCCTCGTGACTTTCCAATTCTTCAAGCCTGAGTTTTGCACTTTCTTTAGTTGTGAACTGGTTGGCGATGACGACTCTAAGGGACGGTGTCTAGACTTCTAGCAACAGTATGGCCTCAGACTCGTACATAAGTGCGTAGGGTGTACATAGAGTAGGAGTTCTGAACGTTGTCTGGTAGGCCCTCAAAGCTTCTAATAATTTAGTATGTTAATCTCTTTTATTTTTGTCCAATGTTTTCTTTAAGATTTGCATGAGCAACTTATTGAAGGCCTTGATGTGCCTATAGTGTGTGTTATTTTTCTGCGTGTTTTATGTCAATCTAAATCCCCTATAATAGTCCCAAAAACTTGACCTGTCTCGAAATTACTGTTGACCTCATTTTTGGTGGAGGATCTCAAGGAGAGTCCCCATAGAACTGCTTGACCTTAGGGATGACCTTAGGTGTTGGTCTGGAGCGAGTTCACTCACTTACCCTCACTCAACCTATATCCACTCACTCCACCTATATCCACTTGCAACCTTAAACTCATATTTGTTGACTTTGAGCCATTGATCTTTCGGGAGACTCATATATTGGTCCTCTAGACCCACTAGCCCTAGGCTAGGGTTTAGCTAAGACCAGTACATAGAGGACCCAAATGGAGATTTCTTGGTCTATAGCTCACACATGGTGGTTGACACCCCAATTCTACCAAAGGATCCAACTTGGCCTTTTGCCCCTCAATCCATCCAAATCCATCCAAGTTACCTAAATGCCCTTGAAACCTTCAATTTGACCAAAATTTCCAATTTCACCCAAAATACCCAAATTTGTTCAAAAATCATTTCAAACCATTTGAAACTACCCAAATTGCCCAAAACCACCCAAAATTGTAAAAATTACCAAAATACCTAAAAATTACCAAAATTTACAAAAATACCCTTGGTAGCCCAAACTATAAATTTGCCAAAATTATACCCCCAAATTTGCCAAAATTGCAAAAATACCCTTGGCACACCAAACTTTCCCAAAAACCTTCAAAATCATTTCAAATGCCTCCAAAACCAATTTGAATAAGACAGACCTACCTTCAATTGAACTCAATTTGGTCAATTTGACCAAAACCCCCAAATTGCTTTTAAAGGCCAAATTTCCCTAAACTCACTTCAAATGTCCGACAAATTGGCCATAATTCGCCCCAATTTCAATTCTAAACTCAAATCTATATTTCATATGATCAATCCAAACCAAATACAAGCCTAATTGGCCAATTCTTTGAGCTCAAATTTGATCCAAATTAAACCCCCCAATTTTGGCCCTATTACCTTCTCACCTAATTGAACCACATAGCCTACTCAATTTGCCCCAATTTGAATCCTAAACTCTTTATAACCATCATATACATCAAATTGGACCCTCAATTGGCCTTGTTCAAGCCTTAATTTTATGCAATCTCAACCCACATTCAAAATCCCCAAATTTGCCCCAAATTGGCTATGCCTCCAAATTCCACCAAATTAAATGCCCTAACCCCAAAATTGACACCCAATTTATGTTGAAAACTCTTTATGACATTCCTCTAGACCATTTTCAACCATCAATTTGGACCTAGTCTAACCTTAGCCCAACCTAAACCCAAGTCCAATCCAGCACCCGCAAATTGACTAATTGACCAAAACCCATCAAATTGAACCTCCAAATCAATT
>NW_018164444.1:61301508-61317154 GCF_001263595.1 Phalaenopsis equestris | reverse complement strand
TCTAGCCATTTGACCCAAATTGAACCCCTTCACTAAAATTGACTTAGTCATGCCAAAGTCACCAAATTGACATTACCACAACCACTAAGCACACCCTATTGACCAGGCTAACCATCTTAAACTAGCTTGGTGAGCTATGGACCAAGGGTCCCATAATTTAAGGAATCTTATCCCATTTTTGGGCCTTAACCAAAATATTCCCCCATCATCACTTGTCATTGAGGGTTAACCATAATTAACCCTCCCTCTGGCTCACCTGACCACCTGGCCACCACCCCTGGCCTTGCGCCAGCCAGCCTAGTGGCTAGAAAATGCCAAAACCAAGAGCCATCACCCCTAAATCCAACCCAATTTCAACCGTAGATGCCAGCTCATCCTAATGGCTCCTTAGAGCTCCTCACCCTCCTCATAAGCAGCATTTTTCACCCATTCCCTCCTCATAAGCAGCATTTTTCACCCATTAGTTGGCCCTGGTGGCCAGCCCAAGCTCTTCTATTTAAGTGAAGAGAGTTAGAAATTCTTGGGGAAACTCTGCCAAAATCTCACCAGAGATTCTCCAAGCATCCCTGAGCTCAAGCCAACCATCTCCCCCTCTGGTTCCCTCGGTGAGAATTCAATTTTGAGCTAAGAAATCAGACCAAAACCAAGACATAGTCCTCCAAAGCTCCACAGTGAACCAAACCCCAATTAATTGTGCACACACCATCACCACAGTGAAAGGAGTTGATTCCCCACAATAGCCCCATCCCAAACAGTCTCTAACCTAGCTCTAGACCAACACCTGAAATTGAGTTTGATCGAAATCATACCTAGACAATTCACCAGAGCTTGAGACTTCATTTGAAGGTTCTTTGGATCCAATTGAAGCTACCACGACCATCTGATTGAGGCCTCCCCTCTTAGACAAAGGTATTGAAATCTAACTCTAGCTCGAGCTTATTTTGATTCTCCATTTGTAAGGACTTGATTTCATACTTGATTAATCATATAAATGTGTTCGTCTTGAGTAGATAAAGGTTTAGAAACAAACCCCATGATATTTGGTTGAGTCTAGATGAATATCTTAAGGTTTTAGTGTGAATGGCTTACGGGTTAAGTCATTTGGAGACGATGACTGAGAGCCGTCTGATCATGCGTTTATTCTATAGACAGATGAGATCAAGCTGAACGAGCGGATGATGAAAAAAGGTGGGCTGACGAGGCGCCTACGTGGCTGGCGATGTCAAATGGCGAAGCGCCGTATGGAGTCTCCGGAGCGGTCAAGGTTGAGGTGGCTCCGCGTGGATAAGTAGATAAATATGAGGATTTTTTATTTATTTTAATGTCTGGTCTTTGAAAATTCACAACTTTCCCAAGAAAAATCATAAAAATAAAATAAAAATACTCTCTTACTTAATGAACAGAGGAAAATAATGTGGACTAAAAATAAAAATTAATTTCTTATTCCCTAATTTTTAATAAATTAAATACCCCCTGGACTATTTTAATTTATTATGATCAATCATTGCTCACCATGGCTTGAAATTTTAAGTGTTTACTCCTCATGACAGAGGTTATGTCTTCTAATTTTTCCAATGTCAGAGGACATCTCTATGCTTCTAATTTTAATTTTTAAGCTAAGGTGACCATTTTCGCTTATTTTAATTATATAAATCAAAATATCATTTAAAAAATTATAGAAATAATTTTAGTAGGTTTCTTGTGGTGAGAGAAGTCTAGAAAAAATATCATGATGTTTTGAATTATCTTGTAAATTTCTATATTTAATTAAATGTAAATATCCTGTTTTAATTTTTGTAAATTTTATATTATCAAAGCTTGTTTTCGTTGTTTGTCATCGGGGAATCGAGATTGACCCGGATAAGATTAAAGCTATCTTAGAGATGCCTCTACCCAAAACTTTAAAACAACTATGTTCCTTCTAAGGAAAGTTGGCATATCTGAGACGCTTTATTTCTAATCTTTCAGTTTGGTGTCAACCCTTCTTAGCAATAGTTAAAATGGATGTCAAATTCGTTTGGGAAGAGAAATACCAGCTGGCCTTTGAGGACTTTAAGCAATATTTAATGACACATCCTGTTTTGGCAGACCCTATCTCGGGAAAACCTTTAATGCTTTATACCGCAGCCTTAGATGACTCTCTTAGAGCCCTCTTAGCTTAAGTCAATGATGAGGGTAAATAAAACACACTCTATTACTTGAGTCGTCGTCTAATACCAATGGAGATAAGGTATCCGCTTATAGAGAAACATTGTCTAGCGCTGATTTTCGCTGTCCGAAAGCTCAGACATTACATGTTTTCTCAAATGATTACCCTTATCTTGAAATTTAATCTGTTGTAATATTTGATGACCCGACCAACACTCTCAGGACGTCTAGCAAGATGGTCGATGATTTTATTGCAATTTGATTTAACTTTTGTTCCCCTTCGTGCTATCAAGGGAGATATTTTAGCAGATTTTCTCGCTGCACACCCACTTCTAGCTGGGTCCCCTCTTAATGTTGAGTTACTAGATCAACAGGTACTACAAATGGAATTCTCCAGTGCGTGTTGCTGGGAGATGTACTTTGATGGAGCTTCGTCTGCCTGGAAAAGACAAAGGATCAAGAACAATTATACCAGGCAAAGTAGGGATTGGTTTGATCTTTATCACACCAGATAAGAGTATGATGAGGTTCTCATACCACCTTACAGAGTCATGCACCAATAATAAAGCAAAATATGAAGCGCTAATCACTGGATTGGAATTGGCAATCTCAATGGATATAACAGATATTGCCATCTATGGCGACTCACAACTCGTCATCCAACAAGTTGTCGGATAATACAAGATTTTGAAACCAAGGTTAGCAAAATATCACCAGTACACCATGAAGCTGCTCGAACAGATCCTCAATCTAACTTTCTACCGGATTCCTCAGGGAGATAATGCCCATGCTAATGCACTAGTAACGCACTAGAAAAACTTGCAAAAGAATTGACATGTCCCCCGGATGCACTAGAAAAACTTGCAAAATAATTGACATGTCCCCCGGAGGATTTCTTTGACATCACAGTATAAGGTAGATAAATTTTGTCTCGAATTGACTTCAAAAATCTACACAAGCTAAGGTAGACAAATTTTGTCTCGAATTGACTTCAAAAATTTACACAAGCTTGGAAAAGATGAAGAAACGATGATTGCAGTTGCTGATATCAACAAAGACTGACGTAAGCCATTAATAGAATATTTGCAGACTGAAAAGCTGCCAGAGGACAAGTCAGTAGCGCATCACATCACAAGAAGGGCTATGTCGTACGCTTTAGTGGGTGATGTCCTTTACAGAAGATAATTCGATCAGATGTGGCTATGATGTTTGAGCAGAGCCGAAGCACAGAATGTTGTCAAAGAAGTACATGTCGGAATGTGTGGCGCTCACCAGTCAAGGCCAAAGATGAAAATGAAGATCAAGAGACTTAGATAATATTGGTCGGTAATGATATCCGACTGCATGGATACAGCTAGAAGATGTCACCACTTCCAAGTGCATGGGGTGGTCTTACACCAACCTCCGAGTGTGCTACACCCAACCGTTGCTTCGTGGTCATTCGGTTGTTGGGGCACGGACATAATAGGTCCGATAGATCCTCCATCTTCTAATGGACATAGATTTATTCTTGCTGCTACAGATAACTTTTGCAAATGGGCAGAGGCAGTGCCATTATGAGAGGTTACAACACAACACATCCTTCAATTTTTTAAAGCCAAGTTGTATACCGTTTCAGAGTTCCACACAGAATAATTTCCGACAATGGGACAACTCTTCAATTTCTTAAAAGCCAAGTCGTATATAGTTTCAAAGTTCCACACAGAATAATTTCCGACAATGGGACAACCTTTAAGAGCACCAAAATCAACAAATTTGTCAAGCGACATGAGATAGATTGAAGATACTCTATAATCTATTATCCCAGGGCAAATGGCCTGACCAAGGCCTTCAATAAGACACTCATACAGATTTTGAAGAAGATACTAGACAAAAACAAAAAAGATTGGCATAACAAATTGTTAGAAGCCTTGTGGGCCTACCGGACAACGTTCAGGACTCCCGCTCAATGTACACCCTACATGTTCGTGTATGGGTCCGAGGCCGTACTACCGTTAGAAGCCCAGATGCCGTCTCTCAAGATGCCGTCTCTCAAAGTTGTTGTCGCCAATCAACTTACAATAGAAGAAAGTGCAAAACTCAAACTTGAAGAATTGGAAAGTCTTGAAGGAAAAGGATTAGAAGCACAATAATATTTGGAGCTTTACCAAGCGAAGATGGTACAAGCTCATGAAAATTGGTCCGCCCAAGGAAGTTAAAAATTGGTGATCTCGTACTTGTTCTCAAAAGGCCTATTCTTGCATGCCACAAGATAGGTGAAAATTTCGAGCCAACTTGGGAGGGACCATTTGTCATAGAAAAGATCTACGCAGGAGGAGCCTACTAACTGGTGGATTTCTGATGCGAGAGACCCATGTTGCCGATCAATGGACGATACTTGAAGACATACTTGAAGATATACTACACAACTTTAGCATTGCCTGACATGAAATTTTGAAATTTTGATCGTTTTGGGGTTATTTATTTGGCCAAATGTCATTTGTGACTGGGTTCAAAATTTTGTAATAAAATTAACCTCAATAAAATGAAAACTTTTGAAATTATATACTTCGATTTTCCTCTTTATACTTTTAAGTTTGATATCTTACTAAATTAAACAAAGCATATGCATAAATAAATGATATTCTCACTAACATAAATTAAAATTTTGCCTAATAAACACTTTGTGTTGTTCTTGTTCCTGGTAAATTTCAGCGTGCTGACATTTTCTCTGTCGTCTGCAGAGAAAATGTGAGGATAAATGTTGATTTATGTTTTCAAAGATGGCTAGAATCTCACACTTAACGAGGAAAGGGCACCGTAGGGTGGCATCACAGGCTTTGACATGAACTTCAGTCAAGTCAATTTAGACTATGAGGGTCCCCTGATGGACGTGGTCAGTCGTTGATAAAAAGAAGGGCTACCATCACTGTTAAAGATCAGCACTAAGGAGGTTTCGTCACTGAAGGGGAAGAAAGTGATAGTGCAACAAGGTCCGATGGAGGGGACTAGTCGTCTGCCATCTATGATAACTGCACCAACTGGAGGCCTAGTCACTACTGATGACAAGAGACTGCCATATGCACCATTATGAAGGATGCAACACAGAAATGCCAATCATCGAAAACATAGAGCTTTCCTGCGTGAAGAAAGAAGATGCCATAAGGAAGCATAAAACTTGCTTACCCCAATTTCTGAGGGGAAAATCTACGATCCATGCATGAGAGAGACTTCCTCCAACTTACCTGCCACAGAGGATGAGTCCGAGTTCAATACAGAGCCGACGATACCAGAGGTTCCAGATGAGCTTTGTGCGGGTTGTCCAATATGCAAAGCTGAGATTCCCACACGGATACCAGCTACAGGGGCATTTGTGGAATGTCCGGACTGCAACGTTTACCACCTAGAGCATTACAATACTCTAGAGGAGTACACGTCCACTGATGATGGATTTCAAATCACCGATCACCCAATGGGAGAATCATATATTCTGTTGGATACAGAGACAACACCAACATTGATTCCCACTGATATTGAAATGAGGGAGCATCCTCGACAGCAACCGATTGTCACCACAACAGAATTCTAAAAAATGAGTAGAGTAAAGAAAAGGGAATTTGAATTTTATGAACAAGTTCAAGGAAGATTAGTCAATATATTAGAAGGCTTGGAACTGTACACTACAGTCTTTTCTGAAAGTGACGCAAGAAGCATTCTTGACTGAATATTCGATTTAAGGGACATGGGTCGAGCGGGTCTTCTAATGGAAATGACCTATTCTGAACCACAAAAATAGATGCGTTGAAAAGTCAGAATCACCATACAATGTGGTTGCTGTTATAATTTGAAAATAGATGCGTTGAAAAGGCAGAATCACCATACAATGTGGTTGCTGTTATAATTTTACCAAAGACAGACAAAGAAATCCCCTGAGGATTTTAAGACATGATGAGGTGGATCTGTTACCTCCTATAATAAAGTGGATGATCAAGATGATGGTTCCATGGAGCATACTTCCAGCTGATTGTATTCCCAATAGTTGTATTATCAATATTTAAGATGAAGGCGATTGCATTCCCCCACATATAGACTATCATGATTTTATGAGGCCTTTCTGCAATTTTGCACATGAGCAAGAGCAATATTCTGTTCGGGAAAGAAATAGATGTCATTGGCCCCGACGAGTTCAAAGGATCTGTGGAAATTCCGGTACTAGTGGGTTCAGTACTGATTCTCAAGGGAAATGGAGCAGACCTGGCCAAGCACTGCATTCTAGGGGTACGACACCGCAGGGTGTCTTTAACATTCAGAAGGATGGATAGTAGCAAGATACCATACAAATTCCAACAAGATATTGAGCTAGAGGAGCTACAGCCTTACGAGCTATGAGCATATCTATGCACATGCAAAGGGAATTCTTGTCCTGGAGCGTGGCTCAGTAGGTCAGCTCGATCAGGAGCTCACTCCACCGAGGATTGACAGTTAGGGGATACCTTTTTGTATTGTGTTTTGACACAGCAGATATGATGATATTTGTATCAGATATGCTCAGCTTGTGATATGTACCCAACATGAGATATTTTCAGATGTACTTTTGATGTGTTCAACATATTTGTGTTCAACAAATTGTACCTTTTGATGCTTTGGCCTATGTTCAGTCTGTAACACTTGTTTGAAGCACATTAATGAAATCTCTTTCAGAATTTAGTCTGTTTGTTCAATTGCCCTTTTGTGCAATGGATAAAGAGCCACAGACCATACATTGGTTCCGAACTACAATGAAAAAAGAACAAAACAATAAAAACTTGAAAATAATAAAATTTATATATATATATATATATAACTCTCTTTTGAAAATCAACAAAAAAAATTAAATTTTAAAAATATATTTTTGATAATCAAATGTGATAAAAACAACAATAAAAGAAAATAAATATGTTGATTTGATTCTCTCGATTTCGAGGTCTCTTACTCTTTGCTTGCGCAACACGACTGTCCTTGTCTGCACTAATTTTCTTCACATCCTCGCGGAATTTCGCATTCTGCACAAAATCTCACAAAATTTCACGAACTTTTCTCACTAATACCAATCTTCACATGGCACATATCTATGAGTTCAACATTACAAATTCTCTACACTATTTTCATATTATTTCGGGGATATTACAGAGATGCTAAATTCTCTTCCCGTTACCTCTTGGGTTGGATATGAGTCCCAGAGCTTTCCTCCCTAATGTGACCCATATCTTCGAGATTGGTATAAGGCCCCCTTAAATGGAACATGACATCCTATTCTCAATCCTCGAGATTGGTATAAGACCCCCCTTAAGTGGAACACGACATCCTATTCTCAATTCTTGAGATTGGTATATGGCCCCATTAAATGGAACACAACACCCTATTCTCAATCCTCGAGATTGGTATAAGGCCCCCTTAAATGGGAAACAACATCCTATTCTCAATCCTCGAGATCGGTATAAGACCCCCTTAAGTGGAACAAGACATTATATTGTCAATCCTCGAGATTGGGATAAGGTCCCCTTAAGTGGAACACGACATCCTATTCTCAATCCTTGAGATTTGTATAAGGCCCCCTTAAGTGGAACACGACAAACTATTCTTAATCCGACAAACTATTCTTAATCCTCGAGATTGGGATAAGGCCCCCTTAAATGGGACATGACATCCTATTCTCAATTTTTGAGGTCGGTACATAAATTCTGATTCTCTATTTGAGATTAATACCTAAACTTCAATTCTCATTTCAGGATTGGTACCTAAATTCTGATTCCTATCTTTCAAGGTCGGTACTTAAATTTCGACTCTATTTCTAAGATTGATGCCTAAATTTCAATTCTCATTTCAGAATTAGTACCTAAATTTTGATTCCTATCTTTCGAGTTCGGTACCTAAATTCTGGTACCTAAATTCTGACTCTCTTTCTCTTTTTGAGATTGATACCTAAATTTTAATTCCCATCTCGGGGTCAGTACCTAAATTTTGATTCCTATCTTTGGAGTTCGTTACCTAAATTCTGCATCTCTATCTGAGATTGATACCTAAATTTCAATTCTCATTTCAGAATCAGTACCTAAATTCTGATTCCTATCTTTTGAGGTTATCTTTTGAGGATCTTTTGAGGTCGATACCTAAATTCTGATTCTCTTCTTGAGATTGATACCTAAATTTCAATTCTAATATCAAAATCAATACCTAAATTCTGATTCCCTCCTTTTGAGATTGGAATAAGGCCCCCTTAAATGGGAAACAACATCCTATTCTTAATCCTCGAGATTAGAATAAGACCCCCTTAAGTGGAACACAACATCATATTGTCAATCCTCGAGATTGGTATAAGGCCCTCTTAAGTGGAACACGACATCCTATTCTCAATCCTTGAGATTTGTATAAGGCCTCCTTAAGTGGAACATGACATCCTATTCTCAATCCTCGAGATTGGGATAAGGCCCCCTTAAATGGGACATGACATCCTATTCTCAATTTTGGAGGTCGGTACCTAAATTCTGATTCTCTATCTGAGATTGATACCTAAATTTCAATTCTCATTTCGGGATTAGTACCTAAATTCTAATTCCTATCTTTCAAGGTCGGTACCTAAATTTCGACTCTATTTCTGAGATTGATGCCTAAATTTCAATTCTCATTTCAGAATCAGTACCTAAATTTTGATTCCTATCTTTCGAGTTCGGTACCTAAATTCTGAGTACCTAAATTCTGACTCTCTTTTGACTCTCTTTTTGAGATTGATACCTAAATTTCAATTCCCATCTTGTGGTCAGTACCTAAATTTCAATTCCTATCTTTGGAGGTCGTTATCTAAATTCTGAATCTCTATCTGAGATTGATACCTAAAGTTTAAATCTCATTTCAGAATTAGTACCTAAATTCTGATTCCTATCTTTTGAGGTAGGTACCTAAATTCTGATTCTCTTCTTGAGATTGATACCTAAATTTCAATTCTCATGTTGAAATCAATACCTAAATTTTGATTCCCTCCTTTCGAGGTTGGTACCTAAATTCCGACTCTCTTTCTCGGATTGATACCCAAATTTCAATTCCCATCTCAGGATCAGTACTTAAATTGTGAATCCTATCTTTTAGAATCAACACCTATATTCTGATTCCCTCCTTTTGAGGTCAGTACCTAAATTTCGACTCTCTTTCTGGGATTGATACCCAAATTTCAATTCTCATTTTGGGATTAGTACCTAAATTATGATTCCTATCTTTTGAGGTTGGTACCTAAATTCTGACTCTCCTTTTTGGGATTGATACCCAATTTTTAATTTCCATCTCAGGATCAGTACTTAAACTCTGATTCCTATCTTTCAAAATCAGTACCTAAATTATGATTCCCTCTTTTTGAGGTCGGTACCTAAATTCTGACTCACCTTTTTGGGATTGATACCCAAATTTCAATTCTCATCTTGGGGTCAACACCTAAATACTGATCTCCATCTTCCGAAAACACCTGAAACTTGATATTGAAACCCACTCTCCAATCCCCAGCAAGAGTTCCTACTCGATTTTGATTGGATATCTGCTAATTCTCTAGATGAAACAACTAGCACTCATTTTACACTCCTTTCTAAGCCTGTTGACTTAGGAGTCTAAGTTGGTTTTTTTAATCTTGTCGGTCAACGCCAATACGCGCGGTGTGCTTGCCCAGCTCACCACACCTATTGGGGATCCATTTGTTTACCTCACTTTTGGTTGAGGTTTTATTTTCTCTCTTTAGTAGCCTAGGGTCTAGCCATAGTACTTTCCTACTGACTATTCTTACAAAATTAGACATGGAACCCTCACCATTAGAAATTCTACACTCTTCTTTACTCAACTTGAAGTTCCATAGCACTAAGTAGGTGGGGTCAGTATGGAGGATCTCAAGGAGAGTCCCCATAGGAGTGCATGACCTTAGGGCTCATCCGGTGTTGGTCTGAAGCTAGTTCACTCACTTACACTCACTATCACCTATATCCACTTGCAGCCCTAAACCCAAATTTGCTGACTTTGATCCCTTGATTTTTCAGGAGACTCATGTAGATAGTCCCCTAGACCTACAAGCCCTAGGATAGGGTTTAGCTAAGACCAGTACATAGTGGACCCAAATGGGGATTTCATTTGTCCACAACTCACACATGGTGGTTGACACCCTAATTCTACCAAAATATCCAACTTGGTCTTTTGCCCCTAATCCACCCAAATTACCTAAATGCCCTTGAAACCCTAAATTTAGTTAAAATTCTCAATTTCACCCAAAATACCCAAAGTTATTCAAAAATCATTTCAAACCATTTGAAACTACCCAAATTTCCCAAAACCACCCAAAATTGCCAAAATTACCAAAATACTCTCAAATTTGCCAAAATTACAAAAATTCCCTTGGTAGCCCAAACTTTCCCAAAACATCCAAAATCGTTTCAAATGCCTCCAAAATCAATTTGGATCCTTTAATTGAACTCAATTTGGCCAATTTGACCATTTTGACCAAACCCCCAAATTGCCTTTAAAGACCCAATTTTCCTAAATTCACTTCAAATGTACATCAATTTGGCCCAAATTCTCCCCCATTTCAATTTTAAACTCAAATTTATCTTTCATATGATCAATAAAAATCAAATCCAAGCCTAATTGGCCCATGCTTTGAGCTCAATTTTGATCCAAATTAAACCCCAATTTTGGCCATATGACCTAATCTCACTTAATTGAACCCCATAACCTACTCAATTTACCCAATTTGAATCCCAAACTCTTCATAGCACTCCCTAAAATCAAATTTGACCTTCAATTAGCATTACACAACAAATTGGACCCTCAATTGGCCTTGTTCAAGCCTTAATTTCATTCAATTTCAACCCACATTCAAAATCCCCAAATTTACCCCAAATTGGCTTTGCCTCCAAATTCCACCAAATTGAATGCCCTAACCCAAAAATTGACACCCAATTTATGTTGAAAACTTTTTATGACATTCCTCCAGACCATTTTCAACCATCAATTTGGACCTAGCCCAACCTAAACCGAAGTCCAATCCAACACCCCCAAATTGACTAAATGAACAAAGCCATCAAATTGAACCTCCAAATCAAATCAAAATCACTCCAAATCTTTTCCAAATCTCTTGTGACAATAATCTACACAATATTTACCAATCAATTGAGCTCAATGTCATGGCTAGCCTAACCCAAACCCAACTTTTAGCCATTTTGACCTAAATTGAACCCCTTCACTAAAATTGACTTAGTCATGCCAAAGTCACCAAATTGATGTTACCACGGACACTAAGCACACTCTATTGACCAGGCTAAACCACCTCAAACTAACTTGCAAACTAACTTGGTAAGCTATGGACGAATGGTCCCCTAATTTAATGGATCTTATCCTATTTTTGGGCCTTAACCAAAATATCCCCCCATCATCACTTGCCATTGAGGGTTAAACATAATTATCCCTCCCTATTGCTCACCTGACCACCTGGCCACCACCCCTGGCCCTGTCGGCCAGCCTAGTGGCCAAAAAATACCAAAAGCGAGAGCCACCACCCCTAAATCAAACCCAATTTCAACCCTAGAGGCCAGCTCATCTTAATGGCTCCTTAGAGCTCCTCAGCCCTCCACATTAGCAACATTTTTCACCCATCCATTGGCTGTGGTGGCGAACCCAAGCTCTTTTATTTAATAAACCCTTCCATGGCCAAAGAGAAGAGAGTTGGAAATTCTTGGTGAAACTCTGCCAAAATATCATCAGAGACTCTCTAAGCATCCCTGAGCTCAAGCCAACCATCTCTCCCCTCTGGTCCCCTCTGTGAGAGTTTAATTCTGAGCTAAAAAATCAGGCCAAAACCAGGACACAGTCCTCCATAACTCCACAATGAACCAATCTCCAATTAATTGTGCACACACCATCACCACAACGAAAGGAGTTGATTCCCCACAAAAGCCCCATCCCAAACAATCTCTAACCTAGCTCTAGAACAACACCTGAAATTGAGTTTGATCGAAATCATACATAGACAATTCACTAGGGCTTGAGACTTCATCCGGAGGTTTGTTGGATCCAATCAAATCTACCACAACCATCTGATTGAGGCCTCCCCTCTCAGATAAAGGTATTGAGCTCTAACCCAAGCTTATTTTAATTCTCCATTTATAATGAATTGATTTTATACTTGATCAACTGCATAGATGTGTTTGTATTGAGTAGATGAAGGTTTAGAAACAAACCCCATATGATTTAGTTGAGTCTAGACGAAGATCTTAAGGTTGGAACACAGGCAGTTCTCAGGTTTGGACGAGTCATTTAGGGACAATCACTAAGAGCCGTCTGATCGCGCGTTTATTCTACAGATAGATGAAATCGATCCAGACAAGCGGATGATGCAAAAAGGTGGGCTGATGAGGTGGCTACGTGACTGGCGGTGTCAAATGATGGAGCGCCGCGTGGAAACTTTGGAGCGGACAAGGTTGAGGTGGCGCTGCGTGGATAAGTAGATAAATAGAAGGATTTTTTATTTATTTTAATGTTGGTCTTTGAAAATTCATAACTTTCTATAGAAAGTCATAAAAATAAAATAAAAATACTCTCTTGCACAGTGAACAGAGGAAAATAATTTAGACTAAAAATAAATATTATTTTTTTATTCCCTGGTTTTTAATGAATTAAATACCCTTTAGAGTATTTTAATTCATTATGATCAAACATTGCTCAGCATGGCTTGAAATTTTGAGGGTTTGTTCCTCTTGACAGAGGCTATATCTTGTAATTTTTCCAAGGTCAGAGGACATCACTATGCTTCTAACCCTAATTTTCAAGCTAAGGTGACAATTTTAGCTTATTTTAATTATATAAATGAAAATATCATTTGGAAAATTATGAGAAGAATTTTAGTAGATTTCTTGTGGTCAGAAAAGTCTAGGAAAAATATCATGATGTCTTTAATTATCTTATAAATTTTTATATTTAATTAAACGTAAATATCTTGTGTTAATTTTTTTAAATTATATACTTAAAAATGTGTCTAATTGCTCTCTGATTACTTGGGACTCATTAAAATATCTTTCCTAATTTTTCTTAAGTAAAAAATAAATTTTAAAGGCTTAAAAGTGGATTTTCCTTATTTTTCTATTAAAATAATTATAAAAAATTAATTCAAAAAATCATGAAATTTTGTCTAAGTATTCTAATGGCCTAAGGAGACCTCTAATAATTTTCTCATAAATAAAAACTTTATTTTGGGAAGCCAAATAAACTAATTTCTAAAGAAAATCCTATTTTCAAAATTTAAATAAATAATTAAATTAAGTTAAATTTTTGAGTGGTCCACATGTTCCCCTCTAACATTATAATTTTCTCATGGATATGACACTTTAAACCCTCAAAGTTATTTGAGTTGCATTTAATGTGTTATAAGGTGAAGTGCCCCAAGGGTAAAGTGGTAGTTTTAGACTTTGGTGCCTTAATCAAAATTTAGGATTAACCAAGGTAAAATGGGTAATTTTGCTCTTAATGAATATGTTTGGATGATTGAAACACAATGAGATTAAAAGGTAGAAACCCACTCACCACTTTTGCACAATGTCAACAAGATTATAAATCTTCTAATCAACATGACTTGGAAGTTAATCGAAACCAGGAAAAGATGATAGTTTGCTTTTTTTTAGCCCAAAGTTGAGGATGATGTGATCATTCAATAAGGATACATATCACTTAAATAAAAATTCTGATAATCACCATTTCACCTATTATGATTGTTAAAGACTTAGTAGTGACATAAGCTCAATGTCTACACTCAATTGATCAGATTTAGAAGATAATATGATTGGTGATTAACATCTTTAACACTACAATCCTGACCTTAATTGTGGGCACCACAATTTTAAATGGCTTAAACTTACCTTAGGGGCACCCACTCACATAACCTTTAAACGAAACATCAATTGATTAACTAGGTTTCCTATCCTTGGGATAATTAAATTGCTAAGCTTCACTGAGTAAAGGGGTAGTCACACTTCAACCTCGGATGATCAATGGAACAATATGATAAGTCCAAAATGAACTCAAAATATTTTAAGAGATCTTCAAAGTAGTCCAGAGTCATGCCTCAAGCATTTTGAAATCTATTGGACATTCTGAAGGGCAAATTGTACTTGCCATATTTTGTTATAAAATCATCCACTAAGATCTTCCGAGATTCAATAAAGTCATAACTTGGGGTTTGGTAGCTAAACCTTCATCCACTCCTGCAATTTAAATTTCTTGCAAAATTATATACATGCTTTGCAAGTACTGACCTCTCAGGTGGTGGATTGGGAAGAATCAATAAGTATGCTTTTAAATTAATTCATTTACCTTTCTATACTTCTTGTCTCGAGCTTGCATGTTAAACAACGATGTCACCCTGCATGAAAACCAATACTGCTAGGATAACCACAAAACCAAAATTAAAACCAAAATCAATCAAGATAAAATTCACCACCACAACATTCAAAATATAAGACAACGTAAAATTTAATCACAAACATCACAAAACAACAATTGCAACTAAATTAAGACGTCTCTATCGGATGATTGGGAAACCCTCGGAGGAGCTACGGTTGCTAACGAGGCTTCCCACGGTCTAAATGAAAGTATTGAACTTATTAAGTTGAGTTTAGTACATTTATTTGGACTAATTGAGTCCAAGGAAAAATAGTGAAAAGAAAATATTAGTGCCGCAACGAGAGAACCGTATGATCCTAACTAGTGTCGCTCTAATCAACTTTAAATACGCCCCACAACATTAACATTTAATGACCATAACCATATGAACATTTGATTTGACATTATAACCTGACATATTAGAAAACTTAAACTCGCCACGATGAGGAGCTTGGAGCTAGCGATCTTCAACAGCGAGAAGATCTACAACAACATATCTTTCCTTAGAAGTAAATAACAAGTCATAGGATGTTGAGGTTGTCTACTTTTGTGACATAAATCATCAAACTTTTCTTTAGACCTTTTGTATAGCTCTATTATACAATATAAGCTCTAACCCGTCTTAGGATTCCGAGGTTGTCGTTTCTCACGACCTAAATCCTCATATCTTTCAGGCAATTTGTGTGATCGTTTCACATGAATATAAGTCCTAACTAATAAAATTGACATGTTGAAACATTTAAATAATTTCTTCTTAAAACCGAAGGCAAACAATAGGATAGACTGAGAAGTCACCGAGGTTCTCCTCCGGATCTATGACATCCCCTAGTTCTTCCTCCTTTGAATTCTACAATAAATATTACAAATTTGAACTATTCCCCTTTCACACATATTTGTCCAATCTCGTTGAAAAGTCCTATCATTTTGACCTCTTTGAAGATAATATTTCCTGATTTTTATCGAGAGTTTTATTAGGTGACTTCGATTGTCTAAGATGTAATTAACTATATGGGCTTGCTCTTATAGGAAGCTTTTCCGAACCCAACTTATTATAAACCCCATTTAATCCTTCGTATTAAAT
>NW_018164444.1:61293328-61301236 GCF_001263595.1 Phalaenopsis equestris | reverse complement strand
TTCCGGAGAGGGTGACATGATTTCAATTCCAGCAGCCGATAGCTTCCAATGAGCAACTCCTTAACTAAAATTGTGTCGACAGTGACCTCACAAGAAGAAGATGAAAATAATGAAAAAAAAAGAGAAATACACTTTTCACCCTATTTATAGAAAAAAGGGCATGAAAATAAAAGGAGCATAATTTATGATGATACTTATTACTCATTATATGATCAGTCATGTTATTTAATTCTCTTATTTTATGATTGAGTTACCACTTTCAAAAAAGTAAGAGAATCGGAAAACTAATTATGTACAACATGAATGTGTCTACATGGGTCTCAAGGAGAAGTAATTGAAGTCATAAAGATCATGGATTATTCGACATACGATTAGTTGGTCTCATAGAATGAAGAAAATAAACGACCTAATAAATGCTGCACGACCGTGCCAACACCTACTTACCGTAATTACCATCATGAAATTTAACAATAGCCCAGAATGTGGTTCTTTAATATTTACACATAGACTGAAGGTTGACTGCTTGTCAGATTACCGTGATTCACCATATGCCCGATAAAACAATCCTACCCAAGGATGATGTGACTTCACATTCGGTCTGCACTGAATGGGCTATATATGATCATTAAGTCGACCAAAGGATGTTCGGTCGACCAAATGAATCCTAGCCAACGAACGAATCCCAAGCGATCAAATCGGACAGTTATGAATGTAAAGCAGTGTTTAGGCGGTTATAGAAATAAAATGGCACCAGCAGGGGTTGCATAATTAGAATAAATATTATTTAGTTACAAATGTGTAAATATAATAACTACTTTATTTATAGTAATGTATCTTTTTAAATAGAGACAACCAAGTAATTTACAACATCGAATCTATGAATTATAAATAGGAGGATCGTTTTCAAGAGAAGGGACCTCACAAATGGAATCTCACTAAAATCATAAAGAGTGTTTAAATTTTCTTTCTTCCTTTCATCCGGCTAACGCTCTATTCAATGAGAGTGATCCATAGGACAATTTGGGATCCAACATGTTGAAAGCTAATTAAATAATTTTTTTGATAAATATTAAATTAAAATAAGTAAAAATTGTGTTTGGCTTAATCAAATAATTGCATATATTTTTTGTCAATGATGTGATCAATTGCTTCATTTTTTAACTCTTTGTTTCTAGATAATTTATCTTTTAGCTATCGCAAAAAATTCAAAAGCACAAGCTCATCTTATGTAGAAATTATTTTCTAAAGTTATTAGCTTAGTGTGATATTTTGGGTTCTACATGCCAACGTATTAAAGTATATTGAGGTTACACTTTCCTGGCACAGGGTCGCACTCTGTTCCGAGAGAAATTATTGTATCAGAACACCTGATGTAAATTACTTTATTTGTGAATGATTTGTATTCTATATTGCTTAATTACTTTATTTTCATCTTGTTTGCTAAAATAATCTTACAACCAAGTAATCTTGTGTGATGTATTGGACTTTAAATTGGTGGGTTAAATTGGTGAATTAAATTTGTTATTATTAAATTTAATCATATTTAATTTATAATATTTTTTGGACTTTAAATTGGTGAATTAAAAAAAGAATTTTAAAAAATACATTTTCTACCCATTTCAACCACCCGCTGCATCCCATCTTTACGTGGCATTAAAAAATTCAAAGTAATTACCCTTTCTTAGTTTTATTTTATAGTCAGTAGGGGTGTAAACGAACCGAACACGAGCAAATAATGCTCAACTCGTGTTCGGCTCGTTTATATTTTGAGCTCAAAAAGTACGTTCTTGTTTGGCTCGTTTGCTTCACGAGCTGTTCATGAACAAAGAGTCATTTTAACAACCATAATCATGTAGTCATAAGACAATAAGGGTTTGAGCAAGATTTAAAAATTATTACTTATATTAAAACATCATTTGAATCTAATTTAATAATTTTTATTCTATTTTCTTAATCAATATTTTAATTGATTATAAATCTTTGTAGCATTGTAGTCAATTAGATTTTTTTTAAATACTGCTTAATATATATTTATATTAAACTTGATATACTGCTTAATATAAAATTTGATTAAATACTGCTTAATATAAAACTTGATGAGTAGTATTTCGAGCCAAAACGAGCATAACACGAGCTTCTTAACAAGTCGAACATGAGCTGTTCGCAAACAACAAGCCGTTTAGACAGCCCTAATACCAGCCAGCCCATTTTTGCAAATATACCCGCATTGTGTATATAAGTATTTGTAATCTAAATAATAACTAATGCTTATACTAATCCTTTGGCATTCTTAATTTATTGCCATGGTAAATGTAAGTTACAGTCCAACATAGCCTTTATGAAGAGAAATAAATTGTCGTGGGGACTGGATTTTTAGCTATATGTACTATAGTACATGCCACATGAAACTGGCCAACCAAAATTTTTAAGAAATGTATTCTGCTAAATTATTTATACAGAAAGCATCATACAATCATAAAGCTATTATTAAAGCATTCCATTTTCAAGCTATTTGTATCAAAGATTGTTCTGATTAGTGAGCTAAGCAACTTAACTAGGCAGCTATTATGCATGGATATTTTAATTATAATATAAATAAATAAATAATTTTGATTTATGTTGAATAAATTATAAGCCTATCTATCAAATAAATAAATAAATTAAGAAAGGATGCACATTCATATATGTGTGCTATGGAGTTTTAATGAAAGAATGACATAAAATTTTAATTTTAGATTTAAAAGAGAAATTAATGAAATAGAACTTTACAATTAATTTTGTTGGTTTTCTTGTTTTTATATCGTTTATTCAGAAAATTTATTTTTATAAATAAGTAAAAACTATCATTATATGAATTGGATTTCATGCATTTTATATTTATTTATCTTTTTCCCCTTTTTCTAAGTTGGTATCAGAACTCTTGCCTCACAGTATTTGATGGATTCCAGCTCCTCCACAACTAATCAAAAAAGCCAACAAGCTACAATGGCTTACATCAAATTTGAAAAGATAAGTATACACAACGCTTTTAAGATTCTTGATGAATCAAATCAGGAATGTAACAGAAACATGTCTAAGTCAAGACAATTATCCTGTATGGAAAGTTCAAATATCAAAGTTGTTAAAAGCTAATGGGTTTAATTCATTCTTGTATATTCAAACTTCTCTCCCTCCCAGATTTGTTACAAATAAAAATGGTACAATAATAAAAAACCTGGACTATGTTTTTTGGCAAATAGTGGATAGAAACATAATAACAAAAATATTTTCCACCATTTCACATTTCATTCTTCCCTAAATACTCATCTAACCACCATTGTTGAAACATGGTAGACTCTAGAAAAATATTTTATGCCATAAATAGATCTTGGGTTATTCAATTAAAGAAAGAACTTCACAATATTACTATGAGATCAAGCACCATGACTCAATATCTTATCATGGTTAAGAACCCGGTGGACAACATCATTACTGCAGGGTCCAAAGTAGGTTCAAAGGTTACAATTCCTTATACATTAAATGGTGTACCGCCCAGTTATCATGGCTTCAAGATAGCTATAAACACAGATCTACAACCCCTCTCGCTTGAAGATTTCTATGCTTTTCTTCACAGTGAAGAATGTAACATTTCTCAAGAACATACAAGAGTTACACAACATGCAACAATGTTAACATTCAAAAATAAAGGAGGTTACAACAATCCAAGAAGTTTCAACAAGAACCATGATAATTCAAAAGCACGTAAGACAACAACCCACCAAAATCAAGATCAATAGTAACCAATCAAATATGCAACAAGCGTGGCCAGTTGGCAAGCCAATGATGAAAAAAAATGAATCTCCAATATAAATCGCCTACAAATTCTTCTGTGACACCATTTACAAACCAAGTAACAACATAGTCACAATATTGGATACTCCACACAGAAGCCACATCACATCTCACACCACACATTAAACGTCTATAAACTTCTTAACCATATAAGGGATTAAAAAAAGTTGTGATAGACAATGAACAAAGCCCTGACATAACACATAATGGGATATTACCAACATCTGATCAAAAGTTAAAATTTCTCCCCTATTTAGAGTTCCACAATTACCTCATAATTTAATAAGAGTTCAGAAACTAGCTAAGGATAACAATTGCTCCATTTCATTTGATGCTAACAAGTTTCAGATTCAGGATTCGAACACCATACAAATCCACCTCCAGCTAATCTAGGGCTTTACCCCATAACAGCCTTATAATCTACAATGAGCTCAAATGTTAGGCATCAAAGACTCGGGCATCCACACAATAAAGTTTTATCTATGATTTCACATGCTCATCCTCATCTTTACATCTCTTCATGTACTTGGAAATATTTGGATTACTACTAAAATAGAAGTCAAATTACCTTTCAGTAATAACACTACTACATATAAAAAATTAAAAATGATACTTTCTGACATTTAGCGCCCTTTCCCCATTATTCTATAGGAGGATACAAATATTATGTTAGATTAATCAATGCCTTTTTTTTTAGTTACTTTTGGTGTTTCCTTTACGTCACAAATCTGAAACTACTGTTCAATTTATGTATTTGCATAAACTCCTAAAAAACTAATTTCTCATAAATATAAAATACCTTCATTCTGAAGAAGGAGGAGAATATATATCAAATGAGCTCAAAGTATATATGCAAGATAAAGGCATTCAATGCCAATATAACTACCCTTATACTTTCGAGAAAAATGAAACCGCTGAAAGAAAACAGAAAATGTTTAAACCCTTTTGAACTCTTCCAACTTACCCATAACCATTTGGACAGATGCTATCCTCACTGCTACCTACCTTATCGACAGGTTTCTTTTTCAGTAATACTCAAAATCTATAACCTTTTTTAGCTTTTATATCAAAAGCACCTGAATATTAACATTTGAGAACCTTTGGTTTCTTTTATAACCCTTGACAACACCATAATATACCACACAAACTCACGCCAAAACTCCCCAATGCATATTTGTGGACTACAGTACTCATCACAATGGTTACAAATGTTTTGATATTCAGGAAAAGAAATTTATCTTTATTCTCCATGTAAAATTTAATGAAAATATATTTCCTGCTAAAACACCTACTGCCTCAGCTTCCTTTTCAGCTCTATCCTTCCATTATCCACCTGTATTACTTATTCCTACTTCTACCATTATTCCTACTCCTTTCCCCTTGGTTTTTACTCACACTATCCCATCCTCTCCAATAGTCCCTCCCAATGTTCAACAGTAAAACACTATTTCTTCCCTCAATCAACCCAAGTCTGTTACTCCATCACCTTGTTCTTCTTTTTCTCCCCCCCCCCCCCCCCCCCCCCCCCCCCCCCCCCCCCCCCGCACAAACAACACCCTATGGTTGCCCCGGTACAAACTGAAAATTTAAAACCCACGAGAATTTTTGATCCTCAACATAACACTTAGAAGTAAATAAAGCTAACCATTTATAGTCAAGTAGTTTAATATTCTTAGTGACATAATGCTATGTCAGATGAATTTCTGGCTCTCCAACAACAAGGCACTTGGAAACTCGTTCCACCTCTTGAAAATAAAAATATTTGGGTTGTAAGTGGGCAGTTAAAATTAAGTATCTTTATATGGAACTTTTGCAAGACATGTAAAGCTCGCTTGGTTGCTCAAGGATATTCTCAACAACAAAGGATAGACTACCAAGAGACCTTTAGTCCCGTGGTAAATTTTCTTGCCATCATATTTCTTATAGCTTTGGATGTCAACAAATAATGGACTTTCAATAACTAGATGTATCCTATGCCTTCTTACATAAGAAGTTAGATGACCGGGTTTATATGAAAAAACTGCTGGGATTTATCTACACTCATTACCCTGAATATGTGTGTAAGTTACACAAAGCTATTTATGATCTCAAGCAAGCATTACACTATTGGTACTCAACTTTTTGTTCTTTTTTATGTCAACAATGTTTCACATTAAGTACTGCTGATCCTTCATTATTGATTGATTGTCACAACAACTTATGTATTTTCTTATTAGTCTATGTCGATGACATTCTTATAACAGGTAACTGCACTAATACAATTCACAAAATAATTGAAAAGCTTAGTATGCAATTTAATTTAAAATAGTTGGATCGTAATTCCCATTTCCTTGGACTAAATATCAAAAAAATTCCCACCAGTTATTTTTTTAAATCAAACACAATGTCTAAATGATTTACTACATAAAATAAATATGCAAAATGCAAAACCGTTAATGACTTCAATGCCTACCACTTCATATAAACCTTTTGAATCAAGCATACTCTTCAAGGATCCTAATATGTATAGACGGATCATAGGATCTCTTCAGTATTTGACTATTACTCACCCAGATATAACATTTTCTATTATTATCTCAGCCAAAACATGTATGACTCTGCCAACATAAATTAAAAGGAACTAGCAATTACAGTCTTCCTATAATATCTGGTGATTTGTGATTATGTATTTATGCAGATTCTGACTAAATCAGCGATCATCAAGCTAAAAAATCTACTATCAGTTTCTATGTTTACATAGGACCAAATCTACTATCCTGGTCTACAAAAAAACAATCTATCGTGGCTAGATATTCTATATGGGCCAAATACAGGGCCATAAAAATTACTACAAAAATAATTTGGCTCTGACAGTTCATACGGGAAGTGATGAATCAAAAAATACCTCACATGACAATCCCTGACAACACGTTGGCCATAGCTTTAGTTCACAATCCTGCTTTCGACACGAGGAGGATTAAACATATCGAAGTGATATACCACTTCACATAGGTTCATGTGAACTTTCAACACATTATCCTCAAGCACATAATGACTAAAGATCAAAATGCTGACATTCTTAAATAACCACTGTCAATCGCCAGTCCTTAGTACCTGACCACCAATCTGATGATCACCGAGCCCAATCATCATCTTGAGGGTGGCTAAACAGAGATGCTTCGATCTCATACGATCTCTTGGTTTGCTCAAGCTCCTTGACTCCTATTGTTCTCTGTGTTTCTTGTCCGCCTCCTTTTTCTGTGCAGTTCGACTGTTTAGGGATCTACAAGATATTTATATTAAGTTATTTACATGTTGTACATTCTCTGTTTTAGCCTTAAGTCTATTTATATCTTCGCATTTCTCTATGTCTATATCTACAGACACTTTCGTATATAGATGTAAGATAGAATACAAAGCATAAATAAAAGTGGTACTTATCTTTCTTCAGACTTCTTCCTCTGTTTATCTCTTTCTCTTTCTTGTAAGTTTTAGTTAAGAAAGAACACACATATAAAAACACCTCTGTGCCTATATACATACATACATACATATAGATAGATAGATTGATAGATGTGCTAAACACACATTGTTAATTATAGATATATTAAATTTTAAGAAAAATTTTCTTGAAGTTAAAATGGAGTGCATCCCTATCATCTATGTTCTACTTGCTACAGGTTCTAATCATGAAGCGAAACTGTGTGCTACAAGCTTAAAGGCTTTATAAAATCATCAAAGTCTCCAAATCTTATAACGATAAAAAATAGCATCCTTTTCTCTGACATTAGCACATGTTAAGGTTTCTTAAACAATAACAACCATTGTATATTTTTTCAGTATACTGCATTGTAACCTACTTCATGCATTGTAGTGAATGCCTTGCACATGCTTGGAAGAGATTCATAATGGCAATATTAACTAGAACAAAATTGATGGTGAGGTAAAGGGTACATTTGCAAATATATGGCTTGCATTTATATTAAATTATTCAGGTAAAATCGAAAAAATATTTCTTCAAAATCTAGAAAAAAAAATGTGTCAGATTCGTGTTTGGAAGATTTAGATAGATATATATATATATATATATATATATTA
>NW_018164444.1:61258128-61292194 GCF_001263595.1 Phalaenopsis equestris | reverse complement strand
ATATATATATATATATATATTATTTGGATTTTAAGAACTGAATTTGCTTCTAAACTTTTATCAATGGGGTATTCTGAGTTTATTTAGCATATTTATTAAGGTTGCAATGAAGTTAGGATGTGTAATTTTTTTCTCTTTGCATGATTTTTCTGCCAAAAAAATATTGGTGTCTCATCATACATATTTATCTATGTATATGTTGAATCTTCATTCAACGCAAAGACGTGAAATATCTACTCACCGCCGCAAATCATACTGCACACAACAAATTTATAAGATTATTTTTCCAAAAATTAGAAAAAAAAAATGACTAGTTGTGTTTGGCCAGATGGAGAAATATTTGCGTATGGAGAACGCACGTAGCACTCCGTACCTAATCCCCTCCCAATAGCTTCTCAATAATTTGTACGAAGGTTATTGGGGGGGTTATTGCAGAGTTATTTTGGCGTTATTTGGAGTCAATACCCTAACACCATAGAAAATGTGAAAGTGTAACCGCGGAATGTGAAAGCGTGATCACGGAGGGTATTGACTTTAAATAACGCCGAAATAACTCCGCAATAAGCTCCCAATAACCTTCTCAGAGGTTATTGAGAAGTTATTGGGAGGGGATTACGTATGGAAAGCTACGTGTGTTCTCCCTATGTAAATATTTTTCGGTTAGATGAAATGTTGGGAAATATAATCAAGTGCAATGATTTCTCAACCTAAGAAAAAAAAATCATCATTCCTAAATCCTTTAAATTAGTGTATGAGGAACGCACGTAGCACTCTGTACCTAATCCCCTCCCAATAGCCTCTCAATAATCTCTACGAAGGTTATTGGGGGGGTTATTGCGGAGTTATTTTGGCGTTATTTGGAGTCAATACCCTAACACCATAGAAAATGTGAAAGTGTAACCGCGGAATGTGAAAGCGTGATCACGGAGGGTATTGACTTTAAATAACGCCGAAATAACTCCGCAATAAGCTCCCAATAACCTTCTCAGAGGTTATTGAGAAGTTATTGGGAGGGGATTTCTCAACGTAAGAAAAAAAAAATCATCATTCCTAAATCCTTTAAATTAGAAGAAGCCAAATAGAATGGATTCTATTGAATTGAATTCTCTCTTTTAACAAAAGTTAAATCTAAACAAAATAACTCCAGAAAAAAAATTACATAACATGTACTTCTACAATAAAGCTAGCTTCCCCTTCAGACTTGTTCTTCAACGGGAAAACTTAACCTTTTAACGTTCTGACACATACTTTCTTTTGTCCTGAAAGCTAAATTTTAAATTACAACTAACACCAATATTCAATAGCCGAAAATTTTGTTATATATGTATATGAATCCTTGTTGTATTTAATTTGGATTTTTAAAAAGCTGAAAGTGCTTCTAAACTTTACCCAACCATGTATCCTAAGTTTGTTGGGCATATTTATTAAGGTTTAGATGAAGTTTGTACTTACGTGAAAGGTTGGTAGAGAGTGATCAAAATGTATTAAATTCAATATGAACCGAATCCTTAACTATTTATTGTATATTAAGAATAAAAACTACATATGTATATATAGATATAATATTTAGATCACTGAATAAATGGTTATAGCATACAACAACAACAATAACAACGAAGCCTTAATCCCACTATGTGGGGTCGGCTACATGGATCCTTTTTCTCCATTGTGTCCTATTTAGTGTCATATTTTCATTTAGTTCTAATAAATTAAGATCAATTTTTATACAATAAGCCCGAGTTTTCCTAGGTCTACCTCTGCCTTTCTTAAAATAAGTAGAATCTAAACATCTACTCTCCGAATCGGATCGTCAGATGGTTGACGTTTAATGTGACCAAACCATCTAAGATGACTCTCTCTAATTTTATCGTCACTGGAGCTTACAACAACCCTATCACGGATGTATTCATTTCGCATTTTGTCTATAAGTGCAAAGCCAGTCATCCACCCAAGCACTCTCATCTCAGAAACACTTAACTTATTATTATGCTTCTCTTTTAAAGGCCAACAATCGGCGCCATAGAGCATTGCGGGTCTCACCACCATCTTATAAAATTTTGCTTTCAGTCCAAGCGGTACTTTTCTATCACACAAAAGACCCGAAGCACTCCTCCACTTCAACCAATCAACTTGAATTCTACTACCAACATCCCCATCTATATCACCATCACTTTGAAAAACAGAACCGAGATATCTAAATCGTTCACACCTTTTAATAATTTTGATTATTAAATATGTAACTTCATTTTTACTTGATTCCTCTCCATTTTTTTCTCTAAAATTAATACATGCAAATGTAAATAAAGTGGAGGTGAGTATCATCAATTTAATAGGCTACATGTAACCTATAATAATATTCAATGCACGGAACAAAAAGCGATGTGAATGTCAATGTAGCACTATGTAAATTATGAATAGTAACTTGTTCTATTTGAAAAAAAGAAGTTCTACAAACTAATTATAATTAAGTGATAATAATTTTAGTATTTCATCATGTTAAAGCTTAGGTTGTTGTAAGTATAATGTGTTAAAACAAAATTTGAAATTAATTTGCATATGGTATGAAATCAAATTATAAACATCGTATTATTGCATAATAATTGTATAATTACAACAAAATAATAAAAAATAACATAAAATTGTACATTAATTTTTGTGGCCCTTGCATCTCTGAAGTATTTTTACGTCCAGTTAATGATGTCTTTGCCTCATTATGTACGCACATATTCTTTAAAATATTCTTTTATTCGTACCTTTATGTCTCTTCGTGACTAGGAAAGTATGAATTCGTACAAAGTCTGTTTCCAATCCATAACCAACCAATTGTCAAACTAAACGTTTCTTGTTAAAATATTACAATTACATTATAGTGTTAGTAAAACAATTTAAAAAATGGATGCAATTAAATCATTTCAAATTATTGCCTAAATTTTTCATGTATGGTAGAAATTGTATGGTACATGGGAATAACTAGACTATGATACCCCGATTGAGAGGGTGAATTGAAATTTTGATTGCATTGGACCATTTAATATATTTTTAATGGAAAATTATAATAATATGAACTAGTACAAAAATTATGAAATTTGAAAGAAACTAATGAACAAGATCACAAGCGCAAGTAAAAGAAAAAATAAACAAAATAGTTTTATGTGGTTTAGCCAAGTGAGCTTATATCCATGCTAGCAGACTCATAGACAGAAATCCACTATATTGGAGGTTTGCCAACAAACCTCATTTCTTTAAACTGAAAAAGTTGCTTACAACATATGTACTCACTTATACGGGTGAATATAACTCAATATGAATTAAATATGATTTTCACCAAGTCAAAAGACTTACATAAGGAAAAAAGATATACAAAATTTTATAAATTGTATAAGCTTAAACAATCATAGAAAAAAATGATTTGAGATGAATTTATAATGTAATGTTAATCACCTCAAAACTTATAAATGGAATGTAAATTTTCCTCACCCCAATGTATATTTATATTTTAGCTTTTATGAATAATATTATTATGGTTTTAAATTCAAAAGGTCATAACTCACTAATTTAATGATATTTTTGAATATTTGTCAAGTTTAGAAAGTATATTTATATAAAGTAAAATAACTTGCTTAATAAATTTATGGATGAAGAAATTTAATCATATGAAACTTAATCTATGATGTTAAAAAATTATTTCATCAAAACAGAAATTTGCATGAAATATAAAAGAAGAAAGGTATAAGAGCACCAAATAGAGATCTAAAAAGAAGAAAATAAACTAAAAGCCTTTAAGAGAGCTAGCTTGATTAAGTATGTAGAGGTGTCCAAACCAAGGAATTTAATATTGTAGGTATGCAGAACACTTGAAATAAAAATTTGGACTATTCTGCTTAAGATTTTTGCTTGAAAAGAAAGAAGAAATAGGTGAGTATATGCCAGTGCTTTTAAAATTCAAGAGCAACATCTGGGCTATTTATAACTATTGAGTGCTTTTAAGCAAATTTTAATTTAAAATAATATTTTAACAGTTGAACCTATATTTGCTCACAAGCCACTTCTAAGGAAGAAAGAGAAATTTAATAAGAGAAAATATATTCCCAGAGGCTTGACCAAGATTTAATAATAGACTTAAAAGAATAAGGGCCCCCTTTCTGATGTATAGTACCTCTGATATATAGGAGTCCAGTCCCCCTTTGGGGGAACCATTATGTTATTTCAAATAAAACAAAATCCGTTGAAAGAGTTTTTGAGTGGGACCCTATATAGCTGTTAATCTGCCTAATAATTTTCAGTCATCATGAGATACTTATTCAACATGGGAAACCAATTGTCTCCTCCATTCTGCTTGAGCCACTCGATCCTAGCTTTGGATTATATGATCATAGATCTTGGTCTTATCAGCATGGAATTGGACGCTTATTGGCCAAATTTTGGGGGTGTCTTGATCTGATGGCTTTTTTTTATGAGAGATCCAACTTAGTTGTTCATGATTAAGAGGTGATCACTTGACTTTGAGATTCGTTCATCATATGTTCAATCGCTCTTTCTTCGTTGATGTATGGCTCTCACTGTTTTCTGAACTCTGGACCAACTTAGTTGTTCTTGATTAAGAGGTGATCACTTGACTTTCAGATTCGTTCATCATATGTTCAGTCGCTCTTTCTTTGTTGATGTATGGCTCTCACTGTTTTCTGAACTCTGGTTGGAAAGTCGAGCTCTCTAATATGGTCAATTGATTCTATTGTAAGTTTCGTGAAGCCATTTTTTCTATAAATATTTAGTTTTTTTATTCTCTTATCACTTTGAAATGAAATTTTGAAAGAAAAAAATAATAAAAAAAATTACTCATTGATTCATAGCTTGGCAAGACAAAAATTAAGGTCGAAAGTTAATACTTCTCACACATAAATAAATTTGTGTGTTGTTTTGTTCTTTATCTACAAAATTATTCTTTTTCATTTGTCGTGTGCCTATTGCATATTTTTTTTTACCTTCACATCCTATTTCTTCAAAGGATTTAATTTGAGTGGATTTAATAAAAAAATGGAGGGTTGAAGACTAGAGCTATTTGAAGCGTAAATTGCATTTAACCTCCTTGTGCCTGGATCTACGATCGATGGTTCAACTATAAGAAGTAAGCATACTTACTTCTTTGATATTCTTGACGATGTTAGACCTAATCCATCCATGCTTTTGAAAAGGAGTGAACTAGTTCTATCTTTTATTCATATGCTTTCACACTCAAAGGATGAGCTAACTGCTGAAGAGACTTCTGATTTTATTAATATACCCCCCAAAAAAGAGCCATTGAGGGATGTCATTGATCTGCTAACATTGACTAAACTATCATTTGCTCGCGGTGTGATCCTTATGGAGGGTGCGGTGGATTTTTTGTTTGAGTTGGCTACCACTAATGGAGAGCTTACAAAAAATAAAGAAGTTCTTTTTTTACTCATCAACAAGTTGTAGTTAGGTAGGGGCTCGTAGCACGTAGAAATCAAAGTGTTGGACCTGCAGGACAATGTATGGAATTAAAAGCACTTCTACTAAACTTTATTCATACACATAATTGTTCTTCATTGCAAGGAGAAAGACAAATGAACCTACTTAGATCTCATGGGGAAGACACAACAACACATGGATTTATAGATAAACATAAGTTTATAAAATAAGATTAAGTAACATAAATAAAATACAACTTATCTCAAACTCTTTTCCAAGAAATCCTTCTAGTTCTTTTGAATCATTCACTCTCCTTACAATTCCACTCCAAACTTACTCAAAATCTATAGTGAAGAAGATATTTCTCACTAATTTCTCACTTCTCCTCTTCTCTTCCAAATCTAAGCAAGCCACCAAGCAAATCCTTCAATGATGCTCACCTCTTCAAGACTCTCCCCCTCTCCAAAAAGACTCCCCTTGGACTCTCCAAAAGTCTCTTTAAATAGAGTTCTCAAAATCATTTCTCAAAATCACTAAGAGTCACTTCAATCACCCCTTCAAAAGTAGTCCACATTCATTAAACCTTCTTGAAAACCTTTTGTGGCACCTATGCGCCAAACTCTTGTGCTTAGGTGCCAATTTCTCTATTGTTTGGCGTCTAGGCACCAGGTCAACTTTGACATTTTTCTTCTTTTGACTCCAAATTGCTCTATTTTTATTCCATTTGCTCAACTTGCTCCATTTATTGTACCTGCAACCAAAAACATAAAAATGTCTTTCATCAAAGCGCAATATCATTAAAAATAAGTATTAAATGTACAAATAAAAGTAAAAAATGTCTTTCATCAAAGCGCAATGTCATTAAAAATAAGTATTAAATGTACAAATAAAAGTAATTAATATATTTTAGGCATGTCACTAACCTAAACCCAAACCTTAACCTAAACACAAACCCAAGCTCTTACCTAACCTAAAATCAAATCTAAACCCAAACACTAACCTAAACCTAAACCTAACCAAAAGCCAAATTTAAACATAATACAAACCTAACCCAGGGCCGACTTGACCAACCTATGTCCGACCCGAACTCAACTCAGGTCTAACCTAAATTTACTCAGGTTCGACTTGACTAAACCCAAGCTCGACCTGGCCTAAAAAGGCTTGACCTGACCCATTGCATGTTTGAATCGAGCCTAACCCAGGTCCAACCTGACCCAATCAATATCCGACCTAACCCAACCACGGTCTGACCCGAATCCAATCGAAATTTGATCTTACCCAGCTCATGTCCAACGTGTCCCAACTTAGACTTGACCTAAGCCAACCCAAGTCCTGCCTAATCCAATTCAAGCTTGACCGACCTGACCCGACCTAGTTTGTTCCAATCTGACCGAAACCAGGTTCAACCTGACATAACCCATGTTTGATTTGACCCAACTGAGGTCTTACTTGAGTCAAATCAAGCTAACCCAAGTCCACCTAGGTCAACCTAAGCCACCCAAGTCAACCTAGGTCCACTTGGGTCTAATCTAGGCCAAACTGGATCCCAAACCAGTTGTCTAACATTACATTTTAGCTCAATTCTAATCTAACCTAAGTGATAAACTTAGTTTACCTCGACCCGATCCTGACCCAAGTCTAAACCAAGGGCAAATAAACATTATTTATTTTGTTTGTATTATTTAATATTTTGTTTCATGTGTATAAGAATTCAAATAAAAAAAATATATATAATACATAAAATAAAATGGAAGGATGAAAACATCTCACGAGATGGTTTTTACCATAGACAAAGTCAAATCTAAAAAAATTAAGCTCAAAACTAAGAGAAACTTTGATTTCTCAACATGATTGATAAACTTAAGAATTGAAAGAAAACATGATTTAAACATTGAACCTCAAATAAACATTCAAAATACAAAACTATATAGAATGAGAACATATCCTTGGTAGAACTCATACGTATCTTAGGTTAGCTAACTTAGACGTCAAACTAAGGATCTTACCCTTACCCTAGATTAGTCTAAGTATAAAAGTGTAGCTTAGTGTGATAGGCTCCCTAGTTAGTGCTAAGAACTAGGACATACAAACTAACAAATCTACCCACTGAGACTAGAGGGAATTCCCTAGAATGAAGTAACCCATGGTTGGTGACTAAGGTATTTCAGACTACGTTGAACTATGTATCCTCCACACTATGAAATTTAAGGGGGGTTCTTGGTTATGAGGTTGGTTATAGTTGACAGATATCAATGTTCCCATGATGATGGAAAGCCATAGGCATCCTGACGGTGGACTTTATTCCTAAAGTCTAGGTTACTCTGCCTCTTAGAAATCCTTATAAAGTCTAACGTTTCATTTCTCATCTAGAAATATTTTTCTTACCTGAATCTATCCTTAGCTTAGGGTTTTAAATCACTTATGTAAGTCGAGTCAAGTATCATTGACTCATATTTTGACTTCACTTGACCAATTCAAACACGTTATCAGTCCCTTTCAAAACTTTTTTGTTGCCACTATCCAAACTTCATCCTACATTTTGCTTAGGCTTTTCCAATGGCATGCCATCATCGAACTATAAGTCCCATCTCTTTCAGCTTAATTCTTCCAATTTGGGCCCTCCACTGACTTTAAATAACTCAAATTACGAAAATTCAATCTCAGAAATTTTGACTTATTACATTAATCAAGAGTTTTCTTTAGGGCTCATGGCTCTAAATTTATAATTAACTATGAGGGCTTGCCCCTTATAGGGAATGAGACTCCATAATTAAAATAAAATTTATCTTAAACCCGTAAAGTAAAGGAAAAAACTTTAGTTCTGTAGGATGACAAGGAATTTCATCATCTAGGTGATCAGACACATTTCCAAGGTAATATTTTCTTTCTTTAGAAAGATATATTATTCTTCAAAATGTCTTGTCTAATCATCTAAATAGAAGTCTTCGACACAAAAAAAATACCCACCAACATATACTTGCGTCCTTGGCCACATGCCTCCTAGTAACTTTTCGGCCATCAATTTTTTGGTATTGTTGACAAGGAAGGCTTTAAGAAATATTATGACTTTAGGAGAGCTGTAGTTAAACTGCTTCAAATCTAGCCTCTGTATCTTCTATTTTAGATTTTGCAGTTTCTTATTTTTCACGTCGGATTTGCATGATTGTTTTGCCAATTTTTTTAAAGGTTCTGAAATGCAAAAAAGCAAAAATGCAAAAAAAAAAAAAAGGCAAAGAAACAATTATTTTCTTTTTTATTCTTTATTTTCTTGCTTATTGAGTGTAATTGCATGCTGAGAGACTTGTGTGTGTGATTTGGAGTTATTGTGTCTGCCTTTTGATTAAGATCACATATTAATGTACCTTAGTGCATGCATAGGACTATTGGAGCTGACCTTGCACTATTTGACTATGAAATTGAGAGGACCTTTAGACGACTTAGGAAAGTGCACATATCACTCAAAACACCCTTAGTGATAGCTAACCCTCAGGCTAACGACATGAAACCACTAAGGGATTATGACAACCCATCAACAAATGTGATCAACACGAGCATAAACTAAGTAAACACTTTTAAGTTTAGAACAATCATCGTCCAAATGGTGTAAAATAATCAATTTTGGAGGACTAACTAATGAGGACCCAAACCTTCACTTAGAAATATTCTTTAAATTTGTCTCACATTCTAGTACAATGATGAAGTTAGGATGTGGTTGAACTCCCTAGCCCCAGCATCCGTTACCACTTGCACCTTGCACAAAAAAACTTGACCAAATACTTTCGTCCCTTTATGACCAGCAGATAAATAATATTAATATATGTAGTAATATTTTTGCATCTCTTTGTTCTCGCATGTCATTATAGCATTTTTCCTTCAGCTAATTGCAGATAGAAAAACATTACTCAGCCTATTGCATCGATCTAACATATGATAAGAATGAGTTTATTTACTCCAAATCGAATTCTTCATATACACTCAAAATAAGCTAGCTCATTCTAGCTCAAATGTGATTTTCCATAACACACTCTTATAGTAAATCTAAAGTTAATGATTAAGGAAAAATAATAAATATTACTCTGTTAGAACAATTTAACCAGAGATTCAATACCATACCACTTCTGCGGCCCTTAAATGCCTAGAAGCAAATAAACAGCTAAATCCTTTCAGCTCTTAATTCACCATTCTCCATCAATTTAGCAATATTGATCCACAGCAACTTTCACAAATTTAGCAATAGCATTGAAAGACAAATCCTAGCTTATTTAATGTCATACTATAAGGTTCATGAAACTGTAAACATAAGATGTGAATCAGTAGTGATATACTTTTACACCAATATAAAAAAATTAAATTTTGATTTGTCAAATAACCTCCAAATCACAATTCAGTAAGACTTCACTAATCTCTGAAAGTGTATATAAAGCCTCTTCCCCCCTCATCTCCATGTCTAGCCCTGCTTCTTCTGCAGCATCTTCAGCCATGGAATCCTTCATTTTTCTCTTCACATTACTAGCTCTTGGGAGCTGGATTCCGGCTTCTGAGGCTAGAGCCTTCTTTGTTTTTGGTGATTCTCTTGTTGATAATGGCAACAATAACTATCTGGCAACCACTGCTCGGGCTGATGCACCACCCTATGGAGTTGATTATCCGACGCATAGGCCAACAGGGCGTTTCTCAAATGGCTTAAATATTCCAGATATTATCAGTAATGATATTTGTATTTTATATTCGTTATTTGCTGAATTGGTTCTGTTTCTGAGCTTGGTGAGGTGAGTTTCAGGTGAACAAATTGGTGCAGAGCCTACATTGCCTTATTTGAGTCCAGAGCTGCGTGGGGAGAGATTACTTGTGGGTGCTAATTTTGCTTCAGCTGGCATTGGAATTTTGAATGATACAGGCATTCAATTTGTAAGTTTTTTATTTTTATTTTTTAGAATAATGCTAATTTTGAGTTGAAATAGTCTTGCAATTGATGAGCTGGCTTCAACTTAAATTTATCCAAAATGTTTGGTTAAGATATTCAATTGCTTGTAAATGAGGAGTACTGTTCTCTTTGGGCAGCTGCAACTTATTGGATAATCAGCTGATAAGTTAGGTGCGGTGGCTATTACAAATTTTTATTTCTGTGAAAAAGTCAGACCGTTGCTAGAAAGCTGACAAGTGCGGTGTGAAAACTTTGAAAAGTCAAACCGTTGCTAGAAAGCTGACAAGTGCGGTGTGAAAACGCTGTTTTCAGCGTTTTCAAAGCGCATTAGCTACAAAAACGCTGTTTACCCAAACAGGTCAGATGGGTTTTCGAAACGTCACCGGACCAAATAAGCTGCCCCAAACAGTTAGAAATGATGAAATTTCATTTGTAGATTTTTTTCTTCTTGACTGTATTGCTGGAGAATTGCTTGAAGTCTGCCCGGATGAAATACTTTAATTTTTACACTTGTAATAAATATAAACAAAATCATTAGAGCTTTTCAGCCTATGTTGATGAATAAGTTACTCCGAAGGATCAATCAATGATTATATTCCTCTTTCAACATCTTAAGAATATAAATTACATACATATTTAATACTTGCAACTTACTTACATAAGAGTTTTTTTTATTGTAGTTTAATATCATAAGAATCACGAAGCAGCTGGAGTACTTCGAGCAGTACCAGCAGAGGTTGAGATCTCTGATTGGTCCAAAGCAGACTCAACGGCTACTCAACAACGCACTTGTTCTGATAACTCTGGGGGGGAATGACTTCGTCAACAACTATTATTTGGTGCCTTACTCCGCCAGATCTCGAGAGTTCTCTTTGCCTGATTATGTTCATTACCTCATTTCTGAATATAAGAAGATCCTTCAGGCATGTACATCTAAAACACTATTTTGAGTTAAAATAAGTTTAGAATAAATTCCATGATTCAAAACTATTTTTATTTTTAAATAGACTCAATAGTTCATATCAGCTCTATATTCAAGAAAAAAGAGCTCATATGGTAAATTCCTTGCTAATAGGGGTGTAAAAGAGTGGAGCTTGTGCGAGGCCAGGGTTAGCTTGGCTTGACTCGGCTCGTGTTTGGCTAGTTAAAAAATATCACTGTTCATGTTCGACTCGTTTTTATACCAGAGACAAAAAAATTTATTTGTGTTCGGCTTGTTTACTTAGTGAGCCGAACACGAGCTATTCGTGAATAATGAACCGTTTTGATAGCCATAGTCTCGCAATCATAGGATGTTAAGGGAGGGAGAGAGATTTAAATATTATTATTCATATTAAAATATTCAGTTAAATATAATTTAATTTAATTTTATTAAATTTATTAATTAAAAGTCTTCTAGTCAATTAAATTATTTATAAGTAATACTTATCAATTCAGGTCAGTGGGTCATGTTCGGGATCGACCTGAATAGAGTTAATCTGAACCCGACCCGAATAATAAACCAGTCAAAAACTAAAACCCGAACCCGAGCTTGACCAACTAACACGAACTTGACCCGAAATGTCGTGCTTATTCGGGTCATGTTTGGATTTTCGGGTTCAACCTGAATCCAACCGAATAATAAACGAGTTGAATTCTCAGACCTAAACCAGACTAAAAAAATATTCGAGTCAACTCTAACTCGAAATTTTCGATTCGAGTTCGAGTCATGTTAATGTTTCGGGTCAATTCTTACACTATTTTTTTTAATAAGGAATTGACATTTAGGACGGGATAAATCGTCCTGTAAATATCGGTTTCTCATATGTGCTAATTCGACCCGAGGGGATTCGAACCCGTGACAGAGGCGACATACGCCTAGGCCGCCTTCCAATTTGCCTATATATCTTCAAAGTCAAAATAAGCCAAACTATAACAAAAAAAATTTATTGGGCTCATTTATCCGTAGAGTGCAGAAAAATGATTCATGTTCAATTTATTTATCTAGTCTACGAATGAAATAAGAGCTACTATTTACGGACAGTTGGCAAAGAGGGATCCATTTTGACAACCTAGTTCTTGTAAATACTTTTTTTCTATTTTAGGAAATTTAGAGCAAGATCCGAGACTTTAACAATAAAAGCGGATATAACGTACAGCAAAAGCAGAAACAAGGAATTAAAGAGTTTCGTTTCTTAATTTCTGACTTTTCTGATCTGATTCTGCAGAGACTCCACGAGTTGGGAGCCAGGCGTGTTCTGGTCACCGGATCCGGTCCACTCGGCTGTGTGCCGGCCGAGCTTGCACAAAGAAGCCGGACCGGCGACTGTGACCCGGAGCTCCAACGGGCCGCTGCTCTCTACAATCCTCAGCTCGCACAACTTTTGAAGGATCTCAACGGTCTGATCGGCACTGACGTTTTCATCGCAGCGAATGCTTTCCAAATACACATGGGCTTCATCACCAACCCACAAGCCTACGGTAAAAAAGCCCGGCTCGGTTTTGTTATGTTTTCCGAACCCGGTCTAATAATCTACTGGAAATATTCAATATAGAAAAATATTTTTATTAGTATATTGAAATGTACGTGGCGCATATTCATAATGTGAGATCACGTGATACTCACTTATAGGTGATGCTTGGTTGCAAGTAAAAGGGGGAACTATTAATGTATTCCAATTTCATATATTTTATATTTTTGTTATTTAATTTAAAGTAAATGAAATACAAATTAAAAATTAAACATAAATATTTAATATTTTCATCTAGTTTGTAAAAAAACAAAAATCGAATTAGTTAAGTTGTGAGCCATGTTTGAGCTGAGGCTAGGGGTCTGTTTGGGGCAATTGTAGCTTATTGAATAATCTGTTGATAAGCTAGGTGCGGTGACTATTACAAATTTTTATTTATTTTGAAAAGCCAAATCTCAGTCAGAAAGTTGTCACCGCACCTAGACAGGCGCGGCGTGAAAAAATTATTTTCAGCGTTTTGAAAATGTATAAGCTGTCAAAACACATTTTACCTAAACACACCTAGTGCGTTTTCAAAACGTCACCGCTCCAAATAAGCAGCCCCAAACAGACCTCAAATTAGTTTGAGATCAACTATTTTCATCATTACACTTGAGAAATTATAATTTGCTTAAATATACACCTGGTGCATTTTCAAAGCACCACCGCGCCAATTAAGCAGCCCGAAACAGACCCCAAATTAGTTTGAGATCAACTATTTTCACCATTACACTTGAGAAATTATAATTTGCTTAAATATATGAGAAAATATTGTGTTCGGAGTCCGAATGCGTGCTGTGTCTGGACAACGAACGTGATATAATGGAGGTCCGAGCTCCTGCTATGCCCCGCTGTATCACGTCCGTTGTTCGGACACAGAGCAGCGTCTGGACTCTCAGACACAGAGCAGCGTCTGGACTCGTGAATCAATTTTTCTTTCTAAATATATAGAGTTACGTGTGCTTTACCTCTCTATTAAAGCATTACTTGGTAAAACATAATTATTAAGTGAGATGAAAATAAATTTATATCTATTTACATATAAGTTGCCATGGTTCTGCATAAATATTAAATATGGAGCTAATTTTGCAGGTTTTGTAACCTCAAAAGTTGCATGTTGTGGGCAAGGACCATACAATGGGATTGGCCTTTGTACTGTGGCCTCAAATCTGTGCCCTAATAGAGATATTTATGCCTTCTGGGATGCCTTCCACCCATCAGAGAGAGCAAGTCGCATTATTGTCAGCCATATGATGATTGGTTCAGCTGAGTTTATGAATCCAATGAATTTGAGCACCATTTTAGCCATGGATGAGAAGGCTTGATTGGACTAAATGTGAGCTTTGGATGAAGCTTTGAATAAATTTGTCAGGGTTTGGTGTGAAGTGATCATTAACGGTGTTATATTTGAAAATAATCCGTGTGTTTTTGTCCAAGTTTTAATTAGTTTATGGTGTTTGTTATTTCTATAATATAGCAAAAACTTGCATTGAATTTTTAATGACTTTTTTGAAAATTTTCTATCCCATGTATCACTTAGGATTTCTTATTTTTTTTCTGAGAAATTTTGAACAGAGATATCAGGATATAAGATATATTATACAAAAGGAGAGTTTTTAATCAAAACTTGGAGCATTATCATAAAACATACAAATCATTACCGTTAAAATATATTGTTAATTGGAGCACGATCTTTTTACCGTTCCCGCGAAGACGCCCGCTCCCGCTTTCCCCGACTACCGCTTTCGATCGCGAGAGGTCGTGTCCCAACTCCTGCGAATTGTTCCTGCCGAACTATTCCCACAAACAGTTCTGTTATTTCGCAAAGAGTCGCACCCCCCGTCTGCTTCTTATCGCGAAACCGAGAGGTCTCATTGGGTCTTCGACATTTTTCTTTCTTCTGCTTGAGCAGCAGAATTAAAGAGGAAGAAGAAGAAATTAGCATCTCTCCTTCAGATTTAGCATGGCCTCTTCTGTGTTCTTCTTCGGGCTTCCTCGGGATAAAGGAAGAGAAGTGCAAGTAGTAGTTCCTTGCAGTAGAAGTAATAAAGAAGATAAAGAAAATTGTCTCCATTGGCTTCTTCTTGGTGGCTTGTGACATAAGAGAAATTGTGTTTGATTTTCTTGTACGTTTACCTCTTCGGTGTATCTCGGTGTAAAGAGAGAAGAGTAGAGAAGTGAGAGAAAGAGTTCGCTCTTGTAAGTCGAGACGATTGATTGGTGTAAATTCCTCAAGTAGCAAAATCATCTGCAACTCCGTGGACGTAGGGAATTTGCCGAACCACACAAATCTGTGTGTTCCGTTGTATTACTGGTTTCTGGTGTGAATTTTCTCGTTTTATTTTTCGCTTCATCAAAGAGCGTTCTCCTATTTTAAATTTCATATATATCACAACAATATATTACGATTTTATAATTTTAATAAAATTTCCTCTTTTGAATGGAAATTGGTGAACTTTAACATCATGATATTAATTTTAGGTTGGTAGGTTTGTTAGAACGAATTCAATACATTCTTTTAGTTGCCACTGATCTGCCTCAGTTGACAGCAGTTATTGATGTTTTATTGTTTTGGGAAAGTCGTACATAGAAGCTAGCTTAGTAAATAAAATTTTGAAGTACAAGCTCTTTAATTGTCAAGCTAAATAATGCTGTAAATTTTAACGTGGGGACATGCATATGTTTTAATGCTGTTAAGAATATCGTTAACAGCTTGATTAAATACTCCTTTATTAAATGCATTCATTTTAGAATTAATTGAAGTATTTTTATCAATTTTGAGTTCCTGTTAAATTCTAACGCCTTCTTTCATAATTGAGTAAGATTTACAAGCGGGGGATTTTTAAAAGAGGAATGCTCTCCATTATCTAAAAAAAAGGATACCAAATAATATCCTTTACATTATTACTACTCATTACATTACTTTATGCTTTGCCTCTAGATGTTTCCTTCTAGTTTCAAAAAGGACTGTTGTATTTAATGGGTTTTATTTTCTTACTTTATTTTCTTATATGCTCTAATCCTCCTCTATAAAAGAGGTCTTAAGATTTATGAGAGATTAATGGTCCATTTGAGACAGCTTGTGTGTTTCAGGATAAGCTGCTTATCCTGAAACGCAGCCCGCGGGGCCGGCCACAGGGGTTGACCCGCGACCTGCGTTTAGTGTAAAAACTCAAACGCAATTTCGAATAAACTGATAAAACGCACGAACCAATTAATACGGCTGCGTTTTGAAAATGCCGCCCGCACTTATAAGCTGCCCCAAACGGACCCTAAGAGGTGGATTGTATTGAGAAGTGTGGAGTTCTAATAGCAATCCGTTTTTGTTTCTCACTATCCGACACTAGTGGAATCTCCCACCTTGTGGACGTGGGCTAATAGATGCAACGCCAAACTACGTAAATGTTTTGCGTTTGATTGTTGTTGTATGAATTTCTGCACTTCCGTATTGTTTTCACATAAAAATTGGTATCAGAGCTTCGGGTTAGCGATCAAAGCGAAGATTTGGTGCACAACTCGAGGATAGCTTGTAGCGCAGGGTTCCGACATTGGTTCAGATGGTTTCGACAGTTGACAGCAGTTTAGGCGATGTCTGGCGAGATCCGATGGGTCCAGCATGTGGAAGGCAATGAAGTTTCGCTTAGTTTGGTGACGTCGCGTGGATAACAAGAAAGAAAAGGACACTTTCCTTTCTAGCTCCTGTTTAAATTCCAACCTTCTAAACAGTAAAGTTTGTGGTAAACAAACATTTTCAAAAGCAAGTTACACTTAAGGGAATATTCTATATTCCATTCAAGCCTCTTGCCAAATAGAGAAGAGGAAAGCTGACAATTAACGATCTGTTTGGGGCAGCTGCATCATATTAAAAAGTAGTTGTGAAGCTACTAAATACTAATCTGATGCTAAAAAAGTTGCAGTGCCTATTACAAATTCTTTTTTTAAAAGTCAGGCTGCAGCTAGAAAACTGCCATTACACCTAGCCAGGAGTGTTGGGAAAAAGTAGGTTTCAGCGGTAGCTTTTTGAAAAAGCTGGCAAAATGCAGTTTACCTAAATAGACAAAACTGCGGCATAGGTGCTACATTGCCGCCCCAAACGGACCCTAAATCAGAATTTTGGGAAAGCTAGGAAGTTGCTTGTTTAGGCTAAGTAATTTCGGTAAAAGAATTGGGAAAATGAGATTTTTCAGAGAGAGAAAATAAAAAAACTTTTAGAGAAAAAAAGGAAAAGAAATTTTTTTTCATATAACCTTTTTTGTAGTTTTTTTTATCCTCGGATATTCTGCTAAAAAAATTATTTTTGAGAAAAGAAATTCTAATACAAAGAGTAATAACACGATGTCAGATTCTTCAACATTTACTTTGGCGGTGGAAAAATTGATTCATCAGCTTGTTACGTATCCCGTCAAAATTGATGTGATGAAATTTGATGGCAAAGAGAACTTTAACAAGTGTCAATGTGAGATAAAAGATATATTGTGCTCTCTGAATCTGGAGGAAGCTCTGGATAGCGAAGAATGTCCTAAAGAGATGTCAGAGAAAGATTGGTTGAAGATAAACATGAATGTTTATGGCTTGATCGAAAAATTGCTTGACCTAGAAAATCAAATATATATAGGGTGATGATGGAGACTTCTGCAGAAAAATGTGGAGTATGTTGGAGAAAAAATATCTCACAAAGAGCATGAAAAATCATCTTCATATGAAGAGTTGACTCTACAATTTTATATGAGATAGGGGGTTACAATTGATGAACACTCAATGACTTCATAAAACTGTTGACAGATTTGTTAAATTTGGATGAGGGGGTTAGAAATGAAGACGAGACATTTCTTCTGTTGAATTCGCTCTCGGATGAGTATGAAACCTTTACTATGACACTCATTCATGGGAAGGAGGTCTTGCATCACTATGACACTCATTCATGAGAAGGAGGTCTTGCATTATGTCAAAGTAACTACGACACAATTGAATCATGAGTTCCAGCGAAGTAATAAAGAGTTTGTAAAGATGAAATCAGCTGAGACACTTACACCCCAAGGTGACAGATCTGAGAAGAAGTAGAAGAACTGGTCAAAAAAAGGTACCATCAGTGACACTTCTCAAAAGCGAGGCAAAAATTGTTGTCCTAGACTTGGAAAAAATTAGCGTGCATTATTTTTAGAGATTAGACTTTGGAAGAAATATTGTCTGAAGCTGAAAGAGCAGAAAAATGAAGTTGCATCTGAGTGAAAGCCAATGTCATTCTGGAAAGTTGTTAAAGACAGATTCAGATGTATCATTTTTTAAAGTTTCTAATATTTTTTTTATATACGATTCATGCTAGATTCTAGAATCAGGTGTTACATATATGGAAATTTGTTAAAGACAGATTCAGATGTATCATTTTCTAAAGTTTCTAATATTTTTTTTATATATGATTCATGCTAGATTCTAGAATCAGGTGTTACATATCACATTTGACCACATCAAAGGTGGTTCTGTATGTACAAAGAGCTGGATGGCGATGCATTGACCATGGGCAACGATCAACCTTGTCGTGGTATTGGTGTAGGAAGTATCTTTATCAGGATGCATGATGGTACGGTGGAAGAGCTGACTAATATTAAACATGTTTCAGATATCAGAAAGAATTGCTGTCAATTGGGGTTTTAGAGTCTAATGGCTACAAGATAATTATTAAGGCAAGAGTTATAAGGATACGTCGTGGAGAAATGGTTTTTATGAAGGGAGTTCACCATTAGAACCTTTATTATCTTCAGAGTAGTATAATGAATGGAAGGCCGCTGCTGCTAATAGCTCTTGTGACACCACTATGTTGATGCATAAGCAGTTAGCTCAAGCTGGGGAGGCTTCTCTTCAGACTTTGGAAAAGAAAAGATTGATGAAAGGAGTAAGCACCTGCCGATTTTATATCTGTGAGTATTGTGTGTTTGGCAAGAAGACACATGTATCTTTTAAAACTGTCATCCACAGTATAAAATGTACTTTAGACTATGTTGACACAGATGTTTGAGGTTTGATGAATACAATATCATTCAACCAAAAAGATATTGTGTCTCTTTTATTGATGATTTGTGTGTAAACCATGAAGCGCAAAAGCGAAGTGTTGGATATTTTCTTAACTTGGAAGAAGTTTATTTAGACACAAACTAGTGAAAAGATATAATATATAAGATCAGACAATTAAGGTGCATATGCAACCATCTTGGTGCAGCTGATTTGGAGTTGGAGCTCAGTTGGTCATCTCTTACTTATCTAGAAGTAAAAGATGAGGTAGAGATTATTTTATTTATTGTCATTTATTTTAAATGATTTGTTTTCTGTTTGGTTTATTTATTTGTATTTTCTAGTTCTCCTTTTAAAAAGGGACGCAAGGCATATGAGAAACTAAGGGGTATATGGTATGGAGAAGTGTTGAGTTGTAAACCCAAGTCATTTTTGTTTCTCCTAATCAAGTGCTAGTGGAATCTCCCTCACTGTGGATGTAGCCAATCAATTTAATACCAAATCACGTAAATCTTTTGTGTTTGATTGTTATTGTGTTAATTTCTATGCTTTCACATTATTTTTGCATAACAAGAACCTATACCCAAAACTTAAGTAATGGAAAGTAATATTATGAGATTTAGCTTCCCTGTCCTTTACCTTCTTTTTCGCTGTTGCTCTTGTATCGAGAAGTAGCTTCCTCCAAAATTCATTTTATATTCCCTTTCTTGACTATTTTACATGATATCAAATACCAATGCATAACCACACTTATGGAAGACACCTCTACCTCAACTTTCAACAGAGGTCTAGCCTCTCTCAGCATTGAAGAACAATCGATTCATCCCTCCCTCAAGTTTTTTGTATCTACTTTCAACGAAGTACCTTCAAGGTTTGCGTCATGAAGGACTGTACCAAATACCCATAGTCAAGCAAGCCATGCTCTCCTGATCTACTCCGTTGATCTTTGGCTTCACTGGCTTGGTCATCCACATAAAGAAGTCCTTGTTTCTCTTTCTAAACAACACCCCTACATATCTAGTTCAAAACTTACTTCATTTTGCACTTCATATACTACAGTTAATCAACATAAAAAACCCTTCTCCCCCTCCAATAATCATACTTATAAGCTTTTAGAGCTTATCCATTTAGATGTATGGGGACCTTCACCACATGTTTGCAATAAAGGTTTCTTTTGTTTATTTTATATGTTGATGATGCAACAATATATACTTGTGTAACTCCTATGATTCAAAAATCAAAAGTTCTAACTCATTTTATAAAATTTAAACAACAAGTAGAGAAACAATTTAACACATCTATAAAATCCATAAGGTCTGATGGAGGCAATGAGTATCGAACAACCAATTCAACACTTTCTTAGTCACTCATGACATCATTCACCAATTTTTATCACCCTATTCCTCATAAAAAAAAATTTCAGTTGAAAGGAAGCATCGCCACATCCTAAAATCAGCCAAAGCACTCATAGCCACATCCAACGTACCACTCAAATTTTATCCTGATACAATCCTCATGGCAGTGTACCTAATTAACCGCCACATCGCCACATTATCACCCTATTCCCCAGAACAAAATTTTTTAGTTGAAAGGAAACATCACCACATCCTAGAATCCGCCAAAGCACTCATAGCCGCATCCAACCTACCACTCAAATTAACTGCTTACCATCACCCAACACCCTCCATCAATTCCCATATAAACTACTCTACAACAAACCACCCGACTATAAACATCTTTGAGAATTTGGATGAGCTTGTTTACTATGGTTCCCTCTATTTTACTATCAGAAACTCGCTCAAAGCTCTACCTAATATGTATCCCTTGGCTACCCCAACAACATTAAAGGCTACAAGTGTCTTGATCCTACAAGCAATAAAGTATTTATTCCATGCCATAAGATTTAAAAGCTGGTGACTTTTAATAGAGGAATGCTCTGCACAATCTCAAAAAAGAGGATACCAAATATTATACTTTTTGTCATTATCACTCATTACTTTACCTTATGCTTTTTCTTTAGATGTGTCCTTCTAGTTTATAAAAGGATTGTTGTATTTAATGGCTTTTTGTCATTATCACTCATTACTTTACCATATGCTTTTTCTTTAGATGTGTCCTTCTAGTTTGTAAAAGGATTGTTGTATTTAATGATTTTTAGTTTAATTGATTTATTTTCTTTTTGGTTTATTTTTTTATATGCTCTAGTTCTCCTCTATAAAAAGGGACTTAAAACTTATGAGAGCTAAGAGGAGGATGGTATTGAGAAGTGTGGAGTTCTAATACCAATTCATTTTTTTTTCTCCCTAGGCGACACTAGTGGAATATCCCACCCTAAGGACGTGGGCTAATAGATTCAAAGCGGGACTTAAAACTTATGAGAGACTAAGAGGAGGATGGTATTGAGAAGTGCGGAGTTCTAATACCAATTTGTTTTTTTTTTCTCCCTATGCGACACTAGTGGAATCTCCCACCCTAAGGACGTGGGCTAATAGATTCAAAGCCAAACCACATAAATGTTTTACGTTTGATTGTTGTTGTGTGAATTTTTGCAGTTCTGTATTATTTTCAAATAAAAATTGGTATCAGAGCTTTGGGTTCGTGATCAGAGCGAAGATTCGGTGCACAACTCGAGAATAGCTTGTAGCGCAGGGTTCCGACAGTGGTTCAAGTGGTTTTGTCGGTTGGAAGCAGTTTAGGCGAGATTTGGCAAGATCCGGTTGGTCCAACATGTGGAAGGCAATGAAGTTTTGCTTAGTTCGGTGAAGGCGCATCGATAACAAGAAAGAAAAGGAAACTTTCCTTTCTAGCTCCTGTTTAAATTCCAGTCTTCTAAAATGGTAAAGTTGGAAAACAAAAATTTTCAAAATTAGGGTACACTAAAGGGAATATTCTATATTCCATTCGAGCCTCTTGCCAAACAGAGAAGGGGAAAGCTGACAATTAACAATCTGTTTGGGGCAACTGTAGCTTATTAAATAGAAGCTGTGAAGCTATTGAATAATAATCTGATGCTAAAAAAGTTCCAATATTTGTTACAAATGTTTTATTTTTAAAGTCAAACTGCAGCTAGAAAGCTGCCACTATGCATAGCCAGGAGTGTTGAAAAAAAGTAGGTTTTAGCGGTACCTTTTTGAAAAAGCTGGCAAAACACAATTTATCTAAATAAACAAACTAAGGTGCGGGTGCCGCATCATTGCCCCAAACGGACCCTAAATCAAAATTATGGGAAAGCTAGGAAGTTGCTTGTTTAGGCAAAGTAATTTCGGTAAGAAAATTGGGAGATTTTCAGTGAAATAAAATAAAAGAAATTTTAGAGAAAAAGAAGGAAAAGAAATTTTTTTTGGATAACCGTTTTTGTTGTTTTTTTTTCCCTCGGATAATCTGCTAATCTAATTATTATTGAGAAAAGAAAATCTAATACAAAGAGTAATAGCACGATGTCAAATTCTTCAACATCCACTATAGCGGTGGAAAAATCGATTCATTAGCTTGTTACGTATCTCGTCAAAATTGATGTGACAAAATTTGATGGCAAAGAGAACTTTAACATTTGTTGATGCGAGATAGAAGATGTGTTGTGCTCTCTGAATCTGGAGAAAGTTCTTGATAGCGAAAAATGCCCTAAAGAGATGTCAGAAAGATTGGTTGAAGATAAACATGAGTGTTTATGGCTTGATCAGAAATTGCTTAACCTAGAAAAACAAATATATATGGGGTGATGATGAAGACTTATGCAAGAAAAATGTGGAGTATGTTGGAGAACAAATATCTCACAAAGAGCTTGGAGAATCATCTTCATTTGAAGCGTCGACTCTACAAATTTTATATGAGATAAGGGGCTACAATTGATGAACACTCAATGACTTCACAAAATTGTTGGCAGATTTGTTAAATTTGGATGTGGGGGTTAGAAATGAAGACAAGACATTTCTTCTATTGAATTCGCTCCTGTATGAGTATGAAACCTTCACTATGACACTCATTCATGGGAAGGAGGTCTTGCATCATGTCAGAGTAACTGCGACAATATTGAATCATGAGTTCCATCAAAGGATCATAGTGTTTGTAAAGATGGAATCAGCTGAGCACTTACACTCCAAGGTGACAGATCTGAGAAGAAGAAGAAGAATTAGTCAAAGAAAGGTACCATCAGTGACACTTCTCAAAGGTGAGGCAAGACTCATGGCCGCAATCTTGGAAAAAATTAGTGTGCATTATGTTTAGAGATTAGACATTAGAAGAAATATTGTCTGAAGCTGAAATAGCAGAGAAAGGATGTTGCATTTGAGTGAAAGCCAATGTCATTGTAGAAAGTTGTTAAAGACAGATTCAAATGTATCATTTTCTATAGTTTCTCATATTTTTTTATAAATGATTCACGCTAGATCTGGAATCAAGTGTTACATATCACATTTGGCCCCATCAAAGGTGGTTCTGTATGTACAAGGTGTTGGATAGCGATGTATTGACCATGGGCAAAGATCAAACTTGTCGTACTATTTGTGTAGGAAGTATCTTTATCAGAATGCATGATTGTACAATTAGAGAGCTGACTAATGTCAAACATATTTCAGATATCATAAAGAATTTGTTGTCAATTGGGGTTTTAGAGTCTAATGGCTACAAGATAATTATTAAGGCAAGAGTTATGAGGTTATGTCGTGGAGAAATGGTTTTTATGAAAGGGTTTCACCATCACAACCATTATTATCTTCAAGGTAGTATAATGAACGGAATGGCCGCTGTTTCTGATAATTCTTGTGATGCCACTATGTTGTTTCATATACAGTTAGCTCATGCTGGGGAGGCTTCTCTTTAGACATTGGAAAAGAAAGGATTGATGAAAGGAGCGAGCACTTGCCAATTTTATTTCTGTGAGTATTGTGTGTTTGACAAGAAGACATATGTATCTTTTGGAACTGTCATCCACAAAATAAAATATATTTTAAATTATGTTCACACAGATGTTTGAGACTCGATGAATACAACATCATTGAACTGAAAAAGATATTTTGTCTCTTTTATTGATGATTTGCGTGTAAACCATAAAACGAAAAAGCGAAATGTTGGATATTTTCATAACTTGAAGAAGTTTATTTAGACACAGACTAGTAAAAATATATAATATAGAAGATCAAACAATGAGGGTACATAAGCAACCATCTTGGTGCAGCTGATTTGGAGTTGGACCTCAATTGGTCATTTCTTACTTATTTGGAAGTAAGAGATGAGGTAGAGATTATTTTATTTAATGACTTATTTTAAATGATTTGTTTCCTGTTTGGTTTATTTATTTGTATTTTCTAGTTCTCCTTTATAAAAAGTAACGTAAGACATATGAGATACTAAGACATATATGGTATGGAGAAGTGTTGAGTTGTAAACCCAAGTCATTTTTGTTTCTCCTCATCAAGTGCTAGTGGAATCTCCCTCATTGTGGATGTAGCGAATCAATTTAATACCAGATCACATAAATCTTTTGTGTTCGATTGTTGTTGCATGAATTTTTATGTTTTCGCATTATTTTTGCATAACAAGAACCTATACCCAAAACTTAAGTAATGGAAATTATTATTATGAGATTTAGCTTCCCTGTCCTTTACCTTATATTCCCTTTCTTCATTATTTTACATGATATCGAATACCAATGCATAACCACACATATGTAAAACACCTCCACCTCTACTTTCAATATCTCTAGCCATGAAACCCTACTTTTCAAGCCTAGTTGCCTATTTTTTCTTAAAATAATTTTATAAATTAAAATACAAGACAAAAAAATATAAGACTTGCTTTGATAGGTTTTCTGTGGTCAGGGGACTCTAGAAAAAATATAAATATTTATGTACATTACTATAGCTATGTAAGTCATTTGTAATCATTAAAATTAAAATAAATATAATATAATTCAAAATTTACAAAAGAATGATTCTTTACAAAAAAAATGATTCCACACTGTAAATAATGATCATTATAACTCCTAAAAAAAATTTGAAACCTATTTGAATTGATTTGACCACTAAAGTCTATTTTTCAAGTAAAATGGGGATTTTTGCATTAAAATAATTGTAATAAATAAAATATAATTACAAAAATTATGAAAAATGAGTTTCTGAGTTCTTTGTGATTAGGGGCACCTAGAAAAACTAAAATTTATTTTAAAATAAATAGTTAATTTTTGTACAACCTTTTTAAATTAAAAATGACTAAAATTTGGAAAAAATTAAAAAAATACCCAAATATGTTCCTAATTGTTCCCTGATCACTTGGGACCCTTTAAAAGATTTTTTTCTAATTTTTATAATTTAGTTATGTATTTTTTAAATGCTAAAAATTCATTTTTCTTAATTTTCCATTAAAATAATTATAATAAATAAAATAAAAATCACAAAAATGAAAGTTTATTTCTATAACTTATTTGGAATTAGTGAGAATTATGAAAAATATAAAAAGTGATTTTTGAAATTTATTTATATTTTCTATTTAATTAATTACTAAAATCAATAAATAATTATAATAATTAAAATAAAATTTGAAAAATAATGAAATTTGGTTGAAGTGGAAAGTGGTTCTCTAACTTAGGTGAACCTCCAATAATTTTTTCATAAATAGAAGTTTGGTTTTGGTTGAACTTTACTTTGATCAATTAAATAAATTAATATTGAAATTCCTATTTTTGAGCTAAAATAATTATATAAATTAAATGAAAATTAGAAAAATCATAATTTCTCCTCTAATATTTTAATTGACCCACATGTGGGGAATCTTAAGAAATTCAAAGTCATTTGATTGTATTTAATTGGTTATGAAGTGGAGAGCCAAGGGGCAAAATGATAATTTTGAGATTTTGACGCCTTAATTAAATTCTAGGATTAGTCAATAGGTAAATGGGTAATTTTGATCATAACAAACTCTTTTGGATGTTTTAAACATAATGGGTTAAGAGGTAGAAACCCACTCACAACATTTTTATGATAAGGGTAAAATTATAATTTTCTAAATTATTGTGACCTGAAGAATAATTTAATTGGATGAAACTAAAATAGTGGGCTTAAGTTAGGAAGATAATAACCCACTTATTTGAAGCCCCTAGTTGGTGATTAGATGATAAGCATGATTTCAATAAGAATTGAATTTCATTTCATTTAACATTTTGATTATTATAAATCTACCCAGAAGAATGGATTTAAGGGCTTAGTCGTGAGCTAGGCTTGATACATAAACTTATTTGATTAGGTGTAGAAAAGAGAAACATGATTGATTAATAAACACCTTTAAAAACTACAAGCCCAACTTTAATGGTGGGTATAAGATCCTTAATTACTTGAGCTTGTCCTAATGGCATCCACCTACATAACTCTTAAATAAAACATTGAGTGAATGTTTGAGTACCCCAATTTCAAGGTAATTAAGATATTAAGGGTTCACTGAGCATAGGGTGCATTAATCCATTGAAAATAAGTTAAATATCGAATGATTAATTAAATAATGTAATAAGTTCAAATGAACTCAAAACGTTTCAAAGGGTTTTAAAAGTTATTTAGGGTTATGCCCTGAACACTTTTATGATTTTTTAGATATTTTGAAGGAAAATTGGACTTATTATTCTTTTTTCAAAAAAGTCATCCATTAAAACTTTTAAGGACCCACCAAGTTATGCTTCGGGACCCGATAATTCACCGAAATCAATAAAAATACCCTACACTACTTATCCTACATTAATTAACCCAATGCTCAATGATTTGAGTCTTTTCTAAGGTATTTAAATCCTTGTGAGCAACTAAGAATATTTTTTTTAGCACATATGGATCATCGGGCTTGTGTAAGTCTAAGTTCTAAATGTCTAGGGCAATGACAGTAATGCTAATGTGTGCTAAAGCGAGGATACGACGTAGGATTTAGAGTGGTATCTCCTACCTCGAGGACCTTTAATAAAGGAAAGGATCATGACCGATGATACTATTCGACGACTCTTGAGAAAATGATTGTCCTTGATACTCTTGTGTTTCCTGTAATTCTAGCTCGATTAGATTGATTAACTTGCGGACTGCACTACTCTACAAAATATTTTAGAAAAAAAATTCTTTTGATAAAATAAATTTTATATGCATGAAAGTTAAATTTTAAAAAAATAAAATTCATAAAGGTCCACAGTTAATCACTTAGATCGAGGTTAGGACTACCCTCCGTAGATGATCTGGATGGTAGCTCTCACTTAAGGTCTGGAAGCACACAACCCAGCTCTGAGCCACCATCTTTACCAATGTCTTACACCTAGTCTAGATCTTCTATACGTGACTACAAATTTTCTTTTACTTGTGTTTTCCTAGGACTCATTTTTTTCTGACTTTTTCTCGTACCGGATATTCTTGCTTACTTTTCTGCAATTTATTTAAATTTTCTGCAAATACAGTATGTTTTACGGTGCTAACCATGTAGCGGTAGCAGAAGTCCAGGTGCACATTTATATTTTATGCACTACAATTTTATTTATTTACTTTATAGTACTTTCTTACCTGTATTTGTTTACCTTACTTGCAAAACCTTTTCCAAAGCTGAAAATTACAAAACCATTTTTCAAAATAACAAAACAACAACTAAATAATACATCTTTTTGAATTTACGGGAGTCCCTCAGAGGAGGTAACCCACAGTTGCTAAAGAGATCTCCCCAGTTTAAATGAGCTTAACAACTAATTTAGATTAAGAAAAATTCAAGAGAAAATAGTGATACCGAAATGAGGAAACCGTGGGATCCTAACCGTTGTCGCTTTAATCAACTTTAACCCCCTCATAATACTTGAACAAAACTTAACACTGAAACATATATGGTAAAACATTTTGAACCTTAGAGCTTAGGACTGCTACTTTAGCTTGGAGCTCGGAGCAGGTTGAAACAGATAAAGAGCAGCATTCTACAACATCAAACGGATCTACAACAACAATCTTTCCTTAGAATTTAATAACAAGTCATAGAATTTTGAGGCTATTTGCCTAGTGCAATATAAATCCTTACCTTATCTTTAAGCCTTTGCACAATCATGTTATACAATTTAAGCCCTAAATCACCTTAGGCTCCAAGGTTGTCGTTTGTTACGACATAAATCATTCTATCTTTGAGGCTATTTGTATGTATGTTTCATGCAAATGTAAACCCTAATTAATAAAAACTAGCAGGATGAAACATCTAATAATTTTTCTCTGAAATTGAAGCCTAACCATAGGATAGCTTGGGAAGTCACCGAGGTTCTCCTCAAGATCTGTGACATCCTCTAGTTTTTATTTCATTGGATTCCATAATAATTGTTTTAAATTTGAGCCTTGCCCATTTGACACTCCTTTGTTCGACATTGAAAAGTCCTACCCTTTGAAATTATTGAAGACAATATTTTCTGATCTAGATTAAGAGTCTTCTTATGTGACCTCGGTCATTTAAGATATAATTAACTATAAGGGCTTGCTCTTATATAAAACTTTAGAACCAAACTAAATATAAACCTTTTCTAATTTTTTATGTTAGATAGGGGAACTTGTCGGTCAACATAAAGGTTCACAGATCAAAACAGATGTCATAAATTTAGTAGTTTATATAATCAAGCCCTATTATCAAACAATGTGTCTATTTCTCGGATAGGTCCCAATTTGGCGACCAAAAAATAATATAAGCATTACATTCAACAACTACTAAAATTTAATGTCAATCTTTTGTATCACATAATTTAATTTCCTATTAAAAAATGACCAAGTGAATTCCCCATTGTCACATAACTTCTAACATTCACAGTCGATTATCATCTACTTTTTATTAGTGGTTGTTACTTACTGTTTGTCAATGATCGATGTTTAATTTATAATGCTAAATTTCTCAAATTTCTAATCCACCTTATATTTGAAGAACAACAAGACTTATAACACAATATTTATCCCACTATGATACCCACATGGACTTTTGTCTAACATCTTTGAACCACTAATGTACATGATCTGACAAATAATGACATTTGAAAGTCATCTGCATTCTCCTCTCCTTTGAACAATGAATATATCTACTAAACATCATATGAATTTTAGCATTATCTATTGAATATCACTTGATGCTTAACAATGATGAATATTCACCATTAATTAATGAATAACATCCAACATCCATTAGTGCTATTATTAAATTTTGATATATAATGTTTTCTTGTGTTTTTTAATAACTAACATATAACATCCAACAACCACTAAAATCTATTTTTTTCTTAATTTTCCACTCAATTTCTCTTCTATTAGTGGAATGCCCAACATCTAATATTCACTAACTACCAACATCTAATGCTTATCTTCTTGATTATTCGATCCTTTTTCTCATAGAGAGAATATATAAATCAATCATAACTATTCTCTAACTGTATTGTTGACATTTATTTATCTTTTATTGTCTTCCAAAAACCAATGTTGGATGTTTTTAAAACATTTAAATTCAATGTTCATCTTCTTATCTCAAACTCCCCTCTCATCATGAATTCAACCAAGTAAACTGCAAACAATCATCAAACACTCAACATTCCTTATGGATCGATAGTAATGTCTACCAACAACCAATGTCATGCATTTGACAATAACTGATGGCAAAAGCATGTCTTAAAATATCATAATTTTTCTATTTATTTATAAGTTAATCAGATATAACAAGTATTGTTGCTTGATTTTGAGCATTCTCCATCGAACACCACCCTACCAATGCATATATGTGATCAATATCTAATGAAGATGCTGACCTCACTTTTAGAATGAATGAAATCACTATAGGATGGTCATAATGTTCAACATTAAGATTTACTTAGTGCATGATCAAGGGAATCCAGAGTGCTTAGCCTTGACGAACCTTAGTTACCCCTTTCACTCATAAGACTTATAAATTTTCCCAAGAAATGCTTTTATATAGTCTAGCTTATCTTAGTAATAAAATAAAGCCACTTTCCAAATAAAAGTTAACCAAAATTATATTCAAATATCAACTTCTTAAATTTAAAATTTAGCCTAGGTTAAACTCAAACTAAAATCCAAACCTACGTAGGTATCCTTGGTTTGACTTAGAATCTCTTAAGTCTTCAAAAGCATCCTATGAGATCCTAGTCTCCTTTTGGGCCTATCCATAGACATAAAATGAGTAGCCCACCTTGTTTAACAGTCAATCACCAATAATTTTCAGAATATCTTTCAATTGAAAATTATAAAAAACTTAAAACTATCCATCTATATTACTCTTCATTTAAGCACTTATGACCTAAATCATTTTGGAGGCCTTTGACCAAATGTGAGCCCTGATCAAACCACTATGACCAAAAATGATTAAGGATCTAATGAATTCTAAACCTAAAATTAAGCTTTAAACTAGCATCCAAGTAACTTAGGATCACCCCTAGATCTTTCAATGCTTTTTGTTACACTTACTAAACTTATGATGACTTGGTGGGACCCACTCAGACATAAAAGTCAAATTTTCATAAATTACTCAAATCATTTCAAAATAAATGGCTAACTCAACCCAGTCCTAAATAAAATGGAAACCTCTACCATCTAAAGCATGATCCATAAAACTTTGAATGTTGGATGGATAAGTTTGACCATGGTCAACTTATGTTGAACATTTTCTTTAACTTAGTTTAGCCAAATTTGATTAACTCAATCATGGTTTTTAGACCACATAATCTACTTTAGCTCAATTAGCTAGTATTTCAAAGCTCTTTCAAAATCAACTTAAGTATACTTAGCCAATTAGTTAACTCAAAATGGTCAAATGGAGCATACCATTTGCATTTAGCAAGGCCAATCAATTTTTTTTTTCTTGATATTTACCCCAAAAAGCTTTCCCAGGTCATCAAATTTAGCTAGATCAAGTTCAAGCTAAATAAAATGATTGAGAAATTTTCCTAATCTTGCCAAAATTGAGGTTGTCCTCATCTCCACTTCGAGATTCTTTGTACTACCTCAAGCCATCTAAGCCCTAATGAGAAATTTAAAACAATCCAAGCCCTTCATATCCAACCACACAAGGACTTAATTTACATTTCTAAGTTCAGGTGAGCTAGGTAGAGTTGTTTGTAAAGAATTATTGCATGGATGATTTCCATAGGCATTATGTTGTTCTCTTACTTCCTGCACTGCCTATTGAACTCTAAGTATGGAACATCTTATTTTCCTTACCCTCCCTCTTTTGCCTGAGCCCCACACCCACACTCTCTTCTCTCTTCTTGATCACTCAAAACACTATGCTCCAAAGAGCTTCTCTAATTGGATAACAAAATGATTTTAGGTATATATAAAATTTCTTGAAAATATTCCTCGATTTAACATTAACCGTTGAATATTTTCTAAAGGAAATTTAAGATTCTTTAATAGCTCATCAAATATTTGAATAAATATTTCAATTTAAAGATTTGAATAGATTATTACAATACCTAAAGTATGATTAGATAAAATGAAGTCTTCTTTAGATCGTCCATATAGCTATTTCAAGCTATCACATTAACTTTCACAGTAATTTGAATTCTTTTAAAATAAAATTAATGAATATAGTAATAACTACGCAAAATTTTTTGTCCATTTGATCTAGAGTTAGAAAAAACTAAAATAATTAAATTAAAAATCATACAAAAAAATGAAAAATTTCTACAAAAAATGTTATAAATATTTTAAATCATAGAAAATTTAAATAAACTAAATTTAAATATAAAATTAATTTTCTATTTTTTAATAGCAAATTAATCAAGTAAATCATCATGGAAAGCTAAAAATATTCAAATAAATATTATTTTTTTTTATTGAAACATTAGGAAAGTATTGTGAGATTTCTTTATTATTCCCATATAATTTGAAATTAAGATGCATTTAAAATAAAATTTTTAAGTTTTAAAACATTATAAAAATCAAAGAAAATTAAAATGTTATTCAATGAACTATACAAAAATATCCGAACATTACATGTTGGGTACCTTCCAAGTCTCTTCTCTGATTGTAATAAAATTTTAATCATTTTTACGTAAAAATAAAAAGTAAGAAAGATATATTAAAATTAATATAATTTAAAGTAGGCCAAATATTTTATCGGATTATTTTCTAGTTAACTTTAACTTACATAAATAATTTTTTCATAATTATTTTGATAATATTTTGTATTTCATTATACTAAATGATTAAATAAAAAATTTCAATAAAATGGGGGAATCAAACCCCAGACCAGAGGGGACTTACAACTGACAAGCAGATGCCCGAACAACTGATTTGAGTACACGACACTTATATATATATATATATATATATATAGATGTAGAAGTTGTTATGTGTAATAAGGCATACTATATGGTGAGCCTTATCTATTCACAAAACTCATTCAAAGTAAATTAAAATCTAAAAGAGTCTTTTGGAAAACAATCATTTGAATTAAAGCCAACCCTTGGAAAACTTAAACTCAATTTGAATTAAAAATTGGAACAATAACTTTTAAGTAGTTACCACATCCACACCACAGAGTTGTTTGCTAAGCCACCAACCTTGATCATGGTTGGAATTGTTTGCTTTCCTTATTTTAATTTTTGTGAGTGTGTGGCTGTTTTAATAGCAATATATAATGTTCACAAATGATAGAGTTAACCTTTATTTTTCTAGAAGTGATTATTCTTAAAAGGGAAAAAATTATATTATTATACCTGTTTAAATTAACAGTGTTTACTCACATGTGCCTTGTATAAATTTGTTAAGGTGCTAAGCATGACCAATAAGATAGACAAGCAAACATTTATACATGTTGTGCTATGTGTGGTTCTATGATAAAATAAAATTAAATTGTTAATTTTTATCTTGAAGAAATTTCAATATAATTTTTTTTAATAGCTTTACTTTTTATTAAAAATTAATTAATTAGACAAAAAATCTATGGGATTTAAGATGAGCAATATTCTATAATGCATTGTGAGGCCTTGTGATGCTCGAGGACCTAAAATATGAACTTAAAGACCTATATGGCTAAATAATGATAGAATTGGATGAACTATATAAGGGAAGAGCTCAACTATTTTTCTTTTCTCTTACTCATTTTCAAAAATGTCTAATAATACCCAATCACACTATACTATTCTTCAAATTTCTATGTTTGTTGGCTTGCCTCAATATGCTCACATATTAGTGTGTTAGACATAATCGAATTTTTTAGGGCTTTGTGTATTGCTTGTGCAAAACTTGGATGTGTCATGTGCTAGGCTTCTATGATTTTTATTTTCTGCTTGAACAAAGCTACAAATAAATTATAAGAATTAATAATGACTTAAAGGCCAATGGAGCAACTTACTATAAGCATTCATTTACTTCTATTCCTCTTCATATACACATATGAAAGGCCTGGACGACCTATGAAGATGAGAGCCACTTTATAGAAAATATTGTATCATATTTTAATAGAAAAAATAAAAAGAGGTGTGAAGAGAAGCTTAAGGAGATGCCTAATTAAAATTTGGCTTCACTTGAGTCAACTTAAGGAAGAAGACTTGACTACATTTTCTAAACTTTTATTAGAGTATTAGTTTATTTACTAGAAAAGTTTTATGAAGTTCTTCTTCATATGAATATTCTTATCCATCTTACATTACATGTGATTAGATCTGATATCTTAAGTCTAGGATGGGTTAGCTGGCTACCCTTTTTAAGCAAAATTCTAAGTCTAATAGAGTTGAGCATGCTTCATATTCATGTACTTCTTTCCTATTATGTTATAATAATGTCTTATTTAGTTATGAAAAATGAATTTTTACTTTTAACAAATACTATTGAAATTATGCCAACTAGATTATAAAATGCAAATTTTTCTCTACTAAAATTTTCATTCAAATATCTCTATTGCTATGAATTTTCTAAATCACAAAAGGGAACAGTGCTCAAGTTCATGAACCAATCAATTTGTATTTTTGTACCTTCCATATTTTGTCCCATTTAATATGAAACAATACAATACTATCCAATGCATTCAAATATTCTGCATTAAAAGGGAGTTAAAATTTTGAAGTCAATACTTTAGTATTCATAGTCAAACGATATATTAATCCATTTCACTTCATTTCCTTCCCTTTACATCAGTCAATACAAACTAACACAGCTCCACTGCAACAATTCTGATAACATACAGCACTTTAAAAAATTTCCTTTATATATATATATATATATATATATATATATAT
>NW_018164444.1:61251285-61257022 GCF_001263595.1 Phalaenopsis equestris | reverse complement strand
ACATACAGCTATATAAAAAAATTACTTTATATATATATATATATATATATATATATATATAGTGTTCATCCTAATTAGATATATTTCTGTATCATTTAGGCAGTGAAAACAAAATACTTTGTTTTTATGTCGGGAGAATATATATAAGAAGCTAACAATTTAATCAGAAATACAAGAAAGATTTTTCATCGTGAAACAAAAAAAGAAATAAACACTATTTTATTACACAAATTACTTATTCTTAATTATTTTACAATATATTATATTATTGATCATTTAATGAGAACTTAGTCGTGTCAAATCTAGTTCAGAACACATTTAATTAAGCTTAATTAACTTCTAATCATCCATGACTTCAATATTCAAACCAAATCATCAAAATAGTTTATGATTCTCTCTCATCTGATCTCTTTATTTTCTGAACCAATTAAGGTTCTTACATTTGGAAAGGGAGATGACTCAATCACCCAGGAAAATAAATTTAAGTGAAATGAGAGGAAGGACTGGAAGAAATAAAAGGCTTAATTCAAGCTTAAAACCAAAGCCAAGCATCAGACTTGCCTGCATAAATACTCCGCCTATCAACTCTTCCCTGTCTTAAGCTTCCATCTGATCTCCAATAAGCCAACGAAATCCATTGATATTTCTCCTGGCAAAGATCTCAAACTGATTAAATGAAGAAATATTCAAAACTACAAAGAAAAAATTAAAAAAAAAAAAACAGAGAAGATAAACAGTTTTATTACTCGAAGAAGGATGGATTCACACGCTTTATTTAAGAAGATATGAATGGAGGAGGGGAGGTAAGAGCTTGTGCTTCTTTTCCTATTGGATATAAAGTATAGAAAATATATAATCATCATATATCAATTTTATATGACAAACTTTATTTATCTTCATGTGACGTATGGAGCCCACAAATTTGCTTAAGCATTTCTAATCTAATTTTCAGTTTGAATAGGTTTATATTACATCCAGAATAGCCTGCACGGACCTCAAAAAAGATTGATGGATCGTTGGATAACCGAAAGCGGGCGGGGAAATCATTGCCATCCAAGCATGTAAGGCAGAAAATATGAAGATCTGCGACTCTTCAAAAACTAGCTGGAGCCCGACCTTGCAGCCGGCCAGCAAACAAAAGGTCGACCATTCATTTAGGTTGGTCGTCGCCTCTCAGGACACCGGTCGGTCATCTATGGTCTGCCGTCGCCTCTCCGGTAAGCAGCTTGTTATCTTAGGCTGACCGCTTAGGAGTAACCAATTGGCCATCCAGATCCAACTGCCCACAATGTTTGAAATCGAGCAACTTCAAAAAAGAAAAGTCACTTGACATCTTGGCAAAACGGTCGACTGACGACATCTCAAACGACCAAAAGAGAAATCCGCCAAAAAAAGAAACCAAAGACAATAAAAGTCGCCAAAAAATGGTAACAAAATATGAAAAGACCATAATATCTTGTAACTCTCTCATTAAAGCATGTCCAATACTTTTAACGGGGCTTTTTGGCTCTCAAATCTAGACATATGCTTTACAGTGAGTCCTCCTTCATTCTCATATCTATAATCTCTCTTTTAAATATACAATGTATCATAGAGCCAGAGAACAACCCAGTTCATCTCGACGAGGTAAGTTTGTGTATGCTCTTCAACAAGGAGAAATACATGTCATAGGAAAAATTTAGATTCAACATCCTAAAAGGTGTGGTGAGCGTGGAGCATGTTATAAACAAGAAGGGAAGCGATACCAACAAGGAGAAATACATCTCATAGAAACTCATATCAGGAAACGTGGTAAGAATCTCCCTTACTCAACAGATCTAAAACTTTGTGCATCATTTTCATCATTTTGTAACAAGGCTTTAACTAAGAGGTGCATACTACAAAACCAACAACCAATTCCTGAAAGTTTAAGTAATAGATTAAACGTATCATTATGCCATTAGGAAGTCAACAAGTCTCCAGGATGATCACGGGCGGCTGAGGCCTTACCAAACAAATAAAAAAAATAATTTTTGTTCCTTTCTCTTTTTATTTTTAAAGGAGTTGTCAGTTCGTCCATTGTTGCATACTTCATTTTCCCAAATAAGTCTCTCTCCAAATCATGTGATTGATCACGAAAAGAGAGGAATAAAAAAAAATAGGACATACGACAAAGGCAGACAAACATGGGAAAAATCGTGGAGAACTTCCGTACAACAAACCTCTATAAGATAGGCAAGAATATATGTCAGGACAAGATCAGACCGAAATAGCTTTCTCCAAATATCCATGAAAGAATGCCTACGAAAGCTACCCACAGTCAGAGATTCAGGTGTCCTTATCTGTTTGGGGTTCAAAGTGCTCCCAATTGGGTGTATCCCACTTGATTAATTATATCTTGAGGGTTGCCCAAGAGTACTATTGATCCTATGAGTTTTTCTTCCATTGAAAATGACAACTAGCATAGGCATATTAAAGGACAGTTATTTCACAGGGGAATGCTCCGATGCTTTCAATGATTTCGCTAAGCCATGGGGTGGGGAGTGATTCTCTCATGGTCCCACATGCTTAATGAACTCACCAGCATATAGAGCCTACAAAATTATTAAATCATCATAGCGGGGAATCCCAATACATCAAAGCACATCCGGTTCATAAGGAAAGAGGAAAAATTGTCGTATCCCAAACGGGTGACAGATCATCTGTAATTAGGCAGTTGAGAAGATTTCAATGAAGGAAAAAAGTGCGACATGGCTCAAAGTGGGTAGTCAAAGAAAGAGAGGAGTAATCCCTGAGAGGTAGATATGGACAGATCGGGGAACCATAGACCCATCTTCCCAAGCTATTAGGACCCTAAGTCTACTTGGTCATGAGTAAACTCCACCATTTTCCAACGAACAAAAACAAAGTCGTCAGAAGCCTCCGTGTCAGAAGCCTTCATAAAGTTGGCATAGAATTCCATCACAACACCAATAATTGCATCGGTAGTACAATAACAAAAATTTTCCCACTACCGAGCATTGATTAATCGCTCGACTTCTCCTCCCAGATTTTTAAATCCACAATCTAGAATCACTTTTTTATTTTCAAGTGGACTATTGAATTGAGTACTTGCCCTGAAGCTGGCAAATTTTTTGATCATCATAATCTACTTTTCTTTTTTCCTTTGCTCGTTCTTGGTGCCATGGGAAATCTAAGAAAATTTGATAAAAATCCGAATAAATTCCCAAAATTATGAAAATCACAATGTAAAATGCATAAAACTTAAATCTACTAAGAAAGAGTTCTTCACCAAAGGATTTTCTCAAAATATCTCAAAAAATTCCAAAATTTTCAGATCTCGGTAATGTCAGATAAATCCTTGGTAAAAATAAAAAAATTTATAGTTTAAAGTGTAGCTCTTACCTAAAGAAGATGAAATTCAAACTTCCTTTGCCTTAAAATTGCCTCAAATTTGAGCAAAATCAAGCACTAGGTGCAAAAACCAGAGGTTGAAGGTGACTAAAAGGTAAAAATGGAGTTTTACGGTGCAAATCACAAATACATTTTTCTAATCACACTTTCACGCATATAAAGCAAACTAAATTAGAAATCAACATCGAAATCAAACCACAACACTAAACGCTGACACAAAACTATACTCACAATCAAAGTTCAAAATTTTAAAGCAAAACAAACTAAATCAAATCCACACAATCACATTAAATACATAAATATTTTAAACTAGTAGAGAGCCCTACTTCTTGAATTAGTTAGCCTCTTCTTCAGTGCTTTCTCCTCCTCTAATATCTCCCATACACTGATAATGAACATACAGATTGTAGAAGGGTCGGTACGGGAATTGATTAATCAAATTTTCTTCGATTCATCCATTTTCTTTAAACATTCGAACCAATCCTGCTTCAATTATTTCAGTATGATCCAAATTCTCTTTCATCCTCAAATCTAGGTGATCGAAAAGGTATTTAAGATTTTCTATTGCATTCAAAATACTCTGAAGTTCTCTTTAAATTTTCTTCATTTTCTCTTCTAAAGCGAGTGAACTTCCAACTATTTGTGGCATTAATGGAGTTGAAGCATGTGATGAATGATCTAAGATGGCATCTAATGCTTCATTTCTATTCCCAATATAACTATCATCAATATGAATCGTGGGCTCCCAAGGTGATAAAACTTTTTCCCAACTTTCATAAGAAACTTGCGATTGACTGCAAAGTAGAAAAATTGTGGAAGGATGCCCAAGTCCATATATTGACCCATTCATAATATTACCCATAAGAGATTTAATAATGATAGATCCTACATCAATGGGCTTTTTCATTTAAATGTAATAATTTAAAATAACACTTTTTTTTGTGACTCTACTAATCTTCATGGTAGGGAATAATTTTGCAGAAATGAAGAAATGCCACTGTTTCGATATTGGATTAAGCAATATAGCAGAGAAACTAACATATCCCTCATCTCGCATTTCCCAAATCTCACTTTCATCCTTCAGAAAATTATAGACATCTTGCATCAAATCTCTCTTTAAGACAAAATTTGTATAATGATAGATTGGAACGTTTCTATCATATACAACTCATTAATTCGCACCGGAGTAAATGATACATCCTTACCTTGTACGAAGATAACTCCTTGGGTAATTCCTTGTAAGTTGGCATAAAATTCCTTCACCACTGGTACAACAACTGAAGCAGAAGTGTAGCACAAAACTTCCCATCGCCTTTGTACAATGATTTTATCAATCAGAGAAACTTGGATTAATCAATCCATGATTGATAAAGCCTCTCTCCTTGGTAAGGCTCTTCTTTGTAATGACTTTATCGTAAAATCTTTGTGAGTCAAAACTGATAAAATTTCTTCTATTGAAAACTCCATACCTGGAAGTATTTCTGGAATTGGAAGCCATGAAATTCAAAAATAGAAAGTTTCTGGTCGTCCAAGGCAGTTTTTAGGACTTTAAAAACACCTCCGAGTGGTTATTAATGAGCGAAATCCCGCGAAAGTCCGCCAAAAACATCAAAATCGCACGAAATTGCTCGGAATACCGTCGGCGCTCCCGATAGCATTATCGGCGCCCATTCTGGCACTGTTGGCGCCAGAGGCCAAAATCGTTTCTTTTCATTTTTTGTTGTTCAATTTGATTCCAAATTTTCCTCCAATACCATTATTTGTCTCAATTTATGATATATAAAATTGTGTAAAAGTATTATCTCCTAATATAGATAACACTTATCAACATTTGTATAATTGGGTTGACTTAACATTAAAACCTCTTTAAATTATGATATGTGCCCTACATAATAATGTTTCAATTGATGCTCATTAACTTTAAATATCTTTCTAGTGTTAGAATCTTTAATAACAATAATTCCATAATGAGAGACTTTAATCACTTTAAATTGTCATAACCATCTGGATTTTAACTTTCCTGGAAATAATCTCAATCTTGTATTAAATAATAAGACTTTTTGTTCAGGTTCAAACTTTTTTTTAATAATCTTCCGATTATGTCATATTTTCATTTTTTATTTATAGATTTTTGCATTATCATATGCTTTATTTCTAATCTCATCAAGTTCATTGAGTTACAATAGTCTTTTCTCACCAGCATCTTTTAGATTAAGATTAAATTCCTTAATAGCCCAAAATGCTTTATGCTCCAATTCTACTGGTAATTAAATGATATGTTTTTCCAAAAATAATTCTATATGGGGACATTCCTATAGGAGTCTTATAAGCAGTTTTGTATGCC
>NW_018164444.1:61250726-61251264 GCF_001263595.1 Phalaenopsis equestris | reverse complement strand
TTGCAGTATCTAATCTAGCAGACATTTACAACTTTTTCTAAAATATGTTTAATTTCACGATTTGATATCTCTATTAGACCGCTAGTCTGAGGATGATAAACAATAGAGAATCTATGCATAATATTAAATTTCTTAATTAATTTTTTGATTCTCTTATTCTTAAAATGAGATCCCCATCAGTAATAATTACTCTCGGCATTCCATATCTTGTAAAAATATTTTTAATTAAAAATTTATAAACACTCTGAGCACCACATCTAGTTACAACAATAGCTTCAATCCATTTGGACATATAATCAACAACAAGTAATATATATAAATTTCCAAATGAAGACATAAATGATTCCATAAAATCTAATCTCCATAAAATCTAATCCTCACACTCTAATCCTCACACATAAAAAATTTCAACTTCTAATGTGTAATTTAAAGATATTTTATTTCTTCTAGAAATATTTCTCACTTGTTGACATCGATCGCATGTTTTAATATATTCATTAACATCTCTAAAAAGAGTAGGCCAATAAAATCTAGCTTA
>NW_018164444.1:61245915-61250569 GCF_001263595.1 Phalaenopsis equestris | reverse complement strand
TATATCAGGTGGTAGAATATCACTTACAATATAATTTACTATATCAGCATACCACGGTACATCCATTTAATCAATACTATATAATTGTTCATCAGGGAAATTTTCTAAAATTTTATTTGCAAAATTAGTTAATATTTCTCTTTATAGTCTAGAAAAATTATCAGTTATTTAATTATCATTTCCCTTTCTATCAACTACGATAAAATCAAAATCTTGCAAAAGAAGTATCCATCTAATTAATTCTGATTTAGCATCATTCTTTTGCATCAAGTATTTAATAGCACAATGATCTGTATGTACTATACATTTAGTTCCAATTAATTAAGGTCAAAATTTATCAAAGGCATAAACAATAACTAATAGCTCTCTTTCAGCAGTAGTGTAATTGATTTGAGCATCATGTTGAGTTTTGCTAGCATAATATATCACATTAAAAACCTTGTTGTGCCTTTGTCTTATCCCTAGTAACATAATCATTAGCATCATACATTACTTCGAATGCTTTTTCCCAGTCAGGTGGAACTATTATAGGTGCAGTGATTAATTTTTCTTTCAATAATTCAAATGCTTTTATGCATTCCTCATTAAAATCAAATTTCGTGTCTTTTTCTAAAAGTTGGCATAATGACTTAGTTATTTCAAAAAAAAAATTATGTAGCGCCTGTAGAAACCAGCATGTCCTAGAAAGCTTCTTTCAATAACTTGAATTTTTGTAGGATCTATTTCCATACCATTTTCAGAAATTTTATGCCCAAGTACAATTCCTCTTGCGACCATAAATTCACATTTTTCCCAGTTTATTACTAGTTTGATTCTTTCACGTACTTCCAGAATTTTTTCTAAGTTATTTAAACATAATTCAAATGAAGTCATGAATACAGTAAAATCATCCATAAACACTTCCATTCCATGTTCAATAAAATTGCTAAAAACTGACATCAAACATCTTTGAAATGTTGTAGGTGCATTGTATAGTCCAAAGGACATTCTACAAAAAGCAAATGTTCCATATGGGCTTGTAAATTTTGTCTTCTCTTGATCCTCTGGAGCAATTAGAATTGGGTGATAACCGGTATATCCATATAAACAGTAATAATATTTTTTTCTAGCCAATCTATCCAACATTTGGTCTAGAAAGAGTAAAGGAAAGTGATCTTTCCTGGTGGCCAAGTTTAATTTTCTATAGTCAATACAAATTCACCAACCAATACACACCAACCAATAACTTGTCATATTGGAACTAATTCATTTTTCTCATTTTTTTCAACGATCACTCCTCCTTTCTTCGGAACACAGTGAATTGGACTCACCCAAGCACTGTCTGAAATAGGATATATAATTTCATCATCTAACCATTTTAAGATTTCTTTTGTAACAACTTCTTTCATAATTGGATTTAATTTCCTCTGAGGATCAACTTTAGGTTCGTATTGTTTATCTAATAGAATTTTGTGCATAAAACTTGAAGGACTAATTTCTTTAATATATGTTAAAGCCCATCCAAAAGCCTTTTTATATCTTTTTAACATCTCTATTAATTTTTGTTCTTGAATTTCAGTTAATTTAGAAGATACAATAACAGGCAATGTAGATGACTCTCCTAAAAACACATATTTTAAATGGGTAGATAATATTTTTAATTGAAGTTCATGTTCTTTAATACTTAAAGGAATAAGATTTTTATTATCATTTTCCAACAAATCTAACGTTTCCAATTTGTCCTGAATATAATCTAAATCTTCTTCCATTATTTCGTCCTTGTTTTCAAAAATTCTCCTTTCTATAATTTATCTTCAAACTCTTCCTTAAATTCTCATTTCTCAGATAATCACTAACCTCCATTCTGAAACGTTCATTATCTTTTTCTATTGTAGGATATTTTATAGCTTTTGAAATATTAAATCTTACTTCTTGATTGTTAACTCTCATTATTAATTCTCCTTTTTGCACATCTATCACAGCTCTTCCTATTGCAAGAAATGGTCTTCCCAAAATAATATGAATTTTTTTATCTTCCTCCATATCCAATACTATAAAGTCTACAAGGAAAATAAATTTATACACTTTAACTAATACATCTTCTATAACTCCTTTTAAATAAGTTATTGATCAATCAGCTAACTGAAGAGTTATAGTAGTAGGGGAAATATCTCCTAAATCTAAGCATTTAGAGATCGATAGAGACATAAGATTGATACTCGCTCCTAAATCACATAAGGCTTTTCTAAAAAATTTTTCACCAATAGTACAAGGTATAGTAAAACTACTAGGATCTTTTAATTTTTTAGGAAGCTTTTTCTGAATAATAGCACTACACTGTTCACTGAGTGCAACGGTCTCGTGATCTGTAAACTTTTATTTCTTGTTTAGTATATCATTCATAAATTTCACATAACTTGGCATTTGTTCTATATTTGTTATAAAGCTTCAACAAAAGGAATGTTTATCGTTAACTTCTTAAGGATTTCTTTTTGTAAATTTTTTATCTTAATTCTTCTGCTTCAGTCTTTGATGAACTTTGAGGAAATAAAGGTAATCATTTTTCTAAGGAAACTTGTGTTTGTTCATTTTCATTGTGGTCATTTTCCATTTCTTCCTGTTCATTGTGGTCAATTTCCATTTCTTCCTTCTCTTCATGAACTGTAGTTTCTATTTGGATTCTTGTTTCAACTTTCTTTCCACTTCTTAATTGAATAGCTTTAATTTGCTTCCTTTTTTGATCTTTTAGATTAACTTCCACAGTACTCGGAAAAATTCTAGAAGGTCTGTTACCAAGTGCAGTAGCAATTTGCCCTAATTGATTTTCAATATTTCTAATAGCAGCCTCTTGATCTATATTTGATTTCTCATATTCAACATTACTTCTTCCATTGTCAACTTCTTTTCCTTAACTTCTTCAACTTCTTTTCCTTAACTTTTGGGTTAGGGTTAGAGTTAAATCTAGGAGGATAATAAGGTCGATAATTTGGATTTCCTTATTTGTTCAAATTTCTGGAGGGATTCACCGAATTGTTATAATTATTCTAACTAAAATTAGGGTGATTTTTCCATACAAGGTTATAATAATTAGAATAGGGATTTTTATTTGGATTATTTATAGCATTCAAAGTTTCATAAGATGGTTGAGAATCAATTATCTGCCAGAGTGAATTTTCCTCTAATACTGGGGGTATTTGAGAAGAATAGGGATTTTTATTTGGATTATTTATAGCATTCAAAGTTTCATAAGATGGTTGAGAATCAATTATCTGCCAGAGTGAATTTTCCTCTAATACTGGGGGTATTTGAGAATAGTTCACTCCAATTTGATCAATCTTTTTTGAAATAACAGTAATTTGAGATTCCAAAATAAACATTGCATCAGAGTCATGAATACTAGCTACTCTCTTAGGATTTACCCTTTTAGAAGGCCATTGAAAATTGTTAGTTGCCATTTCTTCAATTAAAGAGTATTCTTCATCAAAAGGTTTTGATATTAGTGATCCACATGCAGCAGCATCTATAATAGATCTAAGTGATCCTACTAATCCATTGTAAAATGTTTGAATTATTAACCAATCTGATAAAGCATGGTGTGGACACTTTCTAAGAATATCTTTAAATCTTTCTGAAGTTTCATATATTGATTCCCCTTCAAATTGACAAAAAAAGATGTAATATCATTTCTAAGCTTAGTTGTTTTTTAGGGCGAAAAATATTTAGCGAAGAATTTTTGTGATAATTCTCCCCAAGTTCTGATAGATCCAGTTGCTAATGAATTTAACCAAGCTTTAGCTTTATCTCATAATGAAAAAAAAAAGTTTAAGTTTAACAACATCATTAGACACTCCGTCATATTTAAAAGTAGCACAAATTTTAAGAAAACTAGCAATATGTTTTAGTATGTGTTCCTTCAAACTGATTATTTTTTACCATTTGGATAATAGTAGATTTAAGCTCAAATGAATTAGCAATAACATCAGGATTTTTAATGGTTAATTGAAGTTCATTTGATGTCGGATTAGCAAAATCTTTTAAAGGTCTTTGTCGATTTTCATTTATTTGATTATCTAAGTTATTTGCCATTTCGTTTAAATTTTTAATTTCTTTTTGTTACTTTCAATTTTTCTAATAGTACGTTCTAATTTTGAATTGTAAGACACTAAACCTTTAGATCCAATATTTCACATATCAAATATAATAAGCAAAACAATATTTCTTAAAAATACTTTTAAATATATAGCTATATATTTTTAGATTTTTTGATTTTATAATTTTTTTGATTTAATTTTTTTAATTTTATTTTTTTATAGTTATATTATCTCTAAATTTCCTAATTTACCAAATCTATTTAATTTACTGTTACTTTCCCCGACAACGACGCCAAAAACCTTATCCTCGAAAATATAGTTGTGCAAAATATATAAAGTTGACTCCGCTATGCAACGGTGCCAAAAGCTTGATGCAATAGTTTATGAATAAGAAATTTAAGTAATTTATATTGAGATTCTACGCAAGTATATATATCATTATCAAGTAATAAAGGACTTTCTATTTAAGCCCCAAATATCGATCTCACAGGGAAGGTTTAAATTTGAAATGATAAACTAAATAGGAAATTCACAGAAAGTAAAATAAAATTACTATCACTAATTTCAAATGTTGAGATATTATC